>NC_142337.1:48557083-48885000 GCF_054954075.1 Amborella trichopoda | reverse complement strand
GGAGGGTCTCATAGGATCATTACTCATACATACATACATACATACATACATGCAGTCATTGTAATATAATGAAATCATAGTTCTAGAAAATCATGTATGTGGAATTTATACGACCTAATGTGTTCACGCACATTCTTTTCATCCCAATAATCAATTTAAAAATAAATAATATATATATGGGATAATCTAAAGTTCACAACCCTTCAAATTGCAATGGTTCAAGATAGAGAGAGTTGTGAATGTTAGATTTATTAACTTTGTGGTCTATTTTTTAAAAATGTTACTTTGGTAGGGAAATTTTGTAAATATTACTACAAGACAAATGGTACTTTTGTCATCTCCATAAAGAGTAAAATTGAAATTTTAACTAAAGAACAAGGGCACTCTACAAATAAAGTTTTAGGATACTAACTTCCAAAATGCTATTATATTTTTGTAAAAATTTCAAAATTTTCATTGCTTAATGGTAAAGTTACTTATTTAAATAATTTTTGAATAAAAAAATGATTGTTTTGGTAAATACACCTATCACAACCCCTTTAACCTTTGTATTTTGAGGGATTGTTAACTCTAGACAAATCCCATATTATATATATATATATATATATATATATATATATATATATATATATATATATATATATATATATATATATATATATATATATATATGAAAAGTCTTCCCAACTCCTATAAGATAAAATAAATAGTGATTTTTCCTACCCTCATTACCGTCCAAATTTCATCGCGTGGTCACGATTATCCAATAGTATTTTATTTTTAATTTTTTTTTACAAATTAGAATGACCTGAAATTTGGAAAATTTGTATATATTACTGAGGTGTATCTAATAAAAATATAAAAACAATTATCCATGAAAAATAATTTATTCAAAATACCCCCAAAACGTTTCAGGGGTATTTTGGTCAATGTTTTTCATGCAAAAATTTTTTTTTATATTTTTCAAAGTTTATCCTATTTTTGATGAATACAAATTAAAAATTTTAAGTCATTTTGATTTATAATAAAAAATAAAAAATAAAACACTACTGGACAATCATGACCACGTGACGAACTTTGGACAGTGACGGGAGTAGCAAAATCACTGTTCATTTTCGCTTATATGCGTTACGTAGTATTATATATATATATATATATATATATATATATATATATATATATATATATATATATATATATATATATATAAAAGATGGGATTAGCCCACTAGCTCATATGAATATATGAGCCTAACGGCCCATATTGAATCTGGACCGATATGACGATCACGGATGTCCAATAGTACTTGAATTTTAGTTTTTCTTTTCTAAATATGCAAATCACTTAAAATTTTAGTTGTATGTTCTTCTCATCAAGGCGCACTTAATAAAAATATATCAAAAAAAATTATTCGCGAAAACAAATGACCAAAATACCCCTCAAAACGTTTCAGCGATATTTTGGTCAATTTATTTCATTTAAAATATTATTTTTATATTTTTCAAAGATTCACCTATTTTTGATAAACACACGCCTAAAATTTCAAGTGATTTGAATTTGTAGAAAAAAAACTAAAACACTACCGGACATCTGTGATCGTCAAATTGGCCCAGAATCAATCTGGGATATTGGGCTCATATGTTCATATGAGCTAGTGGGCTAATCCCATATTTTCATATATATATATATATATATATATATAATAATAATAATAATGAAACCATATTTCTAAAAAATCATTTTTGTGGAATTTGTATGACCTAATGTGTTCATGCACATTCTCTTCATCCTAATAATCAATTTAAAAATAAATAAAGTTGTATTTGCACCTAGATATTGTCAAAATGAGTTCCCTTAAACAATAGATCTAGACTATTGATATAGTGAATCTCTCTCTCTCTCTCTCTCTCTCTCTCTTTTGCTCTCTCTCATCTTCTAAATGTCTAAACATAAAATGCATAACTAGACATTCCCAAAATCATTGAAACAAAAATGAAAATGCATTTTAACCTCTTAGATTTATTCGAATAACTAAGAAAAAGGTTTTTATACTATGGAATGGATAGAGCGGTCATCTTCATTTTCATTCTCTCATTAGCCATGAGATTAATTCATCAATCTGTCCTAAGATGGAAAAGGTTTTCTTTGACCTTTTTCTTTTTATGAGTAATGCTCAAGCTAGGGCTTTAGAAGAACAATTAGCTAAGGAAGAGTAAAATGATATCTCGTGGTTTCTTTCAATGGGGTATATTTATTTGTGTTTCCTAGTACTTACCTAAGTTACCAATGTGTTTAGAGCCTTAATGCTACTTTGAATTTACTATTATGATGAAAATATCCATGATTAGAGATTCTATCTTACTTGATGGAGTAAATTATTAGAGATAAGCTCTTTGTTTGTTTTCTGTATTAGTTTCTAGGGAAATATGAATAGAATTATAAACCACCTTTAAATTATCAGTATATCTCCTATTCTCAAAGCATTTTTACCCTTAATTGTCATAAGGCAAGTGTCATGACCCCGCCCCCTACCGTCCTACTGTACTTGCCAGAGGGCAACAGGGTGCGAGGCTGAGACCAAAAGTAGCGAATACCATTCAGGTGGGAGTGCGCTCAACGCCTTATGAAAAAAGAATCAAAGCAAGCTACGAAAGAAAAACAAAACTCCAATCACACAATCACAAACTAAAACTAGACAACCAAGCTCCAGACTGCATATACATATATACAAAAGAGGTCCAAAAGTATTACAGATATGTCCAAGGCTTCAATGGCCCAAATACAATTACATGACTTCAAAATAAACAAGAACTATATGGCCACTGCCAACCAAAACATGCAATTGAAAATAAAAGACATCCACAAAAGCACGAGACTCCAACCCCCAGCCGCGATCACCACACCGCCCATCCTCCACCTGCAGCTATTGCTCTACATAGAAGAAGCCCAGTAAATAGATCAAGTTGTCATGCCATCCTGCCTATGAACATTCTCTTATAACAATACTCAAGGTGTTATGCAATGCTTATAAAACATGAGCCATGTTCCAAAATCGTCCCTACCTGTGTGTAGTCTATAAATCAAAGTAAAGCAATGACAATTCAGATCAATCATATATGATACAGAGCAGAGGTCAAGTTAGTCATTCAACCTTACAAACCTTAATAGAATCAATGTATTTAAGCAAGTAACAACAATCTACAACTTACTTACTCCTTAGTTTCCCCTACTCCTGAAGTAGAAGCCATATCCATCAAGCCAAGTCAATCTCATTGCTTAAGACTTCTACCATCACTCAGGAGAGAAAATAATGACAAATGGATGACCCATTTCGTAATGCTTTCACACATACACACAGTCCTCAGCACGCTTTAGGGCTTTTGCTAAGCGGTGACCTTCCAAGACATGACCTTCTCCTTACTCCCTTATGGCGAGAGAGCGTTACACTACCAAAGGATGACCCAATGCGTAGTGCCCACATAGGTCTTGCGAGGGGGGGGGGGGGGGGGGGGGGGCGACCCTTCCAACACATACTCATCCTAACTCTCGTCCTATCATAGGGAGTCATGGTAAATATCTCGACTGCGGGCACAATGGCTGACCACTTAGGTCATATCACATAGAACTTATCACATAGCTCTTATCATATAGTACTTATCGTATAAAACTTATCACATAGCTGACCGTGCAGGTCTTATCACATGGCACTTATCACATAACGCTTAGTTTTTCTCCAAATCCTACACACATATCACTATAGAATATGTATTATAATCATTTACATGTATCATAACAGAGCATGTCTTACTACATCCTCCCATATCATCACAGAGCTTACCTCATTATCATGTATTCATGACACAACAGAGCATGTCATACTATCATGCGCACATTTCTCATTAGCAACACATTTCCATGCTCATATAAAACATCAGCGTGTCATGCATAAAATCATATTATCATGCTTAGTAGTTTGAAAGACATTATCATGTCGTATCATGTATATAAATCGACCGCCAGGCTCATTAGCTCAAAAGATATCATCATACCACTTTTCTGGTTTTGCTACAGTGAACAGGGTCCCCCTTTAGAGGCGTGTCATGGGATTCTAAAATAATTTGGACTTGGGACTACTTTTATAACAATATAGACTCATTAAAGCACAACTTTAACGAAGGGAATGACCCTTAAATATTGGCCTAAAGCTTGCCAAACTATTGATAATCTTGCCTTTCACAACAAAAAATACAGGATGATATCTTAATAGAAAATCGAACATAGCTTTCAAACCACAGAGAATCTCATCATGACAATTTTCAAAATATATTCATACATCTTTCATTTAGAAGTAGTTTGAGTTCATTCTGACATATTTTGGTCAGTGAACAATGCCACACAAAACATGTAATAGTTTTTAAAAATTTAAGTAGAAAATCCAATGTGGCTTCCTTATAGAAAAATGGACATAACTTTTGAATCATAGATAATTTGATCATACTTCCAAAGCTATTTTCAAAATAGATTCATACATATTTAATTTAAAAGTGGTTTGAGCTCATTCTGACGTATTTTGTTTAGTGAACAATGTCATACTGGGTTCCTAGAAATTCATTTCACACTTATGGCATACTTTATAAAATGATTGATAATTTGCAAACCAAAAGAGGTATTCACATGAGGTCTTTTCCATCTTCAAATATATTCAAAGGGGCACTTTCCCACTTAATTTCACGATCAACAAAAACATTTTTGCTGCTCAAACAATTACACAAAAAGGAGTCACGGTTCTGAAAAAAACAGAGCACGTACAACAAGAATTCATATTTCACAATCACATCCCTATTCACAGTTACATCCATATTCATGCCTGAAATTTCATACTTTGATAAGCTAATTAAACAAAAGCATGAAACATGGAACTAGATCCACTTACAGCATTAAATGAATCTCTCAGGTGATCTATACAGGCTTCCCTTCAAAGGCCAAGCTCTAATGGGTTCAAGCTCAAAGCTCTAAGTTGGAGAGAGGGAGGACGTGGGTGAGAGAGAAAGAAAAATTTTATGGAGGCATGAGAAGGTGGGGCTTAAATAAGCAAAAGAAGGGGGCGGCAACATGCAGCTAACACTTGGCACACATGGGACATGGAAGTGCCACATGGTGTCCAAGAAACATGCAAGCAATCATGAGAGAGAGAAAAAGTTCCCTTGGACTATCGCGCGCTCAGTAGTGTCATACGCGTGCAGTAGCTCACACGGCGGTGTCGTGCACGGCGGCAACGCACATGGCTGTATCGCACATGGTGGCAACGCACATGGTAGCATCGCGCACGGCGGCAACACACATGGCAGCGTCGCGCACTGCAGCTTTTGTGCGCCAGATCACCCGTGCCGACAACTCGACGGTGCACCATCAAATACCGGAAAAGTCCGGGTCCTTATAACAGGTTTTTGCGCATTTATCTCTCTTTCTTTATACATTCACCTTGATACCATGTCTATTTAATTTTCTTATAGGTAGGTTGTTTACGCATTTATCTCTGTTTCTTTATACGTTCACCTTGATACCATGTCTATGTGTTATGTATTCTTCTCCATAATTTGACATCCATCTTTTTACTTATCTTTGTTCCAAATGTAAGGGAGAGTGGCTTTATTTATCAATGATGTTCTCTGTTTTTTTACAGGACACGACTGATATAGATATTAGAAATATATGGGAGAGTAACATGGTTGATATAGATATTAAAATATATGGGCGAGTAGTTAAAAAGAGTTTTCCATGGTCATTGCTATAGGAGCAAGTTCCACCACATTGCACTCGATACATAATTCATTGGTTTCTTACACAATTATGAGTATTCAGCCCCATCAATGACATACTACAACACCATTAAAGTCAATGTAGACCGACTGAAGCTCATCCAAGTGGGTCTTACTTTTTTTGATGATTTGGAGTGCCAACCAACAAAACGAAGATGGTCTTACTTTTTTGATGATTCAGGGCGCCTACCAACAAAGGAAGATAAAAATAAATTTATGTGATTTCAACCGACCTCCAATTCATATGCTGTACATTCTATAGAGCTCCTACGACACATGGGTATAGACTCTGAGAAAAATTACGATGAACATGTACATTCTCAATCTTTGGCAATGAGCCTAAAATTCAATGGGTCACATTTCATGGTTCACGGTTCATATCCTAAATCATTAGGCTTTTGAGTTATAGGAATCCCATGATACATTGCCAAAATTTCTCAAGGTCGTTAATGAAATATTTCCTGCGTTTTATGATTCCAAGCACATGACTTAAGGCCATGAGATATTTCGTTTTTTTTATGATGCCAAGCACATGACTTATGGCCATTTGATAGAGAAAGTAATACGAGTCTTGCCAAACTTGTTAAGGCCATGGGGTAGAAAATGTTAGTATCGCACACCAAACAGGCTTTGATAATGTGGTTAAACTGAAGATGTTTGTCGAGTTGAAGAAGCATAGCACAGACATTTATAGTGGGGAGTGCAAGTATGTGTTATACAAGTTGGAATTGCTAGAGCAACATTTACGTAAGTCAGTCTCTACTCTCTCTTCCGTTCTCTTTCTCTTCCATATAACCATTTTCATCTCCCTCTTTCTCGCTTGGTTTCCCATGCATTTGACTCCTCACTGTCCCTATCCTACTCGCTGTATCTATTAAGTATGTAAGAATGGGGCTTTCGCTCAACGATTTTGTGAGAAAACACATTTGCAATGAATGTCTACATTATGTTACATAGCCTATTTGAATATTCATGTGTAGTTATATTTGATAATGAATGGAATGTGTATCTCGAGAATACCCTTTTGTAATGTGATCTATTAAGTGAAATAAAAACAGTTGGACAAGGTAAAATACATAGCCCCTAAGGATCATGTGATAGAGCACATTTGTGTACATAACCTTAAATTTATGTATATGGTTATGCTTGCCAATGAATAGAGTGTATAATGTTTATAACATTTTGCAATGTGATGTATCGAGTGAAATAAAAGAGTTGATCCTGATAGAAGATATAGAAAATGATTGTAGTAAAATATTGTAATGAAAGTTAACGTGATGTAATGCTTTAACCAGTCAAGCTGTTTATATTGACTTGAGACTCAGCATGACCAGGAAGTCCCTTGAAGCCCTGGCCTTATTTTCCAGGACTTTAACTAGTTTTATCTTGTTTTATTAATCCCATTTTCACTCATTAGGGTAAAACCCAATCTAATACTATCTACAGCTTCCCAAAGTTTTGGGATGTAACATCTTAACCCTTGCGATCATCCTCCCAAAAAATAAAAAGAAAAAAAACTCCAACGCAGTCTGTATAATCACCATCATCATAGCCTTTTTCCAACTATTTGGGTCGACTATATGAAGTGTAATCCACTACTCTGCTATATCAAGGGTCATTTCTCAAGGAGGCCATAAGTCCCCATATCTTTTCTCACTATTTCCAACCATTTCTATATGGACATACCCCTTGCCCTTTTGTAAACTTCTACTTGAACCAACTCACACTTCCATCTGCACTGCACATGTCTAGCGTACCTAAGTCTACATTATCTCATCTTATCGCTTATAGGAGCCACAACTACATTCTCCTAAATGTATTCATTTCAAATTTCATCCCATACTGTCTTGCCACTCATCCATATCAAAATCGTCATGTCACTTATACTCATCTTATAAGTATGCTATTTCTTGACAACCCAACAATCTATCCCACAAAGCAAAGCTAATTTCAAAGTTGTCCTATTGAACTTTTTCTTCAGCCTTCAAATTCATTGGTGTGCGGCGATCATCTAAAAGTCTGGTTGTACATCTCAACTTCACCTATCTAGCTATAATTCTATGTGTGGTATCTTCCTCAATTTCTCCATTCTCTTGGATTATTGACCCAAGATATCAAAGTGTACTCTTTTTTTAATTGGTTGTCAATCTTAACTACTTCCTCGTATTTACTCCTATTGTTATCAAACTTGTATTCTATACTCTTTGTCTTAGTCTGACTAATTTTAAAACTTTTAGATTCTTGAACATCTCTAAAGTTCTAACTTTGTATTGACATTGCTTTGAGTCTCATCGATCAAAACTATATCATTTGCAAACAACATACACCATAATACCTCATCTTATAAGTGCCTAGTTAAGTCATTCATGACTAAGTTAAAAAGCTATAGATTCAAAGCTAATCCCTGATGTAGACCTATTGTCACTAAAAACTCACTCGTCTCTCTAGTAGTTGTTCGTAAACTAGTTAGCATTCCTTCATATATATCTCTCCTCAAATAAATATAGAATCTGGAGACTCCTTTCTTTTTCAATATCCACTACATTAAATCTCGAGGTACTCTATCATAAGCTTTATCTAGGTCAATAAGGACCATGTGTTGGTCTTTTCTAAGCTTCTCAATCAGTTGCTTTAGTAGGAAAATAACCTCAATTATTAACCTCCCATGCATTTCTAGACCACTATCCGGCAATGCAGTCTATATATGCCTAGAAAAATAACGTCCTACGATTGAAAATAGATGGTGCAATTTTTGGATGGTCTTGTTTAAGTGTATAAGAACTCAATATCTAAAATACTTCTCAGATAAATCTCAAAATTCTATATTAAAAACAATGCTTCTAATTAGCTATTTCATATCACGGAGTAAGTTTACAAGTTGAATGACTTTATGATCCTATTGTTGGTATAAAGTATAAACAATAAAAAATTCCCCAGCGATATATATGAAAATGTGTGATCGACTATAATCGTTATGGTATATACAACCTAGTACCTACTGTGATATTGTAACTTAACATTCTAGATTCGAATTCCACACCTAAACTAAATAAAGAAGGACAAGTATATAGAGATCCTTTTATATTTGGCACAAGGATGCTACAATCACTCTTATCCGTCAGATTTAAATAGAGTGGTTGTAAATGTGTTATTGGCTAGACTCAAAGTACAAAAACCTTTTCTTGAACTTCGTGACATACCCCAAAGCCTAAGCTATCCAATTTGACATCTAATGGCTAAAAGTAATTGTGACCTCTTTGTAACAAAGATAAATGGTCTACAATCCCATAAAAGAAAAGGATAAATATAAAGCATGTCCTTGAGTTCACATGTTGTACTCTCTCGATATTAAACTGAGAAAGAAATATAACCGATTACACCTAAATATCAACTATTTTAAAACATGTATTCTTCGATATTAAACTCAGAAGGAAAATTTTCAAGCTACACCTAAAATATCAACTTTTGCAAAACATGTGCTTATTCTTTTCGATAGTAATGTTGAAAGGAAATTTAAAACTACAACTACAATATCAAATATTTTAAAGGAAAAATTATATTCGGACGCCAAAACAAAAGGGAATATACAAAACGATCCTTATTTTCCCAAAAATTATGTGGAAGATCGGTCCGATGTTAACAACATACATGTTTTTATTTATTTTTTTAGTTTTTTTGAAGGTAGGGTTGTGTTCAGTGTTTAAGGGCATTTTGGGATGCGTTTGAGGTCTGCATTATCGGACTGCCCTAAAATTGGTAGTTCGATGTTAAAGACACTAGACAAGTCTGGAAATTCCTTGTCTAGTATGTGGTTTGAGGTCTAGGACCTCGGACCGGTGTCATTGTAACCTAAGAGCAGAGCGGTCCGAGGTTTTGGATCTTTGGCCAATTTCATTGTTGTCTAAGGCCTAAGTTGCAAGCAGTCCAATAATCAGGACATCAGACCAGTCCCAAAATTCCCTAAAACACTGGACAGAACCTTATGTTCGAGAATGAAATAAAATCGGTCAGATGGCAACATCATACCGAGGGACAAACTCGAAAAATTGAAAAAACCACAGGACGATTGACCCTCTGCATAATTTTTGGGCTATATAAATCTTTATGTATTTTCACGTTTGTTGTGTGTCCATACATAGTTTTTTCTATTTTAAAACATGATTATTTGATCTTGGATGATATGTTTCAAAAGAAATCAAAAGATAGCAGTGAAATGTTGAATAGATCTTCTCTCTTGTATGTTTTCATAATTTTTTTAAAATTTTATGATTTTTGTGTAGTATACTAAATTGTTTGGTCAAAGGCGATCCAAGTGCTCCACATAACAATTATAACAAGGTAAATCAATGACCATTCAAAAAGTTTTAAAATTAACAAGTCTCCAAGTTTGGTGGATGAAACAAAGTGGTAGTGTGATCCACATGACTAACTAGCCATACGTTTTGCATGTGTAATCATGTGCTTTTAGCATAATAATAGTATAGAATAATATGTGTCTGTTGCAACAAGTCCCGTTTTCATTAGTTTTTTATTATAAAGGACTTTTAGGCATCTCTCTACACAAATTTTGGTTAGTAAACTAGAATGCTTGTCGTACATTGGAAGAAAAGAATATGTTGAGGACGTGGCGGAGCCACATCTGGAGCCATGGCTAAAACCAGGGGTTTTAGATGACAAGGCGGCGCTTCTCGATCTGAGGCGGCTCCGACCTTTGTGCTATGCCCTTTCCCACCAAAACCATCGCCTCCCTCTCTCTTCTTCAAATTCCCATTTCTGCTGCTGCTTCTTCTTTGAACTTTGTTATCTTTGAACGAGACATGTTTGGTGTTTCAAGTAGGAGCTGTCCGGCAATTGAAATACCGGACAACAATGGGAACTTAGGAAAAAAGGATCCCCTGTCCGGTGTTTGCATCGCCACACAGGGGGTATCTTAGGAAAAAGAAAAAATGTCGTGAGAGGGGTTGGTGCTCATAATTTCAGGCAAATGATACCCCATTTAGTAATTGACCCCCCCCTCCTAGTGTCCATAGTAATTTGCTCTAAAAAAAACAAGTATCTATCACTCCATCCACAGGCCTTAAACCAATATGACTTAATCTTCACGGGAGGGGGGATGGTGCTCGTAATTTTGGGGAAATGACACCCCATTTAGTAATTGATTCAACCCCCATGTGTGCGTACGTAATTTGCTTAAAAAAAACAAGTATATATCACTACACCCACATGCCTTAAACCAATATGACCTAATCTTTGAAACGTGCAAGCAAATGGACTAAAGGACTCTTAGGCAAGGCGCCGATATCATGACATGCATAAATAGTACGTCTTCCGAGTCTTAAAAGTAACAGCCGCAAGCCTCAATCTTGATACTTGGAGAGGATGTGAGGCCATTACATCTGAATTGAAATGAAGATCAACTGCCTACAAAAACCTCATCTAGTAGTAATGGAAGATGAGAAGAAGGAAACATGATACATGATCAGCCAAAGTGGAACTCAGCTTTATTGATAACAGTAATACATTGGTCATAGAAGCACACACTCAAAAACTTCCAGCAACACACAGCCACTGACCGATGAAGAGTGCGCTACAGTTGAGATTGGGATTGAGTCCTTCGAAAAAAGGTTGGGTTATGTTGAATTGTTGAGTGACCTCAAAGCACGTGTCACCTTGAATCACTCCATAAACAGAAAAGCAGTCCGGTATCTTTGTAGCTAGGGCCTCAAATCCTGTAACAAGTTTTTGAAATCCAAAGAGACGTTAGTTTCAAATAAGTTTAAGCGGGTTTTCAATAGTGAATTGGAGTGTTTGAGATCTTCATTGCTGTAATCTCTCTCTCAGCCAAAGAAGAACCAAAATAAAGATATGTATTTATCGTATAGTCTCCGAAAAAAAATATGTTACATGTATACCTTTAAAGGATCTGGCATTTGCAATTGAGACGGCGAGAAGAACAGTGAGAATGAAAATTGAATGCAAAAGCACTGCACCATTTGGGACTGCCTTTTCCATTCTTACTTCCTTCTACCAACACATCACCTCTTCTGTCTGTGTTCTCTTCTCTAAATCAATGCTTTTTATAGTAGACAATGGTTCTTGCTGCACATGGCCTATATGCCGGCTTCACCAATGTTAAAACTTAAAAACACTCATTTGAAGCCAAATGTAAATTATTTAATTAGAATTGATACTAAGCAATCTGTCATTGACGGATTATTCGACACAGAATCTATTGTTTGTCTCCATTCAAATGAGGCATTGTATGATCCTTTATGATCTGTTCCTATCCTATCAAAGTTTTGTCTTACCATCTAAGGGTCATTATCATTATGTTCCGGATCATATACTCAAGGACGGCTGTAGCCTGGCTTCAAAATTAAAATAATTAGCCTCATTACGTTCTCAAGCAAGCATTAATATAAATTCCAGCTTCATACTTTTAATTTATTTTTATATAATTATTTATTATCTCATATGTATTTTTTTTTTTTTTTACATTTAATTTTATTTGTTAAGTTTCAGTTATTTTTTTATTTCTTTCTAACATATGTTAGAATTTTCAGAATATTGCAGAGAACTCTATTAAATTGATTAATAAAAAATATACAAGACTATGTATAAATATACGTCCAATAGCAGTTAATGATAAGAGAAAATTACATAAATATCCGTTATACTTTGCGTTATTATGGATATACCAAACAGTCACTTATTACATGTATGTCTGTTTTTGACCTTTTATAACACAATTTTTTAAAAAAGACCACTTTACCCTTTTTTGGATATTCAACATCCAAATTTGAGGGTTTTTTGGATGTTCAACATCCGAAAATATGCCAAAAGTGTAACGTTAAATTTCTTATTTTCGGGTGATGAACATCCGAATTTAAAGGGTTTTCGGATGTTCAACATCCGAAAATAGCCGATAGTCATACAACTGTTCATCTTCTCTGTTCTCTGCATTTTGCTCTTTGGTTCTCTGCTCTGTGAGTGCATATTTGATCTGTGAGTGCGTGAGTGTGCCTATTTGCTCTATCTTTGGTAAAGAAAAGTAGATAGTTCACAGATTCGGATTTTTAATAGTGTACATCTTTGACAACATTTCTTGGATTTTGAAGCCATTTCACAGAGTGAAGGTATGTGGGTTGATTTTTTAGGTTTAGATTGCCACCTGATTTTTGGTTAGGGTTTATACTCAAGCATAGTAGTTCATTCTTGTGAATTTGATTTAGATTGAATTAATTTGTGGCTCCATTTTGATTGTATCAGATTTTTAAAATTTGGGGGTTTTGAGAACTTGGAGTTTTGTGGTTTCACTAGAACTCTAAATTTTTAAAATTTGGGGGTTTATAATCTTAGATAGTTTTAAGTACATATTTGTAATAGATTTAGTGATATCTTAGTAAAGGTTTGATTTTGTTGTTGATAGATTGAGTAGCTTAACAATGAAATTTGTATGTGATTTATGATTCAAGTACATATTTACTTTGAACATTTTGCAAAATAACTAGTGAGTAGATTTATTTGAATTATGATTGATGATTTATGATTCAAGTAACAATGACTAGATTTTGCAAATGTTTTCGTGTCTAGATTTATGATTGAAGTACATATTTACTTTGAACATTGTATGTAACTTTTTATTCAAGGACATATTGACTTTGAACATGTTGCCAAGTAATTCGTGAGTAGATTTTTTTTATTTATGATTTATGATTCAAGTAAGAATGACTAGATTTTGCAAAGTAATTCGTGACTAGATTTATGATTCAAGTACATATTTACTTGAACATTTGAGCATTGTATGTCCTTTATGTGAATTATATTTTGGATAGAATAATTCATGACTAGATTTATTTGAGAGCTCATTTGATTTGTGACTTAGCATTGTTTCATTGATTCTTTAATGCAAATGCATTATGAGTTATTGTTGTCTCGATATTAATTCCATTGTATTATCATGTTCTTTTGATATAGTAGTATCAGGTTATGGTCTATAATACTAGGTCTATAACACTAGGCTTAATAACACTAAGTTCTTTTGATATTGTGGTACCGGTTTGTTTAAGCCCATAACACCAGGTTATGGTCTAAAATTAATCAATTTTTCGATTTAATAATACCATGTCATTATTGTTTTTTTGTTCTCTAGTTAAGTTTTACATATGTAACCTTATGATTAACATGGTGACCATATAGTGTTTCAGTGAATATGAATCATGTACATCCTGATGGAGGATACCTAGGAGGTCCTCAAGACCCTAGTTTGCTTCAACTTCATCCAGAACATGCATCATATTTCATATGGGAAGGACATGTATATGCATATATTTATCTGCCCTTTCTATTAGTTTGTTATTTTTCAATAAATTGTAGTCAGGTTCAAACATCATAGGAGAAGTACATATATATTGGGACTAATCTGTTGTCTATTTGTTGTATTCCAAGAGAAACAAGAAATTAGAATTGATGAGAAGACTTATCAATTAAACGAATGGCATCTAACAGACGAGCAAGTTGAATTAGTAAGCACGTCTGGGGTGGGTGCACTATCTATTATTCGGTCAGGCCAAATTGATCATCCTTTGGTCTCAGCCAATGTGGAGAGGTGGCATTCTGAGACCAAAACATTCCATTACAACATTCATATTGGTGAGATGACACCAACATTATTTGATGTGTATGAGATATTATGACTGGCTATGGATGGCGAGCCAGTTACATGTCATCCTATCAGTGACCTACGACAATATATAAAATACAATTTGGGTATAGTCCCTGATGGCAACCTGACAGTCTTGAGGCATACATGGTCGAAGGCCAATTTTAGGGAATCGCCACCTGATGTAACCCCTGTTGAAGTTGTTAGATATAGTCGAGCATATCTACTCTTCCTCGTAAGCCTCACTATTTTCACTTATGCATCAGTTTCAACAGTGCCAACAAAATACTTACAATTCTTTGAAGATATTGAGGAAGTCGGCAAATATGCTTGGGGTGCTGTAGCCCTTACATTTCTCTATCGCTCCATTGGAAAGACTTGTACTTTCAAGCGAAGACATTTTAGTGGTTCAACCAGTCTTATACAAGTAAATTATTTTGTATATGTATAAGCATAATAGTTTAGACTGCTTTCCTAAAATATTTATTACTTATCATATCTTACTATTTTGCAGTGCTGGTCGTATGAGCATATTATGCATATGAGGCCCATACCGCATAGTATCTCTCCAAATATGCCTAGGGCAAAAAGATGGGGGCCACCGAAGAATTATTATGGCAATCCACATAACCTAATGCCTCCCATTAGACAAGAATTTGTTAACCTCCAACCTAATGAGGTTAGTGCGTAATTTGATATTGATTACTTTCAAATATATTTGAGTATTTGCAATGTTTTTTATTGATTGATTGGATATCATATAACAGATAACATGGAATCCCTATTTCAAGCCTGATGAGGTCATATTAGATGATAGGCAGCAGGCATATCAAACAGCAATTTGCATAACGACACTCATATTTGATGATATTGCTGAGCCGTACATGCCAGATCGTGTACACCTGTAATTTGGAGCTAAACAGGTTATTCCAAGAAATCCCTTGGCTGTTGGTAAGAGGTCTAGCAAACAAGGTAGACAACGAGATTGGTGAACTGTGAATGCACACAAAATTCAGCACTAGTTGGTTCGCATGACTGCATGACGCTTGATATTGAAAAAGATATTGCCAATGGGTTGCCCTTAGAGGAGTACAAGGCCTGGTACAACCTACTGTCTCATCCTATAATATATAATGTCACTAACCCACCCAATGACTTATTGCAACCTCATAACCAGGAAGAAGAAGATGTAGTTTCTGCTCATGAACCACAATAAAATGAGACCTCGAGGTTATGAGGACCAGTTTGTATGTTTATATTGACCTACAAACTATTTTAGTCTTGTTCTTAGCTATTAGTTCCATGAAATTGTTTTAAATATATTAATTACCTATCTAGTGTTTATGTTAGTGCAGTTCGGGCATCTACAATCATGTTAGCAGAGGCACTTACACTTAGACAGAAGTGGTATTATGAAGTGTATAATTGTGTTAACAATGTGTTAGAAACGTTGTCTAAGTTTGTGCCTGCGGATATGGGTGATATAGAAGCCAGGATGGAAAATTTATAACGTGAATATAATGATGAAGGTGTACCTGACGAGGCCAAACCTGATATAGTGGGTGAAAGTAGTCGGGCTGTATAAGATCTAGCTCCATCCACACAACCTGCAGTTGAGGAAAGCAGAAGATATAGCACATGAAAGAAACAGTATCAGCCCAAGAGAAGGCAACCAATGTAATGGGCTTTTGACCTTTGTAATGTATTGGAACAATTGACCCACCCAATGTAATATATTTTGATCGTTGTAATGTATTGGTCATTTTGACCCACCCAATTCGTTGAATGAATTTTGTCAAGTCTTTCTTACTTGTTTTTCTAGTACTGCAAGCAATTGCTCATAAAGTCATGATAGTGGGTTTCAATGGATTTGAATGATTCATTTCCATCGATACAAGGGCACATTCACTTTAACCATTAGATTCACTTTAATGGGTTTGAATGGTTGCTCATATTCACTTTAATGGGTTTGAATGCAAGGTTTGAATGCAATTTGCTAAAAAAACAATTCTTTTCTAGCTTCTTCTAAAAGCTGAGGATTGATATCTTCATTATTTTTGTGTGAGGCATTTGTCGGATTGAAAGGTAGTGCAAAAAAACTCAGGGCTTTTCCATAGTGGATGATTGCATATTTTCAAAAAATCAGTATAACATTTTCGGATGTTGGACATCCGAAAATGTCACTGCGAAATTCAACAACTTACTGGAATTTCGCAGTCACATTTTCGGATGTTGAACATCTGAAAATCGCACATTTTCGGATGTCCGACATTCGAAAATGATTTCAAACAAAATGTGATATTTTCGGATGTCCAACATCTGAAAATGTCACTGCGAAAATCCAACAACTTACTGGAATTTCGAAATGACTTTTTTGGATGTTAAACATCCGTAAAATTTCACATTTTTGGATGTCTAACATCATCCGGATGTTAGACATCTGAAAAATTCACTGCGAAATTTCAGTAACTTCCTGAATTTTTGCAGTGACATTTTCGAAAGTTGGACATCCAAAAATGCCATATTTTTGGATTTTCAACATCCGAGAATGTGACATTTGGCGCTTTCTAATATGTGATTGATATTGAAACATGTTGATAGATATATGCTTATGTAATTATGTTCTTTGTGTTCTAACTTTAAGTCAAATTTTCTTCTGTAAACTGTTCAATGCTACTGTTCAATTCTATGGTAAAACAGACTGGTTACTTTATGGTATTAAATTATGCTTTCTGGAAACTGGTCGAGATGATCAATTTGAAGATTTTTTACAACACAGAATTCCAATCGCACTAACACCAAGTACAACAACACAATATTGAGAACACTGAATTCACTCTATTCATAAATTCATGAAATTGATAATTTGATACAGAAACACAATATTGACATTACGTAATTCACTCTATCGGTTCTCTGCATGTCCTCTTATTATGACCCACTGCGCCGAATTGTTTTTACTTCAAAGGCCAGGTAATGGTTGTTCGGTCTCGGATATTCTTCGTTGCTTTTTTGGCCTACAGGGAAACCGTGTAGTCCTTGATGGCAACATTGTCCAATTGAATATACCTGTCAACTCAATATCATCTGGGACAAGCCCAAAGGGAGTTTCAAAGGCCCTTTTAAAGTATTTCGCTGTAAAATACTGAAGGTAGTACATAGTCGGATCCAAATGCATATGGTTAATAGCCACAATGGCATGAGCACATGGAATGGCACTGGGTTGTCATTTTCTACAGTTATACGTCCAATGCGTTAAATCGACAACATATTTCTTCCTAAGATAGTGGATCTCAAAATACGTGTCCATGGTGGAAATAACTGTGTGCAAAAATCGAGCCTTCATCTTCCGTAAGTCGAGTAATTCTTGGGCTTTTGGTACTAACATGCAACTCCAAGTATTACCTAACTCCCTCTTCTCTTCAAACCTAGTCATCAACTGTACCCTTATTTCTTCACACATTGTAATGATCGGCTTCTCTCGAGCAGATAAAAGCTAAGCAATGAAATACTAGGCTATGTTAGAGGTGAGATGACTGTATCTAGACCTTGAAAAATATGTATTTGCCCAAAATTTGGGAGGGATATTCTTAATCCACTCATATGATTCTGGGTTGGTATATTGTATATCAAACATTACTTTTTCAAACGCACCAATGGTCGCTTTACGGGCAGCCTTCCAAAACTGCATCAGCAATACTTTCGTATTTGAGGACTTCTTCATAAAGCCCTTGAAGTTCTCTCTCATATGTCGCATGCAAAATGATGGAAAACAAGTGGGAAATGTTTTCTTTATTGCTACTGACAGGCTTTTCTGTCGATCTGATATAATTGTTAAGGCATACAAATTAGGATACGTATTCAATAGCTCACTCAATGTACTTAAGAACCAATACCAACCATGGTAGTTCTCCTTCTCGACCACTGCAAATGCTAATGGGAAGAGCCCATTATTTGCATCTAGAACGATAACGCACAATAATATGCCTTGATACTTTCCTTTTAAGAATGTCTCGTCAATACCAATTAGTGGCTTGCATCTATTAAGAAAACCCATAATGCATAGACGATAAGCAATAAATAGTCGTTTGACCTTCATTTATGTGGATGCGAACTTCGGTTTCTGAGTTGATTCTTTGGATCTTCTTCATATACAAGGGGAGGTCATGGTATTATTGTTCATGGGATCCATCTATCATCTCACTAGCAACCTTTTTTTGCCGCCAAGCTTGCATGTAGGAAGCCTGACACCGTGATCGCGTTGGACATCCTTTACGATCTCTTTTGCTCTAATTTTTGGTTGGTCAATAAGGCGGCCTTTAATCGATTTTGCCAACAATCACTACAAGCTAGTGGCTGATAGACCCTCCCCAATGGACCACTACATGTGTGCTCCTTAACCATAGACTTCACTTTAAATTATTTGGTACTGCCAACTCGTAAGCACCGCACTTTCCATGTGCATCCCTGTACCTTACAACTTGCTCACACCTGTCCCAATTCACTTTTATCAAACTTCAAAACAAATTTATTGTGGATTGCAAAATCAACTAGATGATGCCAGCATTCACTGACATAAAACTGCCTAACATTCAGCTGAACCTAGTTACCAACTCCTCTACATGGACTCTCTAGTGGTTCAATATCCTTCATATCACGCTCTGGTACAAGCTCAGTGTCGGGTGCCACTGGAATGTTTTGATCTTCATCGGGTAAAGGGTTATGCCGACTGTTGACAAAAGATAATGTAAGATGTAATATCAATTTCTATACATAAAAGATAAAAAAAAAGTAATTTACAGATGAAAAAGTAAATTGTAGATATACTTATTCCTTGAAGATGGGCCATCAACAAGAGATTCTGATACTAGCTCCATTGTAGCGGCAAAATGTACAACAACTATCGAATATTCCCATCCCAACGTAAAAGATACATTTATATCATCACTTACATCAATCAAATCAGGCCCACTAGATACACTTGTATTGTGGTACATAATAGCTAATTTGTTTGGATCACACTTGGTTAAATTATGAAAAAGACTTTTTAGTTCCTCCAAGGAACTGTTTCCATTGTACTTCGTGACCTTCAATTTTTTTCCTTTTATAAATAACACGTCCATCATCTGCATTAGTCTCAAATGACCCCCCATATTGGAATACCAGTTGCACTCCCTCGGTAGCCATTGTCAATGCTATTGTATTAAATGAATACCAAAATTTGTGTTAAAAAAAATCAATACAATAAAGAAGACAAAAAATTGGGATATTTATAACTACTTTAGGATTCATAAAATGTGAGTATTACATAATAGATTGAAATAGTGTACTACTAAAAATATGACTAGTAAACAATAAATAAATAAATAAAATCAAATAAACACAAAATAAACAACAAATATTAATACAAACAAACAAGTTGAACAATATTTAGCCAAAACAAGGAATACAATGGATCAACATAATACAAACAACAAATAATTATACAAACAAACAACTTCAAAAATATTTAACAAATTTTATTTATTAATCACCAATAATACTAATAAGAAAATATAATATTGTATTAATTGTGATAAAATAAACATAAAGTAATCAACAGTGTAAGGCAAGAGGAAGAACGACACCAATCACGACCAAATAGCGAGTCAATCTGTTTAACTTTGTGGGGGAACAGTAAAGGGGGTTTGATGCGCGAAAGATACTGTATTTTTTTCGTTTTCCCCAAACTTATTAACAAAAAAAAAAAAAAAAACTTTTTGCTAATAAGCGGGAAAATTTGGCTCAAAAAGTTTCGGTTGTTGAACAATCGAATTCAACATATTTTCGGTTGTTTAACAACCGAAAATGAAAATGCGAAAGTTTAACAGTTGAGCAATTTTCGGATTTTGAATTTCCGAAAACCCCTTAAATTCAGATGTTCATCACTCGAAAATACGAAATTTAACGTTACACTTTCGGCATATTTTCGGATGTTGAACATCCGAAAAACCCTCCAATTCAGATGTTGAACATTCGAAAAAGGATAAACTTGTCTTTTTTAAAAATTACTTTATAAAAGGTAAAAAACAGATATACATGTAATAATGGAAACTATTTGTACATCCGTAATAATGCAAAGTATAACGGATATTTATGTAATTTTCTTTAAAGATAAATACTGATGGTTATGGATGACACAACCTAATCTTAGCAAGAGATATGTATCCATACAAATGCATATCCATACTAATATGTATCAGTATGATACATATTCTAATCTTATCAAGAGATATGTATACATACATATGCATATTCATACTGATATGTATCAGTACATATCCATATATATACGTTAATAACTTCCCTCAAACTCAAGATGCTTTGACACAAAGCATATGGAGTTTAAACAATTACTTGCATAATCAAACGAGTTGGATCTTTAGGTTTTCAGGTTCATAGGGTGATCGATAGAAGCAATGGTCTCCATTATCAAATTGCTTAAACAACAACCAAATATTGCTTGAACAACAAGCACATAAAAGCGGCCGACCTCAGGAACAGACGACCTTTGGAACATCCAGGATCGAGTAACGAAAAAGTCAATCAACAACAGACAAACAAGCCTTTAGAACATCTGGGATCGAGTAAAGAAAAACTCGACTAATAGACAGGATCGAATAACGAAAAACATGATCATCAAACAGGATCGAGTAACGGAAAACACGATCATCAAACATGATAGAGTAACGAAAAAGTATATCATCCAATAGGATTGAGTAACAAAAAACTCAATCATTAAACATGATTGAGAAAGAAAAGACTCCAACATCCAAAAGGATTGAGTAATGTAAAACTCAATCAGGATTGAGAAATTCGATCATGAAACATGAGGCACTTGGAAGAGCCAACAGAAGCTAGTAGCGGATCAACAAAAATAGTTGAAACTTTAGATTCGGAGTAAAAAATAGTAAGATCCAAAACAGATCAAAGAGTCGAAACATGACTCGGAAGAGAGATTGATCAGAAGCAACACAACAATCATGGTTTACCTTTTATAAAATAGTAAAGAACCTAGCAGTGCACTTGGTCAAGGTGCACTTTTTGCATGTGTAGAATGAAAGAAAGGATGCCCAACAAAAGAAGGAATTTACCCAAATAAAGAGGCTTCCATCTATCAAATGAAGGCATGCTTTTTGAAATAATAAGAGTTTTTGGAATAATAAGAAACATAGAGGTGCACTTTTTTCCCAACAAAAGTGCCCAACAAAGAACGAAGTAGGGATAAAGAGGATGGCCAAACGTAAGAAAGAGGTTTTCAAAAGTTGCAGGGTGCTTACAGGGCACCGATCGCCATCCATTCTTGCCTCATCTCCCGCCTTGGAGCCTCTGATTCGTCGGCCGTGGCTTGAACATAGTGCAAATAAGGCTCATCTTTAACACAAAACCAGAAGGCGAAAAGGGCAATTTGGCCACTAGATTCCCCTCAAAGAGAGAATTCAATCGCTCAAAAACCATGATAAGAAGCAAAGCCCCAATCCCATCAAACTTAAACTTAGAGAGAGAAATGTCACTACTCGATACAAATCGCGTAGCCGCACCCGTGAGATGAGGTTGTAAATCTTATCGATGACAGCAAACTGCTTGAGCACGAGTGACCTGAGCTTTAATTCCTCAACGCAACACTGCTTTAGCTGCTATGCCAAAAGATTTTCCACAGATAAAAATGCTTTTGTGCCACAAGGAGCTGATGTGTTCAACATAGCACGTATCAGCAAATTGGGAAGAAAGTGATAAATTGCATTTTCTCTCTCTAGGAGATAATTTCTTGATGCAAACTATGCTACAAACTGTGAAGTAAGGGAAGCAAAGGAGTATGGGCAGGTGAAGCAAATTGACAGGTGAAGGACTGTGCAGTAAAGGTTTTGTTGAAGGATCATAAACAAAACTATGATTTGAGCTCGCACCTCACGGCAACCTCACAGCAACCTCACGGCAACCTCAAATCTAAGCTCGCACCTCATATATGAGATTGAGGAGCCTATGGCTCTGATACTATGTTTAGAATTTTCAAAATATTGTAGAGAACTTTATTAAATTGATTAATTAAGAATATACATGACTTCATATATATCTACGGCTAGTAACATTTAAAGATATATACTAATGGTTATGGATAGACACCACCTAATCTTATCAAGAGATATGTATCCATACAGATGCATATCCATACTGATATGTATCAATATGATAAATATCCTAATATTATCAAGAGATATGTATCCATACAGATGCATATCCATACTGAAATGTATCAGTATATATCCATATCCATATCCATATGTTAACAACATAGACAGCTATTTTGTTGACAAAAGAGTGTTTGACTAAAATTCCTATTTTGGTATGCGTTCATTTTTTACTTATAGGATTCCATTCTTTTTATAATATATTTTCTATTGAGAACTATAGGACCCTCACACATGTCGATAGCATGAGACCCCAGTTTGCAAGCATTAGATCTCAATGAGCTGTCGAGTTAATACCAATGTTACCTAGTGATCTTGTCAACCTGTATTGCACAAAAATCAAAAACCTCTTAAGTTCTAATTCTATCACGTCTCTCTCTCTCTCTCTCTCTCTCTCTCTCTCTCTCTCTCTCTCTGCATCATATGAAGCCGCCATGTTTCTTGCTTTCTTCGAGCATGGCCTGGAACCAATACTTATCTCTCTCTCTCTCTGTCCGAGTACTCTCTATGAGTGCCAAAAATTTTTACATCACTAGATTAATGAGATGCTCTTTTCTCTATGATCAGTGAGTACATGGGAATCTCTCTCTCTCTCTCTTTGACTGCCTGAAAATCAATATCTGATTCTCCCTCTTATTTTATACTAAATCTCTCTCTCTCTTGACAACACTTTTTTGACTTCTCAAGACTTGCTCAATTAGGCCAATTGAATTGCTTCCGGCCCAATGTCTGGTTAATCATTTGGGTTCAATTTTTCCAATACTAATCTCAAATGATATCATTTACAATCTCTTTCTATGATGTTGGCAAAAATCAATACAAATTTATGTAGATTTTTACATCATTGATTGTGAAATGCCATTCTATGGAACCAGTGTTTTCTCTTTCAAATTTGAATTGTAAAAATATAAAAAATGGCTTCTTAGGTAGCGATGATACCCCTTCCTATGCTTTTCAAAAAGTTCATTTCCTTTGCCCTTCATATGAATTCAATAGCTCATACCCCTTCCTATGCTTTTCGAAAAGTTCGTTTCCTTTGCCCGTCACATGAATTCAATAGCTCATAGCTGCTTGCTCCCCCTGCTTTACACACCATAGATTTTCACAGTTATTAATACCATAGATCCTAAACCTCGGATGAAGACCAAGAGGGAGCAATAACCCAATTCTCATGAAGTAATAATGAAGACATGTACGACAACCCCAACAAGGAGCAAATGCAAGAAAGAGGAGGAAGTCGATGGGTCGATTAGCAGAATAACTATTGGTGGTATAAGACTCAGTGGCAAGGTACACAATCTTTAAAATTTTTCTATTGTATTAAAACTCAAGGGTTTAAATACATGAATATCTCAATATAAAACCATCATACATAAAATCTAACCTACATGCTTGATTTATACAAATTTTAATAATAAAAATTTAACCCTAATAGGTCCGTTACAAATCCCTTACTCAAAACTACAATTAAACTCAATACAATTCTCAATACAATATCCAAATGCTCACAATATACATCTAAAAGATATATTACATGACTTTCACTTGAAATTCCTTATTATATTAAAATTACATGATAAATCCATCTTCATTATTCTTTCTTCATCTTCATCATATATCACAATGTCTCATACACATCATATACTTGATTATAAATCCAATGATATTTCAGTTCACATAAACAATAAAACATAGCATTAAGTCATTCCACAAGATCAAAAGCACAATTCTATTTTTCAATTAACATACACAATTTCTTCAGCCGTAAATAATTTAATAACTATAAATACAATAAATAAAAATGCATACTATATGTGGGAAGCCATGGTTTGAACCTTTGTGCTCGGGCACAAATTTGAGCATTTTAGGGAATTAATCTTATCTCAATGAGTAGTGCAAGAGTGGTTTATAATATCAAGGGTATCTAATATAATTAGGAAGATCTTACAACTTTGAATCCATTTCTTAGATTCTACAAAATCAATTTAATACAGTTTTCAAGAAGAATGGTGCAAATTGGATCAATATAGAGCAAGATAGAGAAAAACTACTTGTTGTGGTCTACCAATCCATCACAACAACTTTTTATGCAAAAGTTCCAACTCTAAATGAGAAAACACACTTCTAAGAGGATCTAAATATCTCTGGAATTTGAATAAAAAGACTTAGAAATGCTCAAGAGAATTCGTGCATGGTAGATCAAAGGAAGCTATGCACTATTAAAGGTTTATCAATGCATAAAACACATAAGCAAGTGAGAGATCACATTATGTAAGAATGACATGAAGATAATATCAAAATGGAGGTTTAAGGAAGCTCAAACATGACTGTAAATGAAATTTCCAAGATCCTTTGATGAAGGATAAAATGATCTTTGACTTAAAATACTTTAGAGAGATAATATCTTGATCATGGTATGTGATAAGCTTGATCTTATGGAGTGATGGACTACTATCAAGCTTGAAAGATCATCAATGGAGGATGGAAACTCTCAAAGGGAAATGGGTGGTATATGGAAGTCCCAAGGTTTGCTCTCTCTTTCCCTCTCTCCTCAATTCAAGCAAGGTCCATTTTTCCAAGTGGGTATGGTTTGAGACTTAAAGAAGTATATATACATAGTGTATAAGATTAGATATCATCAACAACCTTGATGTACCTATCCAACGGCACATGAGAGGTTAATATATCCGAGCCATCCATCTCCAACCAACCACTAGGATGAAATGATGGGATTTAACACCCTTGTCACCCATATTAAACCCTAAGTAATACAACTTTACCATTTTGTACTTAGGTCTATATTTTAATTCCAAATGAATCCAACTAGCCCTTAGTTTTAAATAATTAAAAAGTGTAGAGATCCATCAAGGGTAATGGGCAACAAAATAAATGGTAAAACTCTCACATGTGAAAAAATACACCTTTATGAAAGCCAATCACCTTATAGATCTAATATTTCAAATCAACCACAATGAGCCTAATGCCCCCTTCACACATGTGCGAAGATATTTTTGAAATTCAAATTAAAAATTCAGGTCTTGAAAGGCCATATACCCAAAATTCTCCTACTTGGCCTTTTGAGGCCTAAATCCTATCATACTCTCATTAAAGATTGTGGATCGTGTTTTTGTGATTAAGCAAGTTTTGTTGCTCGATTTTTGAAGAAATCGATTTCCGACACTGTTTTTTGAAAAACAGCTCACGGGTTTTATTTTATCCGCCAAATTATTGATTTCAAGCAAAATTTTGATATCATAGAGCTTTTGAAGATAATGGTATTGTTCGTATGATTGTGGTTGTTACTTGTGTGATTAAGTGAGGTTTGTAGGTTGATTTTTCAATAAATCATGATTGTTTCACATCATCTTGAAAACCCTAATTTTTTATCATTATAAATCTATTCAAATCCAATTGAGGTATGTATCTTGATCCTAATTGTTTCAATTTGTGTATCCAGCAGTATCATTATTTATCATTCGTTTATTTATATGATTTTTTAAAATGTTGTGTGGTTTGCACTACAATTTAGGGTTCATCCGCCATTTTTGTTTATTATAACCTTCATTTTGATCCATTTTTTTGTAAATTTTGAGATTTGTTCATTAGATCATTAAGTTAAATCGCATCATTGAACATGATTTCTAGGTTGATTTTGTAAGATACATAGAGTAATTATTTTAAATTAATTTGCTAATTAAAATAGGGAATTTTAACAAATATATGTTCTTGATACACACAATATAATAATACATTTTTTGTCGAATTTCATGTAATTATAGTCAATTCTATGGTATGAATATCATAAGAAAAGAACTTGTATTTTTCAATTTTCAATATTGGAAATCTCTGTGATAGCTTTAAAATATATTTTTATATTTATTTATAAAGTTTAAAGCTTCAAAAATAGTGTAGATCGACAGATCTATGAAAACATGAAAATCTTGAAAATTGACAGTCCAAAACTGTGTTATAAAATACATTATTTCCAAAACTTGAAATCTAGTTTTTTCTCATGTCCATGCTTCTTGATGTCGAGATGATAAATTTGAAGATATTTGAACATCAAAACAACCTGTTCTAGTGAAATTTTTGAGATAGGATCAAATTTGATTGTTTAGAGCCTCAGCTCTATATAAACTTGTGCCATATATATGTGTGTGTTCTTGAAACATAATTCATAATTAATTTTTTTTACTTAATAAATTTAAGGATTTTTGACAAATATATGTTCTTGTTTCTCTCAATATAAGATTATATTTTTGTTTGATTTTCTTGTAATTGTATTCAATTCTATATCATGAATTTATAATTATCATGGGAAGAAAACTTGTATTCTTCAATTTTATCGTCAAATTTTTTAATGTAATGAAATGTACATTCTTGATATATAAATAAAATGTACATCCAAACAAAAAAAACAACGTCTCAGTATTCACCTATTTTTGAAAGGGTGCAGTTAGCATACAAATGCATCCGTAGTTGTAGAGGTAAGGTGCACCTTCAAATTTTATCATGGTATATAATTTTGAGTAAAATGTTCTTAGGATTATCTCAAAATCTATTTTTATATCTAATAATAAAATTTAAAATTTCAAATATGGTTAAAATCACGTAGATCTATAAACATATGAAAATCTTGAAAATGGATAGTGTAGATAATATGTTGTAAAATGTAATATTTCTAAGACTTAAATCTTTTTATTTTTCATAATCATACATCTAGATGTCGAGATGATCAATCAAAGGGTTTTCAAAATTAAAACTACTTTTTTTGACGGATTTTTTAGGAGCATCTGTAGTTCTACATAAAAGGTTGCGACCTTATATAAACTTTTTTTTTTTTACAAAGTAATTAAAATACATAATGCATCACTCTTAATTTCTTTTGTAAACTAAAATAACACTATTTTTAGATATTTATATGTGATTTTATGAAAAAAATTTGTGACAAAATTTGCTGATTCGTCTGATTCTCCGATTTAACACTCCGATCAACCGTTCGAGCGTGCCGCATTCCGACACAGGTGTGGGTGAGGACGATCCATTTTTTTAAAACCATTGTTTATTTTTTTATTAATAAAAAATCGGTGGGGACCAAATCCCTACTAATTTACCCAAAAAAAAAAAAAAAAAGAAATTCCTCACCCTCACCCTCCTATAAAACTATTATTGTTGTGCCAGGTGCAATGGACCGATGATACTTGGAGACCCACTCTAATAATTGATACATCAAAATCTTCCCCTGAACCGAGAAAAGCCGCTACGCAAGCTTTAGAATCTAAACTAACGTGGTGAATGATGTTTGACAAAGGCGTTGCAATTATACTCTTCAATGGTCATCAGGATAGTCCATACCTGGGAGACAGTCGATGGGAGTTCCCACGTGGGATTTCTAACAAACTTTACATCGTCAATGCTGAAAAGAAAGGGGTAAATTTGTCAAAGTTTGGACATTGAGGCAGGTGGCTTCCGTCAACCAACCGGACGGGCACAGATCACCCGCAAACAGTAGGTCAGGGGACCGCATTTCACCTGCCCCATTTGCCATCGACACGTGTCGTCGCGAACCGACAGAATACCTACTTTAGAAAAGTTAAAAGTTGCGGTGGCCAAAACGCCGTAACAAAATATTTCCCCTCGTTATTTATTTATAGATGACAGGTTTAGACTTTTCTAGAAGAAAACGTTTATATAACGCTGTAACTTTGTAGTGCAAAAGTAAAGTTCACATCAAGAATCTTGCAGAAAAGAAGCCAACGTTCGAAAGTCTTGAATTAATTATCTCAACCTTGAGAGCTATGAATATTTTTAAAGCAACAAAAAATTATACATCTCACAACAATTTATCTGTGAGGCCTGTTTTTAATATTTTTAAGTATTCATATATTTGTTTGATTTATATTATTTTTAAAATTTCAAATTTCATAATTAAAATTGAATATGGTTTAATCCATCTTAAAAATTTTGACATCAAAACTACATCTTCTAACAACATTAAAAGTTATGCCTTTTTTTTTTCGAAAGTTAATTACACCTTACTTTATAGTTAAATGAACACCTTCTACAAACCTCACTCTTTATGACATATCTTCCATAGACAATGTACATGCCATATTGATAAGGTTTCCAATTAGATAGTTTTTGTGGTTAGATTACTTAAATAATTATGCATGGATTATGAATTTATTAATGGGTGTGGTTTCTATAAGGTTATAACCTTAAACAATCCACTTAAAGCACACCTTCAAATTTTATCATAACATGTATTTTGATGAAAAAAAATCTTATGATTACCTAAAAATCTATTTTTATATCTAATTATAAAATTTTAAACTCTAAAAATGGTTAAAATCAAGTAGATCTGTAAACATACGAAAATCTTGAAAATATACAGTCTAGATAATGTATTGCAAAATGCACTATTTTTTAGACTCAAAATTTCTTTTTTATTTCATATTCATACATTTAGATGTCAAGATGATCAATTAGAGGTTTTTTTCAACATTAAAGCAACATTTTCTAATGGATTTTTTTGGTGCATATGTAATTCTACATTTTAGGTTACAAACTTATATAAACTTTTTCTTTTATTAATTAGGGATGGTTGTCCTAATCGCTAAGAAACAAAATAAGAGCCCTCTAGCTATCGTATGTTACTCTTGATAATGAAAAGTTTACTCTCACTTCATCAAATCCCCCATTTCTCAAATGGTCTTCACCTGCCAGCTACACAAAATTTATTTTATTTCTTTTAAGAAAGATTAATGATGGAGATTGAAACTCTCAACTTTTGGGTTACCAAGATAGTGAAATATGGGCATTTTAGTCATGGACGCGGTTAGCATGCGGATGTCCTCTGCACTGTAGATATGAGGGCTTGGCAATAAATGTATTTTTTAAATATAATTTGATCTTAATTTTTAGAGAATATATAATTTTTAATATAATAATTATAAATATAAAAACAAATAAATATTAAAAAATAAAAAAATAATGATATTAAGTAAACATTGGAATCGTTAGTTAAAATTGTTTTTAGATGGACGACCTATTTACATCCATCTTTAAGATAAAAGCTTTAGTTTTCGGGATCATATATTATATAAATGCAGTTCAGCCTACATGAAACGGTTGTTCTTTAGTCATTTTTAAAAAGAAAATTGTTTCATGCAGATTGGACCGCATTTCAATAATATACGGTCCAGAGATATAAAAGATCCATATAAAAAATAGATGCAAATAGGTGGTCCATTTAAAAAATAAGTGTAACTAACCGTTTGAATGTCTTTTTAATATAATTAATAGTTTTAGTTTTCATATATATTTTTTTATGCCCTCATATTAAATAATATATTTTGTAAAATTTAGAATGAAATTATATTTAAAAAATGAATAATGATCACCTTCCCCCACCAACGTGCATATGGGTGTGAGATTTAACCGAGACCACCACTAAATTTATCACAAAAACAGTTATCATCTTGGTGTGGACTTCTAATCTCTATAAATCTATGCGAAATTTAATTATGATCTTTTAGAATAATAAGCGCAGAAACCGTGACCTTTCTAAAAATGAATACGACTCCATGCACCGCCCAAAATTCGACCCTTTTTAAACCGCTTAACGCGCACCTCTTTGCACCTTTCCCCTGACACAACAAACCGCCTGATAAGAGCGGGAGAGAGAAGGAAACACAGCCCGGAAATCTCCTGTCGCCGGCGATGGCGCCGCGCTTCTTTAGGTGCTTCTACGGCGGCAGCCACGGCGACGATTTGCCGGAAAACGCTGCCAAAGTGCACACGACGGGAGGCGCCCCCGCCGGAGATTCCTCTGACGACCAAAAGAAAGGAGGAGGCCATGTTCTTGTTGAGCTCTTCACTTCGCAAGGCTGCGCCACCTCTCCTGAAGCGGAGCTCTTGATTTCGAGGTTAGGGAGAGGAGATCTTCAGAATGAGGTTCCCGTTATTGTGCTGGCTTATCACGTTGAGTATTGGGATTATTTGGGTTGGAAGGATCCCTATGGTTCCAGTCTCTGGAGCGTTAGACAGAAGGCTTATGTTGAGGCATTGAGGATGGATAGTATATACACTCCTCAGGTTGTGGTGCAGGGGAGGTCTCAATGTCTCGGCACGAAGGAGCAGGAGCTTTTATCAGAGATCAGATCGGCAGCTAGGTTTCCTGGGCCTAATATGCAGGTTGGTTTGTTTCTTTCTCTCTGTAGATCGGATCCTTTGCTTTGATTACTACTCTCTCTTACCATTTGGTTCTGCTTTTCTATGGAATTCCTCTCTTTCTCCTTCTCTCCCTCTTTTCTGTTTGATTTGATAGCATTGTGATTTGATTCATTGATGCGAACCTGTTTCTTTGTTTTGACACACTTTAAGCTAGCCGTTGCTTCTTGTAAGAAAATGGCCGTTGCTTCTTGTAAGAAAATGGATGCATTTTGCAAGACATCGGATGTGGGTTAGTACAATGGCTTTCGTGCTCGTTTAAACATATATTAAGATGAAATTTGGCCTAAAATTTTTTTCATTCTCAAAACTATCTAAACAAGGTTCTGAGGATTATTTTGATGAAAACATATCTGGACCGTCCATTCGCTTATTTAGACAAATCTCTTAAGATGAAATTTGGTCTAAAAATTCTCTCATTCTCAAAACCGTCTAAACAAAATTATGAGGATTATTTTGATGAAAACATATCTGGACTGTCCATTTCATGAGTCTAAGATGCATCTCTGATTAATTCAATGGGCTATTCATCTGTCGCAATTTGAAATTAAAGGCAATGATTTTGTAGAAGTCAATACTATATTTGGAATACAGGTGATATCTTTGTAGCCCTTCGATCATAAATCATATGGCAAGGGTTATATGAAAAAACGAGCAAGGGCAGGGAGGGTTTTTACCCTCATTCTAAAGGTAGGCCCAATTCCTACAGAGGGTGATTCCCACTTTTGGAGATGGTTTTCTAAATTTGTTTTGGTTTTGGTTTTGGTTTTGGTTTAGGTTTAGGTTTAGGTTTATTTTGAGGGAGGATTTAGATTGAAGAGAAAATGGGAGAGATTCCAGCTTTCTGGATATTATTTGATAAATTTATCAATTTCTCAGATCAATATTTCAACTTATCATCTGTTGTATCCCATTTAGCTTTATTCATCATACTTTCTCTTTCCTTGATAAATAAACTATAAATTTCTTGAAAAATATTCTCATCAAATTGCATGTACTATCGATTCATTGAATGATTCCCTAGTAAAAAGAGATTTCCTTGTCATTCATAAGCATCATAATGATGATGAATTATGTGAATCCATTCTCATCTTTCCTCTATGTTTGTACAGTTTGTAATCTCCTGTTCTTTAGTTGGTTTTCTTGGCCATCTTGTCTCTCTGAATTTCCTTGAAAATTTGACATAACTTCCAAGAACCCATGGTTCTCTTCCATTACATTTTTTATAAAATTACATGTAGTTCACTACGGTCGAAGGTCTGGATTTCCACTCCTGATTGCTTGTCTCACCTATTCCCCTCTCTTACATGAAAATATCTCCTTTTTGTGACCAAACCTTCCTCTATGTATCATCTATCAGAAAACAATAAAATCTGTGACCCAAATTGGTTTTTCTTCAAATCAAGCAGGCAACTTTTCAAAGGCCATCTCAGGACACACTGCAAGTGTCCTTGGCTGGTCCATTGCGATGGAAGGTTCACTCAAAGGGCATGGATGTGATGGCTGCTCTCTACGAAAGCAACCTCGTAACCGATTGCTCAAAAGGTGAGAACAAAGGTCGTGTCCTCACTAATGACTTTGTGGTGAGGAAATTGGAGAAATTGTGCACTGTTCGTGACATTTCAGCGAAGAAGAATGTGAATGGATCAATCACCTTCTCTCTCTGGGATGGATTCAGCAGTAACAAATGCGGAGTTGTTGTTTTTGTTCAAAATAGTTCCCTTCAAAGCTTTGGTTCTCAACACTTCCAGTTGCCTGATAACCTGTAAGGGAATAATCCACTCTTTTTCTCCGTCTCTTTGATTTGGTGTCTTTGGCCAATGTTTTCTAGCCGCATTGTACATTTACTGTGCTTGCATTTGATTTACTTCTTACATGTCATTCGGTTTGGCCTTTTGGGTTCTGATATGTAAAGGGGATGGAAATTCTATAATTAGTGGTTTGGTAGTACCATTCAGGTTCCAGGAAAGCATGCTATATATACATATATATAATTCGGGAAATTATTGAATTATAGAATCAGTTGGAGGAGAGAGTAGGAATCGAGCTTGAGCTTGAGTCGTTAGCAGTTGAGTTGAACAATATTATATCTCAAATTTGATTCTTACTGCTGAACTACCTCAACGATTAGTCCGAAATACTCAAAAAAAAAAGGAAAAAAAAAAGAAAATTGGAGAGTGGGACTCAAGGGAGGTGAACCTTACCCTACGTGAACCTTAAGAAAATCGGAGAGTGGGACTCAAGGGAGGTGAGCCTTACCCTCCATGAACCTTGATGACCTGTCAAGGACGACTGCTGAACTACTAAAACAAAGGTCGTCAAGGATGACTGCTGAACAACTAAAACAAAGAAACAAGAGAAAAAAGAGAGAAAATTGGAGGAGAGAGAAAGGAGTCAGGGACTAAACCTTGTCCCCTCTCCATGAACGCTGATAACCTCATTCTCAGAGGGGAATGGAAGCCAAATTGATCAACCTCATTCTCAGAGGGGAATGGAAGCCAAATTGATCAACCTCATTCTCAGAGGGGAAATTCAGATCAAGTTTCTTTTTTATTCTTCCTTTACAATCTTTATTTTTCCTTTACAATCAATAAAAAGCTTTCACGAGAAAAAGAAAACATCCCACGAATTTTTGGTGTGCTAGACCACGTAGTTACTTTGTTAGGATCAAATTTCTTTTTTTTTTCTCATAAGTGATTTATACGTTAGTGTCAAACATCCGACTATACTTTTGGATCCAACTATATTTTTGATGGGCCACACTTGTACAGGCATCTATTGAGGTGAAGCTTTTTTATTCTCAAGTTGCTACTATTTTGGATATTCAAGATCTTAAAAAGTCATTTTTATGATTTTGGATATTGAAGATTTAAGCGAGGCCCCCCCTAATGCCCTTTTCTGCTATCTTTTTCTTCTTATTCACATAGGGGTTGCTATTGCAACCAGCACAGGGACCCCAAGCCTTATTTCATCGATTTCTCTCAAATCCTATGATGGGTCAAGCTGAAATTTGGAAAGAATGTACTTCTCTCATCCCTTACTGATTCAGCAAGCGATCAAACTGTTGTGTTCTGATACCACTTGTGTTCTAATATCACTTTTTGTGCGTGGAAGCTCTAAACGTTGTGTTCTAATACCACAAGTTCTAATACCACTTGTTGCGCGTGGAAGCTTTAAACTCGATAGGTTGATTTTTTTGGCAAATAAAGTACGAGAAATAAAATATGAAATACACACCACAAGAACACAAGAACACAAACCAATCGGCAAATAGAAATCCACTATACCAATTGAAAGTTACATCAAATATTTTGGAACAAATATCAACAAAATATCTAAGATTTTAGAACAAACCTTGGTAAAATATTCAAATCAAGAAAATCGTGGTTCACTTAAAGGGGCTAGGGCATGGCAAACAGAAATCCACTATACCAATTGAAAGTTACATCAAAAACTTTGGAACAAATTTTGACAAAATATCTAAGTACAACTTTGAAAGCAAACGACTACTAGCCAATCAACGAGACTTTATCTCAAGGGGAAACAATCCAAAATCTCTATAGCAACTGCTTGTCTACAAGAAACCAGCGTGAGAAAACCACCTAAAATCGAACCGCTTTTCTACAATAAACCAACCACTTACTTTGCGGTCTTCAAGAGGCATCATCACTTTTTCTCTTCATAGGAAGTTCTCTTTTTTTTAAGAAGAAATTACTTCATTGGAAGTTCACTTCTCTTTAACATGAAATTACATCCTATGCACAAGAGGTTCCATCTCCCTCTCTCTCTAGGAGGCTCCATCTCTCTCTCTCTCTAGAGGAACTACTATTCCCATTGGTGGTTGGCGACCCAAATAGGACACACCTTCTCTCTCTAGGTTGGTAACCCAATAGAGCACACTTTTTCTCTCTAAAAATAGCTCATTATATAGAGAAAATGACTCAAAAAAGCTCACGTCATGACCTTTTCTATTCATTCTTTTATGGGAAACTAATCTTTATCTATTCTTTCTTTTATGAGAAACTAATCTTTATCTCTTTAAATATGGGACTTCAAGTTCATCATAATCCAAATAGAATTTATCTCAATAACTTATTCTTTCTTTTATGAGAAACTAATCTTTATCTCTTTAAATATGGGACTTCAAGTTCATCATAATCCAAATAGAATTTATCTCAATAACCAACTCAAAAAGAATATCCAATTGGTTAATAGCAATCCTAATTAATAAAAAAATATCTAAATCCCATTTTCTTATACATCAAGTCCAATAAGTTGCTACTATTTTGGATCTTCAAGATCTTAAAAAGTTATTCTATGATTTTGGATCATGAAGATTTAAGCGAGTCCCCCCCCCCCCCCCCGCCCCCCCCTCATGCCCTTTTCCTTCGCTATCTTTTTCTTCTTATTCACAAAGGGGTTGCTATTGCAACCGGCACAGGGGCCCCACACTTTATTTCATTGATTTGTCTCAAATCCTATGGTGAATCAAGCTGAAATTTGGAAAAAATGTACTTCACTCATCCCCTACTGATTCAGCAAACGATCAAACAAAATAAAAAACAAAGAAACCTGCTAACATATTGATATAGTAAAGGGAACTTAACAAACCAAACTTCATCCTTCCTTGAAAGCTAACCTCATCCTTCCTTCGTAATCTTCATAAAAGATAATCTGGCCCAAAATGAAGAAAAAGACAAAAAGACCTTTAATTTTGTGGTTCACACTTTGAAGGCCATTTTTGGACTTCTATAGGCCTCATAGAGAGCTTTTCGCGGAGTCTCAATAAGCCCAATTCTCAGCAACGAACAACAAAGTTATGTAAGTATTGAAAAGATTTATTTTAAGGTTAAATACTCGAGTGAAGGATAAATCCAAGGTTACAAAATGGGTGATTGTCCGGAACACTGAATGACCAATCAGGGTTGTTTCTTCAATATTCCCCTCAAACTTGAGCCGTAATGATCTTAACTCGGCGCTCTTTAAATCCAACTACAGGCCCAAAATGAGTTGGCCTATGAATTAGAGACGATTAGCTGCAAGCCTACAAACTTTGGGTTTTTTTCTTTTTTAAATAAGTGACTATGAATTTCATTCACCCAAGAAACGATTAAAAGGAGGCTCAAGAAGAAAAAGATGTAATCACCAATAATTGTTGCTAAAGCATCAGCTTTCATATTAACATCCTTAAAGCAATGAAATAATTCAAAAGAACTACTATTTAAAATGGAACAAATTTTATCAAAAGTGCTGCATAGTCTCTGAAGTGGCCTCATTTCTCTTTTTGCCCAAGCAACGACATTGCTCGAGTTACTTCAATCAGCTTGTGGCCATCTATATTTTTTATTATATTTAAACCTTTTAAAAGGGCTCTTGCCTCAGCTTCGATCTATGTTTTATATCCACATGGCCCCGAGTAGGTAGAAATTGTGGTTACCCATTGTTCTCTAATAGTGCCGCCAAAGCTTGCTAGGCTTGGGTTTCATCAAAGTTGAGTTTTAAACAATTTTCATGAGGAGGCATCCAAAGAACATTTCGAACCTGCCTTCCATTGTTAAGCCTAGCAACTTCAGATGGGTTCTAAAAAATTAGTGATCTTAGGATAAACTTACAATCCTTATTTGTTGAAAACTAATTAGCTGTTGCCGCCAAAGTATTGGACTTCAAAACTTCAATCTCACATTGTGTCCCTTCAAAAGTTCTATTTCTCTGTCCAAAAATTCCAAATAGTGCTCATCCACAATGCTCTCCATAGCATAGTGCCAATTTTTGGTAATCCAGGGCTCATCCATTGAGAAAGGATTAACTTCGAGCTTTGTGGGATCAGGATATTTAAATTTAGCAACTTTCTATACTAATCCCATAAGATTAAAGTAAAAAGACATTGTAAAAGAATATCATCCACACTTTCGTTATCCTTCAAGCAGAGCCTAAAAACATTAACAATTATGAAACCTCGCTTACGAAGGTTATCCACAGTCGACAGCTTTTTTTTGAAATGCTACCCACAAAAATAACTAAACCTTCAACGACACCTACAAATTCCAAATTTTTGCTAAACTACAATAAGTCACTCTAGGGGCGTGTTTGATAACAGAAAGTGTCTTCCTGGAAGTTTAGAACTTCTTAATATTGTTCAAGTTTCGTATTTGATAAAAAAATTGAACTTCAAACAAAACTTCAAGGAACTGTTCAAGTTCCAATCTTGCTTTTAAAAAAAGTTCCAACCCAAGGGTGGAACTTAAACTTTTTTTTTATGAACCCCCCCCCCCCCCCCCCCCCCCATATATAAAATGTATATATTTTATTGTATAATATATAATATAATTTATTGTATAATATATAATATATTTTATTGTATTTTATATTTTATTTATATAAGAGATATTCATAATGTTATATAATAAAAATATATACAATGTATAAAATATTATATATATATATAATAAAATAAATAAAAAGTACAATATTATGTTATACATATATTATATATTATATTATATTTATATAATAGAAAAATATAATATTATATAATAAAAATATATACAATAAATAATATATTATATTATTATTATTATTATTATTATTATATTATATAATAAAATAAATAAAAGTACAATATTATGTTATACATACATTCATTCATATATATATATATATATATATATATATATATATATATATATATATATATATATATATATATATATATATATAATATTATTATTTTATGTATATTATGTAATAAAATAAAAATTAATAAAATAATTCACTATATAATATATCTTATATAATACAAATATATATATCAATAAAATAAATATAAAATACACTATATTATCTTTTACATTATGTTATATATGATATATAAATATATATTATATAATAAAATAAATAAATAATACATTATTATGTTATAGATATATATATTAAAAATAAATATAAAATACAATATGTCATATATTATAGTATGTTATAAACATTATATATTTATATTTAAATTATTATCAATGTAAATATAATTATAAGATATTTACCATATATCCTAGGAGTTATCAAACACAGAAACTATGAACTTCTTAACTTCCCACGGAGGTTATGAAACACAGAAACCGTGAACTTCTTAAGTAACTTCTAATTTATAGTTATTCAGGAACTTCCAACTTACAGTTCATGAACTTGCTTCCAGTTATCAAACAGGCCCTATGAGTCTTCTCATCTAGCAGTTGATAGACAGACTTAACTGAAAAATTCCCTGAAGTTGTGAGTTCCCACACTAATCTATCATCTTTATTGGGAACATAGAAGAAATTATGCAGCAAATTCATAAGTAATTGGAACTCATGAATGAATGAGTTTGTGATCCTCTTGGTTTTTTTGAGTGGTTGAGTTTGTGATCCTCCTGTACCGGCAAACAATGTTCCAAGAAGGGTTAATAAAATCAGCCTGTCTGAGTTCTTTCACTGAGGCCAAATGATTGTCAACCTTGGAGAAGACCTCAAGGAAAGAATCTCAAAGAGCAAGATCACCTAGCTACTTGTCAAACCACAACAAAGTTTGATCTCCATTTCCAACTACTTTGTGACAGTGACTTAGGTCTAATGATTGGCATGCATCAGTTCCTTTCCAAATAATTGAAAAACTAGCCATAGATCTTGGACTTTTAATGAAATCAGTCAACACATCGACTCCATATTTCTCTTTTAACACCTCTCACTATAAACCATCCTGCTGATTTTGGAAGTGCCACGACCACTTAGTCAATAGGCTAGTGTTTATTGGTTTGAGTTTTTTAACTCCTAGACCCCTATCCTTTTTTGAATTGCATTTCTTTTCCCAATTCACAAGTTTTAGATTTTTCCCCATTCCCGCTTTGCCCCATAAAAAAATTTCATAGTATTTTTCAAAGTCTTCACCACTTGCTTCGGCATTCTAAAAATGGACCTAAAGTAAATGGGTAAATTGGATAGAGTAGACTTAATAAGAGTATATCTACTTCCAAAAGACAACACTTTAGACTTCCATAGATCCAATTTCTTATTAAATCTTTCAATAATGGAATCCCATAAAGTAGGTGATTGGTTTCCTCCAAATAAAAGAATACCTAGATATTTGCAAGGACACTTACCAATCCCACATCCAAAACGTTCTACCACAGATATGACCACGTTCTCTGAGCATCCATTCCCAATCAGATTGGTCTTTTCCAAATTCATTTTGAGACTTGTGGCTATTTCTATACATTTTAAGAACACCCACAAATTTCTTAACTTTTGCTCCTCTGGGTTACAAAAGATAATAATATCATCTACATACTGTAAATGAGAGTTAGACTACCAACATTAATTCCAAAAATAGTATATAAATATGGAGACAAAAGATTTCCCTGCCGAATACGTCTTGATGTTTTAAAATAACCAGAAGATTTTCCATTGAATAGGATGGAGAAGCGAGTTGACATCAGACATCCCCAAATCCATACTCTCCATCGTGATTTAACGCCTATCTTCCCTAAGATCTTATGTAGAACATCGCAATCCACTGTCGTATGTCTTTTCAAAATCTATTTTGCATAGAAGACCTAGGTTTTTCTCTTTTAACCTAGTATGTATGCATTCTTTTGCCACTAAAATATTGTCCAATATGTCAGTCCTCGAGGAAAACAAATTGATGACCTTTTACAACTAGATGCAGTATTTCCCTTAATCTATTTGCCAATATCTTTGCAACAATTTTATAGACACTCCCTAGTAGGCTAATAGGCCTTACACTCTCTATAACAATTTTATAGACAATCCCTAATTTCATTTATTTGATGGAGTAACCTATTTTTCTTCCATTAGCAATCACATGAAAAAATTTAGTATTTATATCTCCTTCCATTGAGCATTTGACTCTAAACCTTTGCCTCCAATAAACTTCTTCCAATTTCAAAAGGTCATGCAAGGAAGGAAGGGAACTATTTATTTACATTATTTTATCTAGAGGCATCGATCCTGCTATAAATTGGATATCATCAATCTCTTCTATATTTCTTTTTGTCAATGCAATTTTTTACTATAGGTTACCCCAAGATTCTTTTTTCCATATACAAATTTCATTCTTCAGCATTTTCAGTTTAGTAATGAATTGATGACCCACCCATCCTTCTATCTTGGTATTTTGCAAAAAATCTTCGGCCAACTTTATAAAGTTTACATCTAATAACCAATTTAGCTCCAATCTAAAAGGTGATGAGCCAAACTTTACAGCCGTCAAAGTCAACTAAAGAGGGATATGATCAGAGGAAATTTTCACAAAAGCTTTAACACACAGATTTTGGAATTTATCAAAAAAGAAGTTGAACCAGGAACCTATCCAAATGGGTAAGCTAAGGTTCTAACATAGCATGGTTTGATCAAGTGAAAGCTACCCCAATCGAAGGAATATCCAATAGTTCATGATTACAAATAAAAGAGTTAAACATACACATGCAAGGGGAGATCTTAAGATTAACTGAGGATTCACTATGCCATCGAATTACATTGAAATCACCTCCAATACACCATGGCAAATCCAAAAAGCTTGTCAAAGCATTTAGTTTAGCAAAAAATTGTTCTCTTTCATCAACACGGTTGGGACCATATACATTTGTCCAACACCACTTAAAACCATCCGCAGGGCCAGGAAAACACAATAGAGTTATGTTTGTCATTAAAAACATAGTCATCCTTTTGAACCACAGTCAAGTCCTATATGACCCACAAACCACTTGATAAACAATTAGAATTCAAATCCACAAAGGCCATTGGTCTCCTGCCCCAAAATAACTTAGCATACTAAAATTTCGGGGCCTCCATCTTTGATTCCCAAATAATCAAAATGTCAAGATTTTCCTGCTTAACATAAAACATGGCATTTTAGTTTCCTTTCGTTATTATCGAGGCCCCAAATGTTTAAGCATAGAATTTTCATTCTGAGACATAACACTTACTGTGCTTGGTGATCTTAGACAGAGAGTCTAGAGAGTGTCCGTATTGGAGTTTCATCGCATCAACAACCTTGCCAACTTCTGACGGGTGTAGGACCACTGGTAATTTTCCAGGCAGATCATCCTCTCTATCCTTTGGGGAGTCATCTGGTAACTGATAGGCCAAAGGGATTGCCATGAACGACTGTTTTCTTCTTCTTCGTTTCCCCCATTTACTGGTTTCAAGAGCTCTACTTCCTCAAAATGTTGTTGAAGGATATTACCGTCCCACGGGAAGTTTTCATTCACATCAAGCATCAAAGGTTCATCATCTTCCTCCTCTTCCAAGTTGTAGTCAAGGGGCGTTGGCTAGGCTCTGTAGTCTTAGTTTTCTTTGGGGATTTCATAGATTTTGAGGCCAGTCTCTTTATCAGAAACTTCCTCTTAGATGCCATGGCCACTGAGATTTTTTTTATGTCTCTTACCGAGAATACTTGGTGATAGTTGATGATATCACTAGGAAAAGGTTCCTCCATAAATATTTTTTCTTTACATTGCATCGATGGAAGAGATACTTGGGGCTGGCTAAGGAGGGCATCAAAAAACATACTAGAATTTGGCCCCTTGGGAATCGTTGCTTCATGATGGCGGACTTGCGATTCGCTGCATGCACTGTCATTTCCAATATTAGGTGTTGTCCTTCCATACACGTGTCTCTAACATAGGTAAGGAGATCTTGAAGTGCAATAAATTTATTTTGAATGGAAATAGAAGCTATCTTTTCATTTCAATTTTGAGTTTTAAAATTCAAATTTTTGTTGCCATTGTACTTTACAATGCACCTCTAAACCTTGTGTTTCCCCTTGAATGTGGCTCTTGATTGCAATGAGCGGCCATGATTACTCCGAGATGCATCTAATTCCCAAGGTCTTCATACATTCGTACTAGGTCGGCCATTGCTACTCACATAAATCAACATGCTTTGTGCTTCATTGGGATTCGGGACATTTGATCCAGAAGAAGTACTTGCGTCATTCTTTTGAAAGCTATTGTGTTGTGTGGAACTGACTTCCTTAAAAGTTAAGAGAAAGTCGAAAAGACCAACTTTCATAATACAGGAAGCAGGACTCTTGATTTATTTTTTTCTCTACTTGAAATATCAGCGAGTGATACAATGTGCTTGTCCAATCAATCTTAATCGGTGTCCCACATAAATTGGTAATTTCTTTAAAATTTCCATTGACTGAAAGTTGGATAAGGTGATCTATCACGATGTATATGGTTTTTAAATTTTTTTTTTCTCACCAACTGGAACACTTACAAAACTTCAAGTATAATAAAACTCAGTTGAAACAAACAAATAGATAATCAAAAGTGGTTCTCACTTGCTGCCACTAATTACAACTTCTTTTATTCAATGAATAAAATCAACATAATGTTTATGGGAATAAGAAAGCATAAGAAATAAAATATTACAAAACACAAAACAAGATACTGAAAGATTACCTCAACCGGGCTTAGTACATCTCACAACGGGCTTCATTCTCTAATGGCACACGAGATCAATGGTCTATCTTATATGTTTGAAACATGGGAAAGCCTTGGCTAAAACCCTTAATCAATATAAGAGCAACATGGAATATCACATATACCACAAAGCCTCAATACCTTATATGTGTGGGGCATGCCCCCTCTTTTTACACCTAGCTCAAGGAATTCCCCTATTTCTAACTCAAGAAATATTTTTTCTAAGGGAGAGAGAGATCTTAGAGAGAAGAGAGAAAGAGATGATAGGTGCAGAGAAAATGTAGAGATTTTTCGTTAGCTATTTCTAACTTAAGATTTTGTAGTTAAGAGTTGATAAATCTATATAAACCCCTTCCTTGATGAAGAGAGGGTTTAATTCTTTTGGATTGAGAGAATTGAATCAACGTGATAGTGTGAGAGAAAGATAGAAAGTGACTATATCGTCAGAACTAGTCCCTTCTATGACTATTTTCTGAGCCATATCTGATATAGAGAGAGATATTATAGTTTTTTAAACCTACTTGAAGCCCGATCTCGAAGAAGAACAAGTCATACCATAGTACCCATGTGTTTAAGCTCAGGTATACAGGCCCATATGTCCATGGTATTATTTTTATTCATGTATGAATGTGTATTGTCTTTCCTAGAATTAAATATATAGGTTTCAATGCTCGAATCAAGGGTATTCGATCTAAGTTAAGCTGATGTAAATTGTAACAGAGGATTAGACCTATGGAACTTGTTCATTCACAGTATAGGATATATGATAAAACTGTGTTTCTATGATATGGGATGCACGGGCGAATTTGGTCTCGAATGTGTTGTCCTCTAGTTGTTCACTTAGAGTCTTGGGTTTCCTTAAAACCTTGTTTTTAGTTGATTAAATCTGGCAATGCACTTTTTGGAGCGACCAAATCTCTGGCAACTCCATTGAGGATGAGTTAACCCTTCATCTTGGGTAGGTTTTAGGAAGATATATAGTTTCTCTCTAGGAATCACCCTGAGGATATTCACTCTCGAATCAGTCTCTCTCACTTCTTTTTTTTATCTCTTTCTATCATGACAATCAATCCCCTGTGTTTTACACAGATCGTCAAAGGTTTCATTTTCGATAGTTGTTGTTGCACCATCTTTCATGGTTGGGACCATGGATGTCCCATTCATGTTCTTCACACCCACGCGACACTCCTCCTTCAGTGAAGCATTCGCAAGCCTGAGTACAATGGGAAGAAAGGAGGAAACTCATAAATGCAGTTGGTGACCATCCAAAGCCAAGCTGAGGTGCATGTCCTAGCTGAAAGTCGACCTTGTCCTGAGTAGTAGGCCACTTCAAGTAGTCTTAACTTATCACAGTTCTCACCGACAAGCTATGAGAAGTACCCACACAGGAGTAAGGAGAACTCTGCTCACAATATCTCATCAGTTGCTGCCCATAGATCAGTGATTGAGAGTCTTTCCAATTCTAGTTCGCTTGGCTCGTCAGTTTCTGCCCAAAGGCTAGCGATTGAGAGTCTTCGAGACTCTAGCTCGCTTGGCTCATCAGTTGTTGCCCATAGGTCAGTAGTTAAGAGTCTTCGCGACTCTAGCTTGCTTGGCTCGTCAGTTGTTGCCAATCGGCTGGTAGTTAGAGTCTTCGTGACTCTAGCTCGCTTGCTCGTCAGTTGCTGCCCCTAGGTCAGTAGTTAGGAGTCTTTGCGACTCTAGCTCGCTTGGCTCATCAGTTGCTGCCCATAGGCTGGCGGTTGAGAGTCTTCACGACCCTAGCTTGCTTGGCTTGTCAGTTGCTGCCTATTTATTGGTGATTAAGAGTCTTCGCGGCTCTAGCTTGCATGGCTCGTCAGTTGCTGCCTATAAGTCGGCGGTAAAGAGTCTTTGTGACTCAAACATTCTCGGCTCACCTTCTATTATGCATAGGCAGGCAGTTAGGAGTCTTCATGACTCTAACTCGCTTGGCTCATCCTCTAATGCTCATTGACCGAAAGTTAGGAGTCTTCATGACTCTTAACTCATTTGACTCACCTTCTACTGCTCATAGGCCAGCTTTTGAACGTCTTCGTGATGTCAACCTGACCGGTTCCAAGTACTTACACCATCGACTAGCGGTTAGTCTTCCTTGTGATACAAACCCCACCGGCTTGTGTCCCAAGTATTGCGACCGTCGATCGGCAGTTAGTCTTCCTTGTGTTACTAACCCTACTGGCTCACGTCCCAAGTACTCCGACCATTGATCGACGATTAGTCTTCCTTGTGTTACTAATCCCACTGGCTCCCGTCTCAAGTACATTGACCATCGACCGGCGGTTAGTCTTCCTTGTGTTACGAACCCTACTGCTTCGCATCCCAAGTACTCTGATCAGCGACCGGTGGTTAGTCTTCCTTGTGTTACTAACCCACTGGCTTGCGCTTCAAGTACTTCAACCATCGACTGAGTCCTCTTTGTGATACTAACCCCACCGGCTCATGTCTCAATTACTTCGACCATCGACTGGTGGTTAGTCTTCCTTGTGTTACTAACTCCACTGGCTCGTGTCCCAAGTACTCCAACCATCGATCGACGGTTAGTCTTCCCTGTGTTACTAACCCAACCGGCTCACACCCCAAGTACTCTAATTAACGACTGACGATTAGTCTTCCTTGTATTATTAACCCCCTCAGATTGCGTCGCAAGTACTCTGACCATCGACTGGTGGTTAGTCTTCCTTGTGATACTAACCCCATCGGCTCGTGTCCTAAGTACTCCGACCATCAACCGGCAGTTGATTGTTTTCCTGACCTCGACTTTCACAATCTAACTCAAAGTGATGGCGAGCCTCTTTGTATCATTAAAGCATGCTCGAAGAAATATATGCAAGCTCAAAAGGTGCATGTCCAGGTAGTTCTTAAACAAGCACGAGAGGTCCTCGACCAATATGTTTGAGAAAGAGCCCGAATAGCCAACCGACCGAATGACTGTTCGATGGTTGAGATGTTGGTGGGATTCATTAACATAAAGCCTAAGGAGACTACACATGATTCTAGAGCTTATCTCACTGAAGTCTGACAATGTAATATGGTGGGGATGCTCCCCAATAAGGAGGAAGGACCCATGGGGGATAAGATCTCTCTTGAGTTTGATGATATATCGTCCCTTTCATCCAATGAGGGATTGCCGCCTATTAAACTCCCTAAAAGGAAGGCAGCTAAGCGCCATTAAGTCAGATGACCGCCTTTGAACCATTAGAATCAGCTTCAATGGCCTTAGATAATGAGTCCTTCTGACCACCAATCCAGGAACCCATAACGAGTGTAATGATGGTGATAGGGGAAGATGGTCCCCCAACGGAGTTGGACGAAGTAATATGCCTGAAGGCTCGTTTAGCCCAAAGGGAAGTCGAATTTCAAGCACAAAGCACTGAGCTTGAGGCACTAAAGATAGCCTACATGACTGTCGCTTCCGATGAGCCTCAAAATAGCACTCATCCAATCCCACCACAGGGAACCGACCAGCCAATGACCTGGTTGTGCAGTTACCTCCATCACTTGTCGACGTCACCTTGATTGCTCAGACCATGCATGAATTGGTAATGGAGACCTTACGATCGTTGCATGTCACTGACATATATCCGATTGACAACGACTAGAAGTCATATTCAGCATATGTTGACGTGATACCCTATCCTCAAAGATATCAACGTCCGAAATTCCCAGAGTTTGACAGGCATAGTTCACCACATCAACATCTCGCCCACTTTGTATCGGTCTGTGCGGATATCGCCAATAATGAATATCTCCTGATGTGAAAATTTTTCCAATCGAACCAGCCTTCACATAGTACTCATGACTACCTGCAGGGTCTATGCTCACATGGAGACAGATGCAAGAAGCCTTCCTAGCATGCTTTCATAGCATTGAAAGGGATGTCTATTTACCTGAGCTTCAGAATACCAAGCAAAAAGACCTTGAATCTGTGAAACAATATATTGACTGATGGTGGAACCTCAGTGTGGGTCAAGCCACTCTACTGCCGGAGTAACAAGAGGTGAATATGTGCATTAATAATATGAGGTCGGAGATCACATTATATTTGTAAGCCTCCAATCCTTGGACTTTCAACAACCTGGTTTTCAGTGTTGTGAGTCTTGAAAGTCTCATGGACAAGCTTGGGCCTGGTCTAAAACCGTATTACCACCAGTTATAGGACTGAGAGCATATAGTCGACCCTCAAAGATTATAGTCTTGATTCATGACTCTAAACTACATCGCGTATGGTCTATTTGTCACGACCTTAAATTGTTATATACATATAGTCTTGATTCATGACTCTAAACTGCATCATATATGGTCCATTTTTTTTGCACGACCTTAAACTGCTATGTACATATAGTCATGATCCATGACTCCAAACTACATCAGATATGGTCTATTTTTGTATGACCTTAAACTGCTATAGATATATAGTTTGAGCCGTGACTCTAAACTACATCATATATGATCTATTTGTCACGACCTTAAATTGCTACATATATAGTCTTGATCCATGACTTTAAACTGCATCAGATATGGTTTATATTTGCACGACCTTAAACTGCTATATATATAGGCCTTATCCATGACTCTAAACTGCATCATATATAGTCTGTTTTTGCACAACCTTAAACTGCTACATATATAGTCCTGATCCATGACTCTAAACTCCATCATATATAATTTGTGATGCACGACTTTAAACTACCCATCACATAGTCCGAGCTACAAGACTCTAAACTGCCCAACATATAGCGCATTTCTTCATATGCTAATAAAGTAAGACAGTGATAATAGTCCATATCTCATTACTATAAACTAACAGGTATAATAGTCTTGACGCACAACTTGAAAACACTTCGTCCTTGGTCCATGATACACGACCTTTGAAATACCTATTGATAGGTCCATGGTGTGTGACCTAAAAATATTGCCAAATAGTCTACCATGTATGACTTTAAACTACAGCACCCTCTCGGGGTCTTATGACCTTGAGCATTTGGCCACCCATACCCTTTTTATTAAGAGGTTAGGAAGGCTTTAACAAATAGTCTATCATGTATGACTCTAAACTATAGTACCCTCTCGGGGTCTGATGACTTTGAGAATTGGGCCACCCATACCCTTTTTATTAAAAGGTTAAGAAGGCCTTAACAAATAGTCTTTTCTGTATGACTATAAACTAAAGTACCTCTTGGAGTCTTATGATTCTAAGCATTGGCTACTCATACGTTTTTATAAGAGTATGGAAAGCTTCAATACAACCCCTCCTTGCTCCTATATGGGAACAAATACCAAGCTAATGTTTGACCATTGAACCAATATTTATCATATAAGTTTATGATTCTCAACCTACGACCAATGCCTTCGCGGCTTAAGTCAAAGGTTCGATTCTTAGACTTAATAATTACAAGTCTATGGTTTCTAACCTACAACCAATGCCTACACGGCTAAAGTCAAAGGTTCGATCCTTAGACTCAATGTTTACAAGTCCATGGTTCCCAACTTACGACCAATGCTTTCGTGGCATAAGTCAAATGTTTTGTCCTCAGACTCAATGATTACAAGTCTATAGTTTCCAACCTGCGGCCAATGCTTTCGTAGCTTAAGTCAAAGGTTCAATCCTTAGACTCAATGATTATAAATCTATGGTTTCTAATCTACAACCAATGCCTTCGCGATTTAAGTCAAAAGTTCGATCCTTAGACTCAATATTTATAAGTTTATGGTTTCCAACCTACGACCAATGCCTTCGCGGCTTAAGTCAAAGGTTCGATCCTTAGACTCAATGTTTATAAGTCTATAGTTTCCAAACTATGACCAATGCCTTTGTGGCTTAAGTCAAAGGTTCGATCCTTAGACTCAATGATTATAAATCTATGATTCCCAACCTACAGCCAATGCATTCGTGGCTTAAGTCAAATGTTTGATTTTTAGACTTAATGTTTATAAGTCTATGGTTCCCAACCTATGACCAATGCCTTCGTGGCTGAGGTCAAAGGTTCAATCGTTAGACTCAATGTTTATAAGTCTATGGTTCCCAACCTATGACCAATGCCTTCATGACTTAAGTCAAAGGTTCGATCCGTAGACTCAATGATTACAAGTCTATGGTTTCCAACCTACGACCAATGCCTTCATGGCTTAAGTCAAAGGTTCGATCCTCAGACCAATGTTTACAAGTCTTTGGTTCCCAACCTACGACCAATGCCTTCGAGACTTAAGTCAAAGGTTCGATCCTTGGACTCAATGATTGCAAGTCTATTGTTTCCAACCTACGACCAATGCCTTCGTGATGTAAGTCGAAGGTTTGATCATTAGAATTAATGTTTACAAATCTATAGTTTCTTAACCTACGCTCGATGCCTTTGAGGCTCAGGACAAGGTTCGATCCTTAAACCCATATTTGTTCATAAGGTTTCCAGCCTACGCTCGATGCCCTCGCGGCTTAGGACGTTCGATCCTTGATCCCACACATCTCCTATATGGCTTAAGGTTTCCAATTTACGTACGATGCCTTCGCGGCTTAGGATGAGGTCCAATCCTTGATTCCACACATCTCCTATACGGATTAAGGTTTCTAACCTACGCTCGATGCCCTCGCGGCTCAGGACGAGGCTTGATCCTTGCTCTCATACATCTCTTATATGACTTAAGGTTTTCAACCTATGCCCGATGCCTTCGCGGCTCAAGACGGGGTTCGATCCTTAGACCCATATTTCTTCATAAGGTTTCCAACTTCCACCCAATGCTTTCATGGCTCAGGACGGAGTTCGATTCTTAAACCCATATTTCCTCATAAATTTTCCAACTTACGCCTGATGCCTTTGCGGCTCAGAACCGGTTCGATCCTGATGCCCATATTTCTCCTATCTAGCCTATGGTTTCCAACCTATGACAGATGCCTTCGGGGCTCAAGTCGAGGTTCAATCTTAGAATAATATCTCGTATATATTCCTAAGGCTCTGACCAACGACGGATTCCCAAGATATGGTTTAAGTCGTGGGTCTAACCTTGGACACATTTCCTCTATATTTGTCTTTAGCTACGACCAACAGCTGATGCCTGTTATGACTTAAGTCGAAGGTTCAAACTTAGACTCATACTCCTCATACATGGCCCAAAGTTCTGACCAATGGTTGATGCCCATGATATTGCTTAAGTCATAGGTCCAACCTCTGACTCATTTCGAGATATATGTGAGCCACCCAAATCACTGGACATCACTTGCTTTTGGGGTTCTCCCACGCGCGCAACGCCTAGGGTGGTTTTGTTGGGTGTGTTTTTAGTCATATATGAGACTAAGTGTGTTCTAACGAAAACTTGATAAATTGAAGATGACAATATAAAGCGTAGTTTCTAACGCACGCTTGATAATTGTCTTAATAGACGGTAGATAAGATACGAGCATGTTCTTGATAACACTTGCTCAGATATGTCCCATGATATGAAGATATGATATGCTCAAGGATTCGTGAAATGAAGGCCCCAATATGCCTTTGGAACCTTGACTCGTCAGTCAGCCTCTATATATTCTGAATCACGATTGATAATAAATATGATAGATCGTCAATTAAGTCTATTCAAGTTTAACTTACGGTCAATGATAGAATATATGAAAGGCATTTCATTGTGAGACAAGTTTTATGATACATATACTCCTAAGGCCCGATATGCCTATCCATGTGATATATGGAGGAAACTGATGCAGTTTGATATATATATTTTCTTAAATCCATCGTTAGTTATGCATGTGCATCGTAACTTACGATCTATGATAAGAGATCATGAAAATGGTTCTATTTGAGACAGAACTCTGAAATGCATATGTTCCATTACACATAAATGTCTCTCCACATGATACTGGAAGAGTTCTGGGTAAGATGTGATATGACTCTTTTAAATCTATCGTTCGTTAAAGATGATGGGGTTTTAACAGATGGAGCATAAGAAAAACATTGCTATATGTTGATATATTAAGGTAAATCCCTAAAGAGATACATGTTAAGACCCGATATGCCTTAAAGTCTAGGAGTGATATAACTTGGGCAATATTTGGACTTGGCTTAACCCATGTCCATATTCATCGTCAGTTAAGATATGTCTTGACTGCCACCCCCAGAACGTCATGTTTTGGAATTAAGCTGAGACTCTCAGGGACCCATGTTTGAGGCATTATAACATTCTCCCTGAAGTTTCATATCAATCGGAGGTAGCTTAACCCATCATCCACATCACTCGGCAGTTGGAGCCTTAAAAGCCCTATCCCCAGTGCGTTACAACCAGGATGACACCTGGTGACCAAAATTGAGTTTTCTTCCTTGATATGAGGAACTTTCTCATGGGACCATTGTGTTCATCTTTGAGTCTTCTTTCATCCCTCCAAGTTTCATGATCAATGGTTCGACCATCTGAAAACGATTGAATAAATACAAAGACATGAAGGGACTGTATTGCAAAAGTTTAACTTACAAAGGATAACAGACACCCTGATGTTTCTCACGCGGTGTCCTTATTGGATTTGGGATCTGTGAATTTAAATTGAGGATGAGCATTGATTGAGATGTGTGATATCATTCGTAGATTCTTGTATGAGCATTTTAAATACATAATTATTACTTTGAATATTGGATTAAAAAGTTGAAGACGTACGATCATAGGATATGCGGGGGATCACACTTTTCATACTTATCACTTCGTAATTTTGAGGATGCAGATCAGTAGATGGATAAGGACTGAAGACTTTGTAGTTAAGAGTTGATAAATCTATATAAACCCCCTTCCTTGATGAAGAGAGGGGTTCTCCTTTGGATTTAGAGGATTGAATCAACATGATAGTGTGAGAGAGAGATAGAAAGTGACTGTATAATTAAAACCAGACCTTTCTATGACTGTTTTCTGAGCCATATCTGATATATAGAGAGATATATTATAGTTTTTCAAGCCCACTTAAAGCCTAAACTTGAAGAAGAACAATTCATACCACAATACCCTTGTGTTTAAGCTCAGGTATACGGGCCCATATGCCCATGGTATTGTTTTTATTTATGTATGACTGTATATTGTCTTTCCTAAAATCGAATGTATAGGTTTCAATGCCCGAATCAAAGGTATTCGACCTAAGTCAAGCTAATGTAAATTGTAAAAGAGGATTAAACATTTGGAACTTGTTCATTCCCAATATATGATATATGAAAACCTGTGTTTCTATGATATGGAATGCACAAGTGAATTTGGCCCCGAATGTGTTGTCATCTGGTTGTTCACTTGGAGTCTTGGGTTTTCTTAAAACCTTGTTTTTAGTTTATTAAATCTGGTAATGCACTTTTCAAAGCGACCATGCACGAATAAGTAGTTTACTTAAGACTAATAGCTTTTTAAAATAAATTCGACACAAGTTGATGGGCAAGACAATAGAGTGCCACAATAAAAAGGATACATTGCATTGTTCTAAGCAGTTATTTATTTAAGATTAATATAGAAATTCGCATTAATAAAAATCATAGTAAGTAAACTACTTATACACTGTTGGATGAATACTTCATGGATGTAAGATGGTCACAAGTTACTTCAAAGGATATGACACTGAATGAAGGACTCATGTGATATAGCTGAAGTATATAATAGTTTTTTTTTTTTTTTTTTCAATTCTTTTTCTTTTCTTCATGGCCTAGATCACTCACCTAGATCACTCACAAGTACTCCTTTTACAATATAATAACTTCAAATAAAATAAAATAAAAGAATACAATAAGATCTCAAGAACTTGAAGCCATTCAAAAACATTTCTTTCAATAACAAAGAAAAGACACAACTTATGCTTTGGAATAAAAGGCATAATAAATAAATATGCAAGAAACAAAAGAGGGTGTCAGAGATTACCTCAACCAGGCTACTTACACCCCATACCGAGTCACCATCTTCCGATAACATCGGATCTAATCGTCAACCTTCAATTTCAACCTGGAAGCAAGTATTAGACAAGCGACAGGTATGGAATACGAATCCCTTTGATCACAAATTCAATAGCTAAGTGAACCCCCTTGATAATCTAGTTTGAGAGAGAGACGCTTCTCTTTCAATCACACCTTATAGACTTAGCCCCAATGTGAGATGAGAGGTAATGGGAGACAAGAGATAAACCATGAGAGAGATAATGTGGGGTGAGCGTTCCTCCCCTTAGGGTTTTCTTTGAGAGGAGAGAGAGTTTTTGAGAGGAAAGAGAAGTTTCCTTCTAGGTGTGGCGTGCCCCCTAATTTTCATGAGAGAGAGAGAGAGAGATAGAGAGAGAGAATTCCTCTACTAGAGGCATGCCCCTCTTATTGTATATGGGGGAGAGAAGAGAGATGTTAGGTGTAAGATATATGGTGTAGAGATTTGGGTAGGGTACTCCCCTTTTTATAGTGCATGAAAAAATTTAGGGTTTTTTAGGGTTTTTCTTGGCTTGTCACGTATGTGAGATTGAATATGTACTATTGATATTGGGTGACTTGTGGAATGAGAGATATGAGCTCTCCATTCTGTCGATGGTCATCAGCATCCTATAGAAGGTACTAGAACAATTATCCTCTACTTCCTAAACTATTTTTCCATCAATTAATTCAAATAAGAAATTAATATATGATAATATTATCCTTTCCTATTTTATGCACAAGCTTTCTCATACATACCAAAATATCATTCAAAACTTCCTCAAGGCTTAAGCTTCCTCAAAACAACACAAACTTATCTCTCAAACTTTAGAGGTTAATCACAAAAAATAGAAAGTGTCCCAAGTGGGGCGTGCCACCCATTGTCCATAATGGGCCCAACCCAATTTGCTATGGTGGGCCTAAAAGTCCTATTGGGTTCCCATGCCATTATATTATTATTTACTTATAGAAAAATATAAAATCATTATTTGAATATATTTAAATTATTATAAAATCAATATCTCTATTTTTATAAATCCAAATTTAATAAATAAAATATCTGAAGATTCAGAAAATTTAAAATAACAATTCTAAAAATCATATATTATTAAAATAAACAAAATTAAATATTTTGATGGGAAAAGGATCCACATGGTTTAGGAATAAATGTTCATTGGGGCACTCTATGTCCAACTGCGAACTACAAACCACACATGCTTTCTCAAACTGACCCAGTATTGCCAATGACCTACAGTCTATACAAGGGATCATTAGTGGATCACCAAAGTCTAGCCAATGGGTAAGGGGTCGCAGTCCCAGTATATGGATTTCAAATCCCCTCTGGACATGAAACCAATGTCATCCTGACCTGATGTAATTAATTGCTCGATGGTGCATATAGAATATCTCTAGCACATGTACACGCTTCATCCTGAAAGGTGGTTTGCTTTCCAAAAAATGGCTATCTGTGTGATGGTATAAATGATGAGGCTTTGGGCCCTATATTTGAAGGCCACCATCACACATATGGGTCACACAGTCCCTTAGCTAACTTTTTCGAGCACACTCCGACATTATCAAGGGATAACTCATCTAACCCTCATCGATTTGTTTCTCTATACCCATGTAACATGGGTTTTCCCCAACGGACTAACCTAACGCGTTAAGCACAGTCCAGTATCAACAAATATCGTTTGCTTAGTATGGTCCACATGGGACCACACTCCTACTGAGTTCCTGTTCCACCATATAATTCTTTTACAAACATTCATAAGGCTTTTAATGGCTACGCACGCCCAACAAATACTACCTTCATGCATAGAAATGAGTTTTTGATAACGTATAGTCCATGAAATTCTATTTACTTTAAAGAAGAATATTGAGCGAAAAGACTTGTTGAAAGAGAAAGGAGATGAGAGTAATAGTTCAGTTGAAAAAAGTGGATGTAGTTAGAGACAGAAGAGCATGGCTAAAAATATAGGACTAAGATCATTCTCGGCAAATGGTGATTGAGGGAGATTTCTTAAATGTTATTAAGCTGTGTAATAAGGAGTAAAAGATTCTTTGGTCTCTTCATTTTACCTGGTTGAAAATCTTGGATATTTCAACTGCTAGCCTCCATCTTTCATTTGTCCACGTCTACCGGGAATCAAATGACCTTGCTGATCGTCTTGCTAAACTCGGCAGTTCTTTGGGCTCATTGTATTTATGAAGATTTAATTTTTTCTATATAACTCTACGCTCATACAGTCCCTATCAATAAAAGTTTTTTCCTCTTTAAAAAAAAAGGAAATATAGGACTAAGATAAATGACATAATCAGGACGTTAGTTGACAATAAAACGATATACTTAGAGAGTTATCTTAGGTAAATTGAATTCAAATAACGTACAGAGCATATATTCTCTATTAATATTTTTAACATCAAACCAATGGTAAAATAAAAGAAAAAGGAAATTATATATATATATATATATAGAAAAAAAAATCTCCACATAATATACGTAAAATTACGGACCCAACAATAATTTCAATAAAACTCTCTAATATGTAAGATCTCTTAAAATTTAGGGATTATATACAATAAAATTATTTATTTTTATTGTAAAAAAATCACAATTTTATCAAATTGGATGGCTTGGACTAATCATGAAGTCCATAAATTTTTTTTTAGACTTTGAATCTTTTCAATAACACTTTACAACCACCCAATCTGAAATCTAAAAAATAGGAGTAGTTATAACCTCTTTGTACAAAAAGTAAATGATTTCTTTATATACTTTTTGTTAAATTTAATAGAATTTTTTATAAAAAAACCATTTAACTTTTGTTATAAAAAGATCATAATTATTCTTCTCTCTTATATTTTCGTCATAATTATTCTTCTCTCTTATATTTTCGTAAGAGTATCATTGATTAGATGCATAGTTAAAAAAAAAACACAAAAACAAATTTCTCAGATGCATAGTTAAAAAAAAACACAAAAACAAATTTCTCATAAGAGTGTCTGATTAGATGCATAGTTTTAAAAAAAAAAAAAAAACAAATTTCTCGGACTATGACTAACCCCAACCCTTGGACATCTACCCACCTCCTTTTACATAAGATAAATATTCTCTTTCTAGAGAATCTCGTATTCAAAACGCAAAAATCCCCCATCATCATCCACAACTGCTTTGGACTTGTCTACACTCTTTATTTTATCTTTTTATTTTATATTTTAAGCTTATCCAAATCCTCACCCGATCCCATATAAACCCTAAGAATACTTTTTAGTTTGGATTACCGATCTCGATGCGGCGAACGGTCCATTCCACAATCCGGCTTTTGGAGCACTGTTCTTACACTGAGAAATATCTATTCCCAAAATTTCGATCTTCCAAAATTTTACCTTAATCAAATGTACACGAGTACGAATAAAATTTACTGAGAGCCCAAGAGAGACGAGTACGTTTTGCCATTGAAAAGGAGCACGAGAGAAGTGGCCACCCAATTAAGTGTAAGAAAGTGGATCACAAAAATTTGCGAATAATATAATATCATTGGATATTATCATCGTCACAGTTTACAATATTTACAGTTACCACTACTACAATTATATCATACACATAAGGAGCATGCAACCTAATGCACACGCCCATGCCACCTCCCCCCGACCCGCACGTGTCGATTCGCAACCAAAGCAGCCATCTTGCCTCAAGCTGCATCCAGGCGATTTCAATCCCCCGCCCCAAACAACCTGTCCGCCACAAATCAACCGTCCATTCCCCTGCTAAAATTTTCCATCAACGGTTCAGATCAGCGGAATCCTCGTCTCACAAAACTAAGCCGCCAAAAATGGGGGGACTTTCTAGTCCGACTCGGCGATTTTTTGGTTTGCTCCTCCTAACTTTGTCCCCAGCAATTGAGATACATAACCTTTTGGAGCCATTCCTCGGCTTGCTTCAACTTCTCCTCGCGTCCTCCGCCTGGTATGAAAACGGCACCGGAAACTGGCCCTGAACCGCCGGAAAACCGCCTTAACAAACCAGAAGAACTGGCTGAGACCCTCTTAAGACCTGAATTCCACTTGAAACCCTGGTCTGTTTGGCTCTGCGTCACTGCTACACCAGCAGCCATCCAAACCCTGCTCGTTTGACTCATCCTTCTTTCACTTCTAAACCCCACAAACCTAAATTTTGAGACTCTGGAAATGATTGAGAAACGATTCCCGTAAGGTAGAGAGAAGCTTGACATATGTGAATCGCGTTCACTTGTTGCATTTAAAAGTGGAAATTGCTCTCAGAGAATGGATGTTTATATAGATTTTAAAAATTGGGTAGCAGTGGTTTCTCGCCAGTGGTTTTGAGAAAGTGGTTTGGATAAAAAGTGGTTTTCCTTCTTTACGGGTGGCGGGTTGTTGCTCTTATATGAAACAGGTGGCGGATTGAGGTTAATGGTATCGGACGGGATTCTACTGCAGCCAATAAAAACGAAACAGCTCTTTGTTGTGTTCTCGGGGCCATAGGATATGGGTCCTAGAGTACGAGGTGTGGGCCCCAGCTAATATGGATTTATAGGGTTGAACTTTTTGCTACGAGGTGTGGGCCAGCTAATATGGATTTATAGGGTTTAACTTTTTTTTCACAGCTAATATGGATTTTTAGGTTTTAATTAACGAGCAAGCTTTCAATGCTTTTTTTACCGCATAAAATTTATATATTTCTCCTTATCCAACCCTTCATTCTGAATCAAAGGCTAAGATTGTCTCAATCACAATGTCATATATTTATATTATTTTATTTTTAATTTTTTTATATAAATTATTTTGACATCAAGTTTTATACATCTAATTTTCTCTTAAACACGCACTATCGAAAAATATAAAAAGAAAAATTTAACAAAATAAAATGACTAAAAAGTTTCAAAAAATATTTTAATCATTATATTTTATAAAAAATTTATTTTAAATATTTTTTTATGGATGGGTCTCAATGATAAAATAACACGTACCAAATTTGATAATCATATAATTTATATATAAAAAAATTAAAAATAAAATAATTCAAAATTTCATATTTAAAATCGAACGGTTCTTTATCAAAATTGGGCAGCAAGATGGCAAGGAAGCATAGATCAATCTATGCTGTGTAGAGAAAGTATGGAATCCTTTCCCATAACTTTTTGCAATGGTATTGGCACACTCTGTGCTGAGAAAGTCTGGAAACCTTTCCCGTAACTTTTTGCAATGGTTTTGGCACATTAGAAGCACGTGACAAGAACTTAATAGGGTTTTCTAACAAGGTGGGTTGAGCTGTCTACGGAGGGTGCGATCTTAAGACTCGGAGTGCCGCTGAAAATGGGTCCAAAGGGCATGCATGTGCATGGTTAGTGCAGAAACCAAAGTTTAAAAACTTTGGTTATTCGGATTGAAATCGTCTTATTTGCATTCGAAATTGCCGACTGCGATTTGGATCTCCTAATATGGAGATCCGAATGATCCACTCTATATTGTCAGTGGCGATTTGGGGATTTGGATCGGCAATCTGCTAACTGTGCACACGAGTTCTTTTTTGGATATTTTTTTATAGCTTTTGAAGTTTTTTTTCAGAAATTTTCAGTGCAGTATTCAATTAAATGAATGTGTATTGGCTATAAAACAATAATCTAATGATTGAAAAACTACGAAAATTTTTGTGACGGTTTTATGTGCATTTTTCTCGGGGTTATGAAAAATATGATTTTGGCCTCAATTTAGAATGATTTTGTCTCAAATTGTGTATGTTTTGAAAAAAATCTAGTTCTTTACACAATCATTGGGTTGATTTGTTTGATTACACAAAAATTCGAGGTTGATTTTACTCGAAACTTTATTTTTGAAAAGTGCGACGATGAGCCAACTTTGAACAACCCGATTGATAATCGGGTCGATTTCAATCACATTAAGATATGCATTTTGATCCCATAACTTTTCGCAAATCAAATCGGATATTAATTTATTATCTCATATTTTAATATGAACTTTTGTGATGATTTTTTGTGCGTTTTTCTCGGGGTTATGAAAAATCCACCAATTCCATGATTTTAGCCTTGATTTGGAATCATTTTGTGTCTAATTTGTGTGTTTTAAAGAAAATCTTGTTCTTTACATGATCATTGGTTGATTTGTTTGATTACACAAAGATTCGTGGTCGATTATGTCAAAATACATCTTGATCCATTTAGAGTTTTATGAGTAATTATTTTTAATTATTTGGCTGAATAAAATTAGGGATTTTGACGAATATAAGCTTTTAATACACAAAGGATGAGAATAAGAGATTTGTTTTCAATTTTTCTAATTATATTTAATTTTAACTCATGCATTTATAATTTTCAAGGAAAAACTCAAATTTTTAAATTTTTTCTTCTTTTTTTTTTATTGCAATAAAGGTTTACATCAAGGGTCCGCATTAAGCTCGTGCCTCTTTGTCTTAGTTATGGACGACTTAACTAGGAACCTACTGGATGAGGTATTGTGATACATATTTTTCGCAGATGACATAGTTTGATTGATGAGACTCGAAAAGAAGTCAACATAAAGTTAGAACTTTGGAGTGATGCTCTAGAATCTAAAGATTTTAAAATTAGTCTGACCAAGACAAAGTATATGGAGTACAAATTTAGTAATAATAGAAGTACAAACGATGAAGTAATCAATTTTGATGGCCAGGAAGTACACAAAAGAATGCACTTTCGATATATTGGGTCAATAATCCAAGAAAATGAAAAGATTGATAAAGATGTTACACACAAAATTAGAGCTAGGTGGGCGAAGTGGATATGTACAACTGGAATTTTATGTGATCGCCGTATACCAATGAGGCTGAATGGCAAGTTCTATAGAATAGCGGTGATACCAGCTTTGCTCTATGGGGTAGAATGTGAGTGTAGTGGAGGTGAAGATGTTGATATGGATGAGTATCAAGACAAGAAGAGATAGAATTCAAAATAAATCTATTAAAGAAAATTCAGGTGTGACACCAATAGACAATAAAATGAGGGAGAGTAGACTTAAGTGAGTTTGCCATGTGTGGCGCCAACTAAGTATAATAGCTGTTGGCAAGCGTTAGTTAGTTAAAGTGGAATGACTGAAAATAGCAAAAAGTAGACCCAAATGACGTGATTGGAAGTAGTCGGAAAATATATGGGAACTTATGACATCACTGAGGATATGGCCTTTAATGGAATAGAATAGATAATCAAGATTTATGTAGCCAACTCCAATTAATTGAAAAAAGACTAAAATAATGATCATGATGATTGAAATTTGATTTTCCCCACTCTCTAACACTCTTTTAAATAATTAGTTTGTGATTCGGATATGAGGGATCTTCCTCTCATGATCTCTCCGATTTACATGGTAAACAGTTTGGCGCCCACCGTAGGTCATTTCAAGCTAGATCCATACACGAAAAAAAAAAAACAGACCTCCTTTTTAGAGCCATGTTTTAATTAAAAATTAAAAAAAAAAAAATTTCTTTGACCTTTGATATTTTGTTTATACCAGATCCCCTTTAAAAAAAAAAATTGGTTACTCAAAGCGTTGATTAATATTCTGTATCTTTCCAAGGGAAAGTTTTTTTTTGCGGTAATCTCACTAGTATACTTATCAGAAAGCATGTTTTCTAGTTTAAATATGCTTTGAAAAGAGCGTCTCTACTAAAGAAAGAGAAAAAAAGAAAAACAAAAAAAGAGAAAAAAGAGAAAAAAAGAAAAACAAAAAGAAAAAAAAAAAGTTCACTCTCTTGCCTTTTGTATTTCTCTCGGGTTTCTGAAAGACGAAGAAGATTTTAAGTGCGTCACTCTCTCAAGCTTTTTGGGTGCGCGACCATCTCTATTCTTTGTGAGGCGCACATTAAGAATAGAAAATGAGGTTTTTGGGTGCATGATTATCCATATTAAAAAAGGCAACTCAAGTTCCTTTCTCTCTCTTTGGGCGAGACGCCATCGCGACCTCTTCTACCATGTTCTTTATATATATTTTCTCTTTTTTTATTGTGTTTTTGCTTTTGTGAATTTCTTTGTTGTGGGTTCCTTGATTCTTAGGAGAAAAAAAAAAGAAAAAAGAAAGGAAAAAAGAAAACAGTTTTTTTTCCGGAGAGGAACTTTGACTTCATGTCTGCTCAATCCAGCTCCTTTTATTTTAATTGTTGTCCAATATATAGACAGATCTTCATATTGGGGCTTCGTATTTCCTTTCTTTATGCACTTGAATCATCTGTATTTGCATTAGTCACAATTCCCTCTTTTTTTTAAAAAAAAGAGAAAAAAAAGTGAACGAAGTTATTACTTTTATGGTAAGTTGTTACTCCTCTTCAATTTAATAGCAACCTATCTCTTTTTGTTTCATCCGCTCATAATCGTTTTCCTTTCCCGATAATTCCTCTCACTAGATCATATTTGTTGTACTCGCTATATGAAAAAGAAAAAAAAAATGTTTTACGTTTTTTAGGGCTATTCTATCTCAAAAAAAAAAGAAAAACCATTGGCCGTTTAAGGTCATCTTTCTTATTAGAAAAAAAAATAAAGAAAAAAAACATCTTTAACCGTTTTCATTTTAAAAAAGGAAAATATCTTCATATCCCCTATTTTTAAGTTTCATTTTTTAATAAACCCAAGTTTCAAAAAATATATTCTAACCCTCTGGCCACTGTAAACCTATTTTTAACCAAAACATATGTGAGAAAGACATACTCTTTCTAAACCCAATCATTTCTCTCGCTTCACTTATATACCCCAAACTTCTCTCTTTCTCTCTCTTACTGTAACTCTCACTTATTCTCTCTCCTTAAGTCAAACTTAAAAAGACACATTTTTTATAAACCCTTTACTCTCTTCCCATTCTATCTCTCCCCATCTCCCAAACCCCTCTCTCTCTCTCCGTATTCTCCTATTTTTTCTCTCTCAATCTTCTCTCTCTGTAGTCCACTATTTTTTGCTCTCCCTGTCTTCTCTCTTTTCGTATTCCCCATTCTTTTTCTCTCCCCCATATCTCCCACTCTCTCCCTCTCTTCCCGTGCCCTCTCCCCAATCTCTCTCTACCCATCTTCTAAACCCTCCTCTCTCTCTCCCCTTATTTTTTCTATCCCTCTCATCTCTCTTTTTCAGCATTTCATATTATTTTTCTCTCCCCCTATCTCCCGCTCTCTCTTCACACCCAACTCTTTCTCAGCAATATAAATATTTAAAATTATATGGAGAATAAAGATACAACATAAAGTTTCAGTGAACGTCAGTAAATATTTTATTTTCAAGAACCAGTATAGATATGGTTCTCAAAAGATATTCTCTGATCTTTCAAATGTTCCCCAAATACATCCGCTTTCAGATGGGTTCGCAGTCAAATTAGAATTCAGGTGGGTTAGTAGTCAAATTGAGTTATGCAATTTATCGTTCAAATTGATCACATCACGGGGAGAGAGAAAAAATAGGGGGAGCACAAGAAGAGAGAGAGAGATAACCCAATTTATCTTTCAAATTGATCACATCGCGGGGAGAGAGAGAGTAGGGGGAGCACAAGAAGAGAGAGAGAGTGAGAGACACGAGGAGAAAAAATGGGGGAAATACGGAGACCGGTTTGACAGATAGGGAGAGAGAAAACATGGGTTTGACAAATAGGGAGAGAGAAAACGTGAAGGAGTGACCTTTAGAACGGCATGATGGTTTTAGAAAAGGCAGGTCTTTTAGATTTGTTTGACTTAAAAAAAGCAAGTTTCAATTACCTCAGGGGGTTAGAAGAAATAAAATTCACAATTTTTATGCCCTAATATATCTTTCAAAACCTAAAAATAGGGGATATATCCATAGTGAAATGAAACCTAAAAATAGGGGATATGGAGATATTTTTCCTAAAAAAAATCCTAAAAATCATTTTCCTGAAAATTAAAATTTCTTTTAAGGCCATCTTGCTTTTAAAAAAAAAATAATTAAACTTTTAAGGCCTTATTCAATTTCAAAACGAAAATTTTCTCTGCAAAATAAAATAAAATTAAGTCTCATTTTGTTTTTTAAAAAAAAATCACTTTTGCTACAAAAATTGTATTTTTTTTAAAGCCATTTCATTTTCTCAAAAAAAAAAAAAAAAAAGTTGCTTGTAATTCAGCATTTGCCACTTCTTTCTCCTTTCATTAAAAAAATAAAATAAAATTTCAGGATCACCTGCACTCTCTCGAATTGTGCCCTGATCTAGTCACCCTTGAATCAGGGCGCGCTCAACTAGGCATGGGTTGTGCCCACACCTGAACTGTGCTTATTAGGGGTTGCTTACCCCACACTTGAACTGTGCTTGTAGTCGGTCAAAATCTAAATCAAAGCGCACCTCACTTGGTATGATTTGTGCCAAGGGCTCACATTTTTTCTTGCATTGTATGTTTGCATGTTTGCTATTTTCTTTTCACTTGCATGCTTCTTTACACACTCTTGCACACAACAGACCAGGGCAGCTCGGGAAACCAACATTTTTTTTTGAAAACCCCCAAACCTCGGCATTAACTGTCATGAGGGGAACCTACCCTCGAGAGCTGAGGCAATTGGGATTCGCGTAACTTTAACGGTGAGCACCCTCCATAATCCTGAGCCTCAAAGCAACTGCACACACAGTAGGACCTGGCTGATTCCTTTAACATATGGTCAGGACGTACGTGGGGACCCACTAAGCCTAGCCGCATTTCTATAGTTAGGAACCCACTCAAACCTAGCCTGCCCACAGTTTAGGGCAAAGTTTTTGAGTGTTTTGTTTGCTTAGTACAGTTGATTAGTCTTAGATCTCAGTCCGGATCCACTTTTGGTCTGAGCTGAAACCTTTTGGGTCCAAGTCCAGGCTTATACCCGGTCTAGCCCAAGTCCGAACCAGGGTCACACCCAGGTCCGAACCTAGACCCCTTATTGGTCTGAGCTAAGGCTCACGCCAAATCTCACCTAGACCTTAGTCCAGGTCCACACACTGTTTAAATTTGAAACCTTATGGATCCAAGTCCAGGCTTGTGCCTAGCCTAAACCCAAGTTCAAACTAGGTTCACACCTAGGTTTGAACCTAGGCCCTCCCTTATGGTCCGAGCCAAGGCTCATGCCTAACCCAACCTTGATCTAGCCCTGGTCAACACCTGGTCTAATAGTCAAAACCCTCTAGGAACAGGCCCAGGCTGGTACCCAGTTAAGTCTAGGTATGAACCATGTTCACACTCAAGTCCGAACCTAGACCCCCTCTCGGTCTGAGCTAAGACTCGTACCCAGGTAGTTTAGATCTCAGTCTAACCTAGGTCTAGATTCAAGAGTTGGCTCTAAAGTTAGACTAGGCACCAAAACCCATCGAGTCTAGCGAGATTCATCTGGTCCAGTCCTAGCATAGGTCTTAGTTTAATGTTACGCCTCTAGAACCATACTAGGTCTATCTTGAGCCGTCGAGTCTAAAGCTCACCCTTAGTCTAGATGTAAGAACCGAGTCAAAGAGAGTCACCATGTTGGTTACCCAAGGTGACCATGATGATTATTCTACAGCCGACTCCATACCTATATTCCAAAACCTAGAGACCAGTATGCCGCAATCCCATGGGATTTTGGCCAGAACCTGAGTCCGTCCATTATTCGGCACCGAAGTCTTCAATTAGCAACAAAGTCTCAATGATCAGCTCCTAATCCTGAGATATGTGTGGCCCGAAAGGCTAGCTCAGTCTGAAATACTTTGAATAGTGAAGGGGAAAGAACCGGGGTCGTCTTGCAAGGGCTCTTAGGCACCCAAAGTAATAATAAAGTGAGGGAGGAGGTTCATGCGATGTCAAATGCTCATTCCGATAACTCAAATCAAGAAAATTTTGAGTCACGACAGACTCAAAACCCTGATAACCAGGATCCACTTCAGTCTAAGGGATCTGACTTGGCCTCAAGCCACACAACTCAAGCAAAACAGAGGTATCGATTGAAATCGACCCTTAGGTGATGTAAGTGTCCAAGCTGCACTTCAATGTTTAGTTGACCGAGGCTACGTTGTTCACGCCCTAGCACATGTGTCAGTTCCAAACCAACTTAGTGCTAAACGACAACCCATAAGACAACCAAGTCAACTAATTCTTCATTCGGTCCCAGTAATCCATCTGGTCTAACAGACCGTGCAATTCCAACCTCCTCTATCGGCACCTATGGGACAATACATCGCTGAGGCCCACGTATACCAAACCGCCCCAGTGACTGCGGCTCATCAACCTCAGGTCCATACGGGCCAATACATACCCGAAGCCTTGACTCATCTGTCTACATTTGGGAACCCGCCAACCAGTGGCCCTACCGTCATGCCGAATGCCCAATACGAAGGCACCATGAAAGCAATGCAAGATATGCTTGTAAGAGGGCATTCACGAAGTTTTACCCCCGAATGCCTATGTTCGTGAGACCCTCGAAGGCATGGAGGACCTTCCCTTTGGATTCGTCATCCCAAAATTTTGAAACCAGTTCAACGGGAAGAGCGATCTATATACCCACATTAACGCATACCTCCTCTTCATTCGAGCTTTGCGAGATAGGCTAATACAATTCAAGGCCATATTTTCGCAAACATTGTTCGGCGAGGCTCTGAACTGGCATTGAAGAATGATATGCACTCAACCGCACATCACTCCAGATAAAATGTTCAATCTATCATCTCTCACTACCGTGGATCGACACCAAGGCCTCTCTCCTTGGGCGAACTCAGTGCAACAAAACAAAATCCAAGAGAATCCTTTGAAGACTTCATCAATCAATTATGCGAGGTGGTGATATGGGTCATTGAATGTTCACTCATAGACCAGGCTAAGAACTCCATCGCCTTAGAAAATGCCGCTCCCGAATACAAGACCTTCTTTAGTCAAGGTCTTGTCCCTTACCCTTTCGACCCCATGATTAAGTGGGTGGCACATTACGAAAAGGTCAGAGGAACACCTCTCAACACTAGACTCAAGAACAAACCCATTACCACTCCCCAAAACAAGACAAACAAGAATAACAACAACAATAAGGGGAATACTTCCAATCAGGTTAATGAAATTGTCATTAACTGGTCGGCTCGAGGTTCAACTGCTCAATGCAACTCTCAGAACCAAAATCAGAGGGGTCGGCCTAGAGCCCATGCTCAAAATAACAACCAAGGATGAGAAGATAATTTCGCTCCTCTCAAAGACTCATTAGAAAAAGTGTTTGAATTACTCTTGTCCAAAGACATTGTTTACCTCCCATCACCATCTGAGCCACCATTCCAAGTCACAGGCAAGAGCAAGTGGTGCAAATGGCACCAAAACCATGCACATGACATGTAAAACTATTATCATTTAGAACTTGTATTCATCGATAGGAGGGACATCACTATACTACCAAAGAAACAGCCCATCAAGGAACCTAATCAAAAGATAGGAATATTCACAAATCCTCTTCTAGAAAATACGGCCACGATGGCCGAAAAGCCCGAAGCTCAAAACAACTCTAAGGGGAACATCGTCATCCATATGATTAAGAATGGAGTCGAAGAAGAAGACCAATATGATGAGGACGACATGTTAGAAATCGATGCGGTCCGAATCAACGAGAAGGGATCATCCTCGAATCGAGGGGCCAATACCCCAAAGTACCCATCACTCTCGCAAGGGCTGACCCTATCGAGCTTTAGGTAGGTGAAGTAGACTCCTTGACCCAAAGTGGCTGAGTTTTCAAGTCCATCTGTTTGATGGCTGATACCCTCGAGGAAAGAATAAGGAAAACCCCGAGCCCCCAGAAACCAAGTTTACCATAAATTAAGAACCCCAAAAGGAGTCACAAGAAAACTCAACCACTTACGATTTGCTAACTCATCTTGACAAGATTCAAACTCACATCTCCATCTTAGAGCTACTCGCCAACTCACCAACACAGGGCCCAGATCGAGAAGGTCCTCACCAAGATGCACATCCCAAGCAACAGCCAACCAGAAGAGATGAGTGGGATGTTCAACCAGTTGCCAACACCAACGTCGATCGTGTTCACGAACGATGACATCCCAACCAACTTCAACTACTTTCACGTCCAACCACTGCAAATCACTGTTTTCATACAAGGATATGAGATACGAAGGGTACTCGTTAACAACGGGGCATCCTTAAACATATGGCCTATAAAATAGTGAAGCAGATAGGCAATAGCCCAGATGATTTCGAGCCATGTCAGCTCAATATCGTTGCGTATGATGGGACCAAGAGACAAACTAAAGGCATATTGCCGCTTACACTCAAGATTGGCCTCATCGTCCAAGTGATAAAGTTTGATGTCTTGGACATAAAACCCTCATTCAACATGCTACTAGGAAGGTCGTGGCTACACGAGAATCTTGTGGTAGCCTCTACGCTCCATCAATGACTCAAATTTCCAACCAAGAACAGCATCGCTAAGTTATGTGCTGAACTTTGTTCTTTTCCAAGCTCTAGTGTTGATAACGGGAAGCTAGCCATCCAGCTCGAAGAAATCCTGCTTGTTTCCTTCGAGCAAGCTAATTGCGCCACCTTATGCCTAGAGGCCAGCGACCCTGTTCCTGAAATTCTGTAAACTTCCGCATCGATGGAAGACATCATTCAATGTCAACATTGATACGATTTCGGGTCCCTCAAGGCTTGGTACATGCTCTTCTCCCAAGGCATCCAACCAGGCCAAGACTTGGAAAGTCAAGGGCAAGGCGTAATGGAGGCGATCTCTGAATCACCCCAAGCCAAAACCGAAAATGAGGATCGAAGAGGACTCGAGTGTCCTCTCACCTTATTTCAAAGTCGGATGAAGCCTTCATGCCATCTGAGCTTTGTCTTTGGAGGCATTCAAAGCCTGGACCTCTCGATGCCCGTCCTTCGAAACAGCCAAAGGTGATCCTTAATTCCTCTACGGTAGAGGATTTCTTTCCACACCTCAGCACACACAAGAACTAAGAATTGAAGATAATTTTGCTGATCTGGACTTGAAAGCATACACAACTGGCTCTAACACAACCAATCGTGCTCATTCGTCTGTTCAAATATCGGGACAGAATTAGTCAATCACTCCCCTATCTCGAAAATCGTTGGAAGCATACCAGTGGCACTTTCAAGTCCCAGTGCCAAAACAACAAATAGGCGCAGGATGGCCACCTAAGCACCCTATGTGTCCTGTCCCCAACATATCTATTGCGAGTCCCATAAGGGACACCTCTTGTGACATTAAAAAATTGGTGAAAATTAGAAACATGATAAAAATGATAATAAGGAAAAAGAATTTTCGAAAACGGAAAATTCTCAAGATAGGCCATTAATGGTGCAAAACACTCAAGATAATGAATCACTAGCATGGGAACCATTTTTGAAAGACTCCGAAAACATCAACTCAAACTCAATTTTGGAGTTGAATCCAGTAAATTATTTGGCTTTATAGTAAGCTAAAGGGGCATTGAGGTGGACCCGTCCAAAATACAGGCCATCACCGAAATACCCCCTCTCCAGAACATTAGAGAAATATGTGGGCTTCCAGGTCACATACATGCCATAATACGTTTTATCTCACAACTGGCAAACAAGTGCGCACCCTTCAATAGACTCCTTAAGAAAGATAACCCATTCTTATGGGACAATGAATGCCAAGAGGCATTCAACAAAATCAAGGAGCACCTAAGAAAACCTCTCGTCCTTAGTCCTCCTAATCCAGATAAACCCATGTTCCTATACATATATGTGAAAGACAAGACCATGGAGGCAATGTTAGGACAATACGATGACCATGGAGAAGAACAGACCATGTACTACATCAGCAAAACCATGGTTGACTATGAGACAAGCTACATGGACATGGAGAAGCATTGCTTTACTCGTGTGTGGGCTATGCAAAAATTAAGACACTATGTCTTATCTCATACAATCAAGCTCATATAAAAAATAGACCCACTCAAGTACCAATTAGAGAGACCAGTCCTTAAAATGGAGAATGCTATTGAGCGAGTTTGAGATCGAATATGTCACTCAAAAATCAGTCAAAGGACAAGTCATTGCTGACCACTTAGCTGAACACGTACTGCCAGATAACACTCCCATTAACATGGATCTCCCTGATGAGGACTTCGTAACAATTGAGAAAACAACATGGGAGCTATACTTCGATGGTGCAAAGAACGAATATGGGTCTATGCTCACCCGAAAAGAATTTAACGCCAACGGCCATCAAACTAAATTTCCCATATATTAATAACATTGTTGAATATGAGGCATTGATAGCCGGACTTAAGAATGCCATGGAACTGAAAATCCAACAAATACGAGTCATTGGTGAATCCTTACTCGTCATAAATCAAGTTCAAGGGAAGTAAAGTTCAAACCCTATCAAGAAAAGTTGAAAAAGATGATAACATATTTTATGTAAATCATGTAACTAGGAAAAACAATCGGTTTGTCGACACCCTTACAATCCTTACTTCAATGGTCAACATCCCTATAGAATTCACCGCGCTACCATTTTACATCAGGCCCAAACATGATGTTTCCTCACTAGTTAAAACGATGGGGAAGTATCTTTCTTGGCCTTAGATACACTAGTCAAGGTAAAACCATGGTGCCACAATGTTTTATCCCTGTTAAAAGATGGGTTATACCCCGACAGAGCCACCAAAAAAGATAAGGAAGCCCTCCAAAGGTTTTCCATGGGTTTCTTAATAAGAGATGGCCTTCTGTTTAAGAAATCATTTGATGGCATCAGCTTGTGGTGCCTCAATCAACCTGAAATCGACCAAGCATTAACAAAATTACACAATGAAGGAGTTCACTCGAAGGCAGCTGCCTTGGCTCAGAAAATTAGATGTCAAGGCTATTATTTGACCACCATGGCTAATGATTGTTGGAAATTTATTAAGAGGTGTCCCAAATGTTAGCTTTATGGAGACTTCATCCATGCACCATATGTACCACTTAACTCAACACTACCCGTATGCCCTTTGCCATGTGGGGTCTTGATATTATCAGATTGATTTCATCGAAAGCCTCAAATGGCCACCATTACATACTAATGGCTACATAATACTTCACAAAATGGGTAGAGGACGCATCTTTTGTCAAATTGAAGGTCAGCATGTCAATCATTTCAAAAAGAACAACATTGTATTCAGATATGGCATTCTTGAGTCAATCATTGCTGACAATGGAACCAACTTCAAAAGAAAAGGGTCACTAAGGTATACAAAAGGTTCGGGATAACGCATAAATTCTCCACACCGTACTACCTTCAAAGAAATGGACAAATAGATGCCACAAACAAAAGACATCTCAGAATTATAGATAAAATGATAAAAGGTGCCAAAGATTGGCACAAAAAGTTTAATGACGCGTTATGGGCCTATCGAACAAATAAGAAGACTCCTACTGACATGGCCTCATACTCATTAGTGTATGGTATGGAGGCTGTGCTACCCATTGAAGTTGAGATACTATCTCTCCGAGTGCTCATTCATAATGATTTAGATTAGGAACAAAGAATCGAAGTATGATTCACTGCCCTCGATACTTTGGATGAAAGACGAATACGAGCAATATAGAATAGCGTAGCTTACCATCGTATAATCGAAAGGGCATACCAAAGAAAAGTTGTTTATGACAATTTAGAGAAGGACACATGGTACTCAAAAAGATTTTTTACGCTGCTGCAAATCTGCACCCATTAGGCAAATTCAAACCTAATTAGGAGGGGTCATTCATGGTAACATGTAAGCAATTCTTACAAAATAAAAAATCAAGAGGGGTATGAACTCAACGACCCCATTAATGCGATATATCTCAAGAAATACTACCCGTAATGGGCGAAAAAAAAAAAATCAAAAAATGGAAGTGGTGAAAACTCGAAAAGGGCACCACGGGTATATATATATATATATATATATATATATATATATATATATATATATATATATATATATATATATATATATATATATATATATATATATATATATATATATATATATATATATATATATATATATATATATAAGCTAGCCTCTGATCTAAAACCTCAAGTATAAACAGGTACCCAAGAAACTTTGACAAACCCCATGAAGAACATCAAGACCTCTCCAAGAAGGAAGCCTAGCAAGAACCCAAAGAACTCCTCGTGGTTTTGCGAAACACAGGATGGGAGCTCCAAAGGCCAAGAGAAACTTCAAAACTCTTGGGCCCTCACGATCTCACAATGAAATCATTTTCATCATCTTTAAATAAATGAATAAAAAAAAAAGAAATAAAGAAAATGACCACCAAAGGGGTCATAGGTGGCAAAAACTGTAAGGCCCGTCCCTCTTTGAAAATGCTTTTCAAATTGACTATTAAAATAATCGAAAAAAACATTCCCTTTCTTAGAAAGGATTTCCTCCATCACTACAAAATGTTAAATTGTTAATCGATTTGGCCTCGCTCTTGAAGCCAATTTTCTAAGGCTATTGTGAAGGCTTGAAACTAGCAAAACACTCCATGGTTGTATGAATATAATTGCCAACTACCATATTTCGGAGATGAGTTAACCTCACCAATAATGGCATTGACTAGTTCAGGAGCATTCTCTCTCTTTGCTAGATCACCTGAGGCAAAAGGAGGCAAACACATCCCTCTGTGTGTATATGACGGTCCATTAACTAAAATTTTGGGACAAAAACCTTATAACTAGGGAGCTAAGTTTGTCAAAATTCAATCTAAAATGTGTGCAAATAAAATGTCCTTCTCTACCTCGATAAATCCATTGCACACAAAAAATTATCAAATAAAAAACCCCATAGCTGAGGAAGTGAAGCAACAAAAAAAAAAATTCCCTATAACAGGGGCAAAGGCTATAATACCCAAAAAAAAAAAAAAAGAAGTGTGTTTTTAGACATTTAATTGTCGAAAGTTTTCAAATACTCCCTAGTGGCTCGAGTCTAAAGTGCCGACTAAAATCACAATTCAGAAATCATCAAACTCGCGACGTAAAAGAGCCAAGACAAGAAAACGTCTAACCCTGTATGATGTTATAGGTCGGGTGTCTTAAAAAATTTCTAGTCCCGTATAACATAAAAGACCGGGTGCATCCGTTTAACCCTGTATGATGAAAAATATCGGGTGTATCCATCTAATCCCGTATGATGAAAAGACCGGGTGTATCTGTCTAACCACGTACGACGAAAAGATCAGGTGTATCTGTCCATCACTAAATGATGTTAAATTGCTTAGAGGGCTCTATGGTCGCAGGAGCTAAAGCTCCGAACTAAAAATTGATTTTTCGAAATATATTTCTCTTTTCGAAATGATTCACTGTATGTCTTGTGTTTTTAAAAATTTAATTTATTTGTTAAAATTGTGACCTGTCGAAGTTCTAGGTTCTATTTCAAATCTCTCCCTATTTTCAAATTTTCTAAAATGTCTTTTAAAATGAAGGAGCTTAAATACCCGTCTATGATGAGTACCGCATTATTGCCTAATCCCTCCCTTCAGAATTGACCATGCAAACATTTTCCTAAAACAAGTAAATCTATAGGAGACCTTAGGAAACCCTAAGGAAATCAAAGAAAATGTCAGGTTTAAGAATTTGAAATTGTGAAAGCCCGTAAAGTTAAATGACATGGTTAAAAAATCCAACTAGAGTTTCAAGCTTGTGTAACTCACCGACATCTCACTTCGAAAACCTAGGATGAAAATGCCCTAGGTGGGTGAGCAGGGAGCACAATGTCTTGAAAGGATAGTTGGTATGTCCTCCAACCACGACATCAGGATGAAATTTAAAATACCTGTATTATCTTTTCCATTCACATGCCCCATGAAGGACAGGGAGTGCCAAAGAGTGTCTACTTCTTTACAACTCACATATCCCTCGACAGACAAGAAGTGTCAAAGAGGGGTAACTATAGCTCCCCATTTTTTAAATTGGCAAATTTTGTGACACTCTTGAACCCTTAGGACCACACTATCCCAGTAAACCCCCGAACCATAGACCATCATAGTCCGTGGAATTCTGCAAGACTACTATTTTAGTAATAAATTAAGTAAAAATAGAAAAACAATTTATTTTTACCCTATTTTTTTCTATGCAATATCATAAAAATGCAACTGCTAATTTTGGTCAGATTTAGGCTCCCTTTGACCCCCCAAAATTGAAATCTGACTGACAAATCTACTTGAAATTGGCCAGAGAGCAACCCTAGATCTAGAGAAGCAACCTTAAGCCCGAGCCTCCCCCTTAAAGCCAACTTTTAGCTTAGATTAGTAAAACTCTAGTTCAACCAAGCCAAGGTTTGGTCAAGTTTGAAAAGAGAACAACATAGGAAATACATACACAGCCGTAGTTCTAATACGAGCAAGGCTTTGAAACCTTGAGTGTGCCGAGCCAACTGGCTTGGCCAGATATTTTCCTCATCATCATCTTTTCCTTTATTTTCCAGTTATTTTGTTAGATCTAACATTTTATTCTTATTTCATTCAATATTTCGTGCTTTTGGATTTCTCATCATCTTTTCATTTATTTTTCAGTTATTTTGTTAGATCTAGGATTTTATTTTTAATTTATTCAATCTTTTGTTCTTTTTGGATAGATGATGGCTCTGCCAGTGATCTGCAAGTGGATTTATTCGTTTTTTAATAGATCTAGCCTCATATTAGAATTTGATTTTCCTCACTCTCTATCACTCTTTTAAATAATCAGTTTGTGATTCAGATCTGAGGGATCTTCTTCTAAATTTCTCTCTGATTTGCATTATATATATATATATATATATATATATATATATATATATATATATATATATATATATATATATATATATATATATATATATATATATATTCTTGTAAACAATATATTCCTTCTATCAATAGTATTTTTTTTTTATGCAAGTTATGTTCTTTTTCTATCATCAAATAATATGGTAATATTTTTTATTTTCTTTTTTATCAAATATTTTATGCAATATTGTTCTAATAGAATTTTTTTAATGTCATAAAGTATATTAGTTCATTTACCTGGATGCATTAATGTGCAAGTGTGTAATCCATTTTAGGAGAGACAATAAGCATATATGTAGCGTGTAGACAATATATTTCCTTCTATTAATAGCATGCTTTTCTTAAAATTCTTATTAGTTGTGTGCTTTACTATCAAGGGGGCACGTCATTTTTCCTATCGAATATTCACTATTATTTTATGACTATTTACATACTCAAGAGTTATCATCATGTCAAAATCTAAGGATGACCTTGCATGGCAGTATAAGGTTAGAGTTGATCCAAATAACAAAGACAAAATATTTTGTAACTATTGCCAAAGGGTCATAACTAGTATAATCAACTGATTCAAACAGCATTTGACAAGGATTAGGGGGGGTGCTCCGTATAACAATGTACCTGTCAATATCAAGAAACAGATGGTGGCTCTCCTTAAGGCTTGTAAGGGTAAAAAGATGAACGAGACGATCGCCAGCCTATGTGTGCCATCAAGTAGGGTGAATCCAGACCAGTAATTCAACCATGACATGGAGCTTACAATGATAGCCATCTTAGAAGAAGTGCACCGACAGGATAACAAGATGGGTACTCATAGTGGTTATGGATTGAGCATGTATTAAGGCCCGGTCCAAGCATGTATAGAGGGCTCGACTTGTGCATATATGGTGGGCTCGGACCGAGCATGTATGGAGGGCTTGGCTTGAGCATGTATGGTGGGCCCACCCAGACCATATATGGAGGGCCCAACAGAGGGGCACCTAGTGCCAATTCAACTGCAGTAGATGGGTCGTCTAGGGCAACCTCGTCCCATACTTTAGATGCACCTTGTCTGAGAGAATCACATAGTAGATCGGTGAAGCCAATGGCTGAGGGCCGCATTGATCCATTCGCCTCGAAGCCGAAATCTCAACCCTTAAAGGCATGATCAAATATGCGAGGCATTTAATAGCAATGCACATGGGGAAATGGTGGTATGATCAAGTAATCCCCTTCAACGCCGGCCCCTCTATGATTGTTGAAATTCAGAAAGCAAGGCCTTTGGTGAAGCCTCTTACAACATTAGAGCTTAATGGGACAATCTTGGTTGTAGAGGTAGAAGATACTCAAAAATAGATTGGGGATCTTAATGAAATTTGGCCGAGAATGAACGTCAACATCATGAGTGATGGTTGGTAAGACAAAGTCAATCAAAAATAACATCTAAACTTTCGAGTTTATTGGCCATGTGGTAGAACCTTCTTGTCCAATAAAGTGGTCACCGGGGTGAAGAAGGAAAAGAAGTTCATTACACAATTATTGGACCAGATAAACGAGGAGGTAGGAGAGAAGTATGTGGTCCAAGTTATTAGGATCAAAGTGGATGGAAAAAAAAAGAAGCATTTGGTATAAACCCTTGTGCTGCCCTGAACTTATATTGGAGGATATTAGCATGTTTAAGAATGTTAAGGAGACTCTCGCATCAGCATGGTTGATCAATAAATTTATCTATAAACAGATCAGGATCTTTTATTTGATGAGATAGTATATTGGCAAGGAGTTAACCAAGCCCGCTATAACGTGCTTCATGATGGACTACTTGGGCATGAACTTTATTGTATAATTGCAATACGTATTGAAGAGGATGTACACATTGAAGAGGATGTCCACTCGTAAGGAGTGGACAAAGGACAAACTTACAAAAGTCCTGTGAGGGATGAAATGTTGAGGGCATAATCTCTGATATGAGATTCTGGTCCAGGTGTACCCAAATCGATTTTGCAAGTGTTCTTTTAAATACACTACTAAAACTAGTGGACGGTGACAAGAATTCCACTATGGGGATCTTCTATGAAGGGATGGAGAGCGCAAAGAGATCTATTAACAAGAAGTGTAGTTTTGCCTCTGCAATGGTAGAGATCATAAATAAAAGGTAGAAAAATCAATTGGGCCGCCCGAGTCACTATGCTGGTAAAATGTCTATTTAGATTCTTAAAAAGTTTAGATTAAAATATTTCATCGATGTCAATTTAATTGGTTTCTCCATCTTTGCATTGCATAGGTTTCTACTTCAATGATTGTTGTTTCTACTCAGTGCCTATTATTCCTAACAAGGTCATCGAGGGGGTGAAATATATTATTGAGAGGTTGGAGAAGAATTGTAAATATGAATTAGCAGCGATGAGTGAGGTAACATTTAACAGTTGTTGTAGCTTATGAAGATTCCACCACCTGACGTATAATTAAATCACTAAAGCATAATGTCTTTCACAGATATCTATGTATAGAGAAACAGAAGGCTCGTTTATAACAAGACTTGCCTTGGATTCTCAAAGTACGATGGATCCAAATAATCTAGTATATAATTACATCTTCTTTTATACCATTTTCTTTATGGAATATCTTGCCCCTTCCTTACAATGTACTGTGTATTTCATTTCAGCTGAAAGGTGGGAGCGTCATGGTGGAGACCCACCTCACTTAAAGTGGATAAAAACCAAGGTGCTTTCCCAGATATTTCCAGCTATTGTATGTGAGTCTAACTAGAGTACCTTCTAGTGGATACATAGCCCTAAAAGAAATTGGCTGACTTTGAAGAGGCTTCATGTAACAATCCTAAAATTTCAAAAAAAAAAAAAAAAAAAAAAAAAAAAAGGGAAATGATGCTTTTAATAGATAATGGTCTGATTGAGTATGATGGTCCTTGGGGACCATCACTATTTTCAAAACTTTTACTTTGGTTTAACTTTTGCTTTGCCTGCTTTTGCCTCCTGCTGCTTGCAGCTGGCAACGTCCTTTAGCGGACGTGGTTTTCGTACGATAAAAGCAGACTTTTAACGCGACACCTCAGGTATGAGGTATAGCGTAATAAAATAATATAATAATACGTAATAAGAATTTAAATAGGGGATGTGAGCACTCCCACCCTAAAACAAAATTTTGAGATCTCTCTCTCTGGTCGAAACACAGTGAACTTCTCTCTCGAACCGAATTTTTTTATCAGAAGCTCCCTCTCAAATAATTGTGGGTAAGTGACATCGTCTTTCTGAAAAATAGTCTATTTTTAATAAATAGTGATATTTCCGTCTAGGATCTTTATTTTATCAGTTTTGTGTGTAAGTGACCTCATTGTCTCGAAAAATAATCCATTCTTTTTAAAAATAAAATGAAATAATTATTTCTGTTTATTTAACATGAATTTTAGGCGCGATAAATTTTATGCGCACGTGACCCCATTATCTTGAAAAATAATATTTTTAATAAAAATTGTGATATTTTATCTATGTTAGAAATTTTGAATGCTGTAAATTAGAAAAATAAATTTATTTATTTTTCTTGTCTATTGTTAGAAATAAATGTGATATTTCTGCTTTTAGTAAAATTGTGATATTTCTTTCTACTGTTTTGAATATTTAGACATTGTAAAATTCATGTGCAAATGACTGCCTTATTATTTAAAAATTGACATTTTTGCAATTGATTATAGTATTGTTGTGAAATGTTTATTTGTGAATTGATATTCCATAAATTGTGATAATTCTGTATTCTTGAATTTTTATAAGAGTTTTTCTATACATATTAAATTGGCAATTATGCTAGAATGCCTTTACAAACTGCTACCTTTCTAAATTTGAGCCCAAAATATTTGATTGGTTATTTTTGAAATATTATAGAGAGTGACTGTTATTAATGGTTTAAGTGAAATTCATATTAATGGTTTCAGTGATATGTTGAGTACATGATATTGCTGCTTTCGAATGTTTAAAGAGATTTAGAAATAATTTAAGTATGCAAGTGGACTCATCCGGTTCGCCGGTGAGGTATAAGTGGACCTATCTGGGACGCCGGTAGGGATTAAGTGGACTCATCCCGTACGCCGGTGAGGTATAAGTGGACCTGCAGGGATTAAGTGGACCTATCTGGGACGCCGATAGGGAGTAAGTGGACCCATCAGGACGCTGATGGGGTATATAGGTGACCTACTTGGGACGCCAGTAGGGTATTTTGTGAAATCCTTTGAATTATGTACTGCCGTTAAAAGTGTTATAAGCATTTCAATTACACGGATTATACTTAATTATGCATTTATTGAAAGTGAAACTGTTGATGCATTTCTGTTAATAGATCTCATTTTGGAAAATATTGATATCTTTCAATCGTGATTATTTTTAGGATTATGATGATCACTTACTAAGTAGCCAAACTCATCAAACTATGGTAAACATTTTTTCAAGATAACTACGGATTTATTTTGAGTGCTAGTCAAGATCAACCTTGGAAGATACTGTAGTTGTGCTAGCTTTCTTTATTTACTATGTAAGACCTCGCCACTGTAAATTTGTCCTATCAATAGATGTATATATGTTTTGTCCGTCACATCTCAGGAATAATAGTATTGTAAATTCTTGGGGTGTGACACTTCATAAGCTCATTTTCATTAATTACAATTCAAAGCTCTGATGATGACATTTGGATAGGAAGATTGAGAATTACAAGCCGATCGACTTAGATGTGATAGTTATCATAGATACAACCAAACATTGGTGGGTGGAGGAAGAGCCTCAAGTATTGGGAAAAAGAGCATTCCTCGAGGTAATCTATGAGGAATGTTAAGAATGTGATTTTGATGAGCAAGGAGGAGGAGGAGGAGGAGGAACAAGAGTAGGTTCCCAATCGACATTTGAGCAATTGAGTAGCGATGTAGGCAGTGTTGCACGTGTTGAAGGAGTAGGAAGAGGGTATGGGAGGAAATGAGAGAGATTAATATTCTGAAGCAAATCTATCTCAACCAGAATATACGCAGCCTGAGAGAGTAGGGGCGAGCAAGAGTATAGAGGTGAGCAATTGAGTGAGGGCCATCACGAGAGCTGGACCAGCCATGGGGACTTCGGACAAGGAGAGCAACAATTCCCCAACAATGAGGGACGAGGGTATAGTCAAATCACCACTAGAATTTGGAGGCATACATGATTTGACTCGATGAATTGTCGAGAGAATTCAATGAGAAGCATCAAGAGGAAGAATGGCACCTCCTTTTATTTTGATATTAAGTTGTATGTTAGTTGTTTTATGCTCCATTTTGGACTTCGTATTTATATCATTCAGTATTACAAGCACTTTTTTTTGGTGATATGAATAAGTGGTTAATAGATATTCAACAGGGAAACAACATCTCAATATTCACGTATTTTTATAAAGTAATGAAAATACATAATGCACTACTCCTAATTTTTGGAAACTCAAAAAGTATTATTTTTAGGAATTTTTAGTATTTTTTGAAAATTGTTTTGGGCCGAAACCTTTCGATCTCCCCGATTCTCTAATGTGGATCGCTGCTCTACCAATCAAACAAGGTTTTTGAGGTGGTCGATCCGTGTTACCGGTCTGTTTTTTCAAACTTTGATGAAAACCTATAAAATACTGTGCTAGCAATTTTTCTATTTTTCTTCCTCTTTGAGAAACATGTAATGTACTGTGCTGGCAATTTTTAAAAAAATAGGGAAACGTGAGACCCCTCGACTCTTTTTTATTTCTCTAACTTCATGATCTCTCTCTTTTCTTAATCTCTCTTTTCCTAAGGTCTAAGCCATGTATCTTTTGTTTTTCACTGACATGTTATCAAACAAACGTTCTCAGCTTCCAACCAAGGTTTCCTACATATTCCTTTTTCTCATCTCCAGCTTCTAAGAGATTATCCAAGAAAACAACTTTCTCAATTACCAAATACACCTTTAAGGCGCCTTTTATGCCACGATTATTGATACACGCGCTTTTGAGTGATTTCTCTGTGCTGCTCTCATGTCTCAAAAAGGTGCAATTTGCTCATTTAAGAGATTTGTGATTAATAAAATCAATATTGAAAAAAATATTGGTTCAGATTGGGATTTAGTTATCTAGATTAGGAATTGGTGCGGATTGGTCCTAATCTTAGTCAAAACCTTCATCGATTTGTTTGATAGACTCACTCAGTTCTGTTACAGGATTGGAATAGTTTGTCAAGGAACTAGATGATCCATATCATCTGAATCTCTTGATTCTTACCCATTTTAATTTTTTTTCATATTTTAAGTTTTTGTTTTTTAGATTTAAAATTATGATTCAAATTTTTTGAAATTGATTCTCTTATTGAAAATCAATCCAATCTACCCTAGACCAACAATGTGGATCAGTCCAACAGGTGACCAATTTGACTTCTCAATCTAGTGAGTGACCGATCTGACCTCCTAAATATGGGTTTTAAAGTACTGATTAAAACTAAAAGTTTGGATATTTGAGCATAAGTATAGTTTGAATTTTAGTAGTACGAATTTGGATTTGCGTGCGATTAAAGTAGGGTAGGCGAAGTGGATAAGTGTATCTAAAGTTTTATGTGACCATTCAATACTATTGAAAGCAACAGGAAGTTTTGTAGGGCAGTTGTGAGCTTTCTTTATGGGACAGAACACAACATAACTATAGGATTAATGTATTTGAGATGAGGATGTTGAAATGGATAAGTGACAAGATAAAAAAGGATAAACTTCGAAATGAATGTATTCAAGGGAATTTCGGCATGACTTTAGTAGATGATAAAATAAGGGAAAGTAGACTTAGATGGGCAGGCCATGTACAGTGTAGACCCAATACAACACAATTAAGAGGTGAAATTTAGTGCAAGCTGAATAATCCAATAGGGCCAAGAGCAGGCCCAAAAAGGATATGGATGAAAGTAGTGAGAAAAGATATAGGAACTTACCGTTTTACCAAGGGTGTGGTGTTTGAAAGAGTAGAATTTGCTGACTCCAAATAGTTAGGATAAGACTACGATGAAGATGATAATTATATTGATGATGATTATGTATAGGACAAATAAAAACCTAACATTAGTTAGTTGTTGTCTACACTCAACACTCTATTTCATGAAACCCTATCATTGGTTAGATTTCATCATCATCCTTAGGGGATTTTTTGCTTGCACACTTTAGAGAGAGATGGTAGTTAATAGGCTTTTTCTTGGATAGTCTGGGTCCAAACCTGGACCCCGTCGGGCCAACCTACCACGTGGGCTAGTCGATGCAACCCATTTCCCATCCATGCGTCCATTGCAGTGGAAGTGACCACTTGCCTGTAAAAGAGAAGGCGATAGAACATCTTGACATGGGGCTATCCCAACCGCCAAATGCAATGAATCCCATACTGGCCCCCTTAAGGCGTGCCTAATCATCCTCTATAAATTCTCTTACGAGCAAGTCAAAAGTTGCAAAGTCGACCTGTTATCTCTAAGTAACATAGACTCCTACTATTGTTTCTTTGGGCTCAAATGGCATTCAAGGAGTCAAAAGGCCAAGATCATGCCATGTCCATAGGTACTGATGGCAACAAAGAGAAAATTAGTATATCATGGAAGAAGAGTCTCAACGAGTTCATACCGGGGCCTTTGGAATGAAATGAGCAGAAGAAAATAGCCCTAAGAGAGAAACCTAAGAGAAAGAATACGTTTATAACGAAGAAAATTCGTCCAAGAAAGGCCAAGTATAGGAATAAAATTTCAAATCGGAATAAAGTCAAAATAAACCAAAAATTCGAAAGCGCTCTGTTATTGAACACGTGCACGACCCACGGCATGTCGTGCCAAAATTCCTGACACGCCCCTTATCGTGCAGGATGCCCCACTGCATGTCGTGCCAGAAATTACCTCTATAATTCTAGAAAAAAGAATAATCAGTGATCCAACAATCCGAAGAGAGTAAAATCAGCCTCAAATGATGACCGAACAGTAAGAAACAGTTCTCCACTGTGTCCGACACAATCTAGAAGAATAAACAATTTTAGATACCCTTTATCAATCATCTTCAGAGATACAAAATTCCAAGGGGACATGAGTTGAAATGGCTCACCAATTCAGTCAAAAAACATCTAACCCATACGACGAGAAACATCAAAAAATCTATATCAAACGTCAAACTTGTGCGACATAAAAGAGCCGAGACAGGAAAACGTCTAACCCATATGATGACAAAATGCCCAATTAACCAATATCACTTCAACGTCAAACTCGTGCGATGAAAAAGAGTCGAGGCAAGTACAAGATATGTCCATCACTGCCTGACGTAAAACTGCTCAGAGGGCGCTATAGTTGCACAAGCTAAAAAGTCTAACCAACACATAATAGTTTACAAATATCTCTTCTATTTCAAAACTTTCCCCTATCTATGCTTGAGAAATTTTCAAAAGATTTTATTTCTCTGATTAGATCATAACCAAAGTTACGTATTTGTTTCAAAATCCTACCAATCTTCAAAACTTTCCAAAATGTTTTCGAAAAAGAAGAAATTTCAAGGAGGCTTAGACAGGATGTTTCCACAACCATCAAATCATGGATGCGATGCTGCAAAACTTTCCAAAAATAACAACCCATAGGTTCCCAAAACTTCAAACCTGAACCTATAGATCCCAAAAATTATAATTGAATGCGAACAAAGAGTTCAATTAGCCAGGAATTTATCATTATTATTTATTTCTTCTAAATCATAATCCCATCCAATTGAACACCAGACCCAAGAAAAAGGTCTAAAGTCGAAAATGACTATACTGACGTCCTAGGTAGCACTGGGTGACTTCAGCAAAGAGTGTCACCTGCTTAAAGATAGCACGGTTCATGTTGACTGTTACTTCAGATCCTGATTGTCGGGACCTCTCAACACTCCTACCTCAAAGATAATGCAGTTTCAATTTGATGTCTTACATATCAAAAGCATCCATTAGCATACCACCACCTCAGAGAGTATTGGCCATTCAAAAGGATAATAACTCAAAAAAAAAAATTTCATCATGTCCCAGGTGTTTACTTCTTTTCCATTCACCTAGTACACTAGGCGAATTCCAAAGAGGGAGAACTGTAGATATCCCCTCGAATTCTAGCTAAGAGAACTCCAAAAAATCATATTTCTTAGTCCAAAGGACTACACAAATCCTAGTAAACTATCGTATACCTAAATCCAATAAACTTGTCTCAAAACCAGTAAACTTGTCTCAGGCCGCACGAGGCGGCCCACAATGCACCATGCAAGGTGCCATTCCATGTGCTGCCCGATGGGCCTAGGCCAGTGGGTCCTTTTTCAAATAGATTTTGAATGGGTCAAAAGGGCAAAAATCTGTAAAACTGACTATTTTGACTCAAAAAAATTTTGTAAAACTGATTACTTAGAAAGTTAAAGAAAAGCACCTCCTACTTTAAAAAAATTTAGGTAAACCCTTACTTAAAAATCAGTAGCCCTTCTTGGCCTTAGGAAACCTAGATCTAGGTGAAAGAACATCGGATCAACCAATTCAAGCAAGCAAGGAGTCATCCTAAGAGGATATGGTGGAATTAGAAGGGGGACCTTATCCAAGCCTAAAACTCAATGTTGCGATCCATAAGGTAGCTCTTTTCTTTATTTAATTTAGTTTATTTTTACCATTAATTAGTTTATTTTCTCTACAAAGTTATGTTATTAATTAGATTAGCAAAATTTAAATTATTTTAAGACTATATATATATATCATGAAATTGGTGCTGCCAGTGGAAACAAAAAAGAATCAGATCTATATATGGATCTATGTGGTTTTTGAGCTCATACTTTGAGCGATCCTACTTTATCTACTTTCTCATAAAACTAACTCATTTTGCAAAGATTTGAGTTCATCTTTTTCTGAGATCAATGCAAATCCGAGCCTAAACATTAATACAAAATAAAGCTTTATAGCTTTATATTCTCAAAAAATAATAACTAAAACTATCCAATAGTAAGATTTCACTATTCCAATACTGTGGGTGGAGACACCCATAGAAGGAAGATATAAAGAACCAGAATTAGAAGTATAAGAAGAATTAGAAAAAATAGTAGTAAAAAATAATAAAGTAGAGACAAAATATATTGCATATAAACAGGTACAAATTCCTATATATGAGAATATGAAAATGACAAATAAAAATTCATGTACATGAGAATATGAAAATGATAAATATGGTAGAAAGAGAAAAGGATCTATGGGAACAAATGGATCAGTTAGTAGAAGAGCTTTAGAAGACAAAGAAAATCAGAAACCCATAGATCAGTTAACTGAAGAAAGAAGTAGAAAAAGAAAATATGAAAATAAGAGATATTAATAGAATGAAGAAGCTTCTAGAAATAGAAAACAAGTAAACCATTCCAGAATATCATGAAGAAATAGTAGCGAAAAAAGAGGAACAAGAAACTTCTGATGAAGAAGTACATATGGATGAAGATCATAAAGCCGATATACTACTTAGATCATTACCCAATGGAGAAGGGACAAGTGACAAAATGAAAATTTCCATATTATAATAGAAATTATCCAAGCCGAATGGGATTCATTAGAGTATATAAAAACGAGATCAGGAATATATTAGGAATTAGACTGTATATTAGATAATAAAGCAGCCATATCAGATTGGGAAAAGGCTATGTAGACTACTCAACAAGCAAGACACTATATTTTTGATACGCTATGAAGACAAGCTAAAGATTTTATAAAACAATACAAGAAAACACAAGATTATGTTACTTGGCTGGCTACAACAGAGTCAGATAGAGGTCCAAAACCGTTAGCAAATTTGCTACGAAAACAATTTATAGGAACAACTGACGACCATGATGAGCAGGAGGGAATTAGGGCTGAAAGGCATCTAATGAGCATTACTATATGCTCTATATGTTTCTTTGAAGAATATACTTGTGAATATGAAAAATGTTATTATAAAAAGGAGATTTCATAAGTGAAACTTAGGAAAACATTTATTATGCTAAATTACCACCACCATGCAATACATGGTTAGAAAAATCATATCAGAAGACTAAGAATTTATATTCCCTATGATAAAGGATTTACTATGCAAGACAAGAATTTCATAAAGCTTATTTACAATGAAGGATATTGGGGAAGCTTCATATGTGTTGGGCATCAAGATAATAATAAACAGAAAGAGAAAACCATCCAACTTTCCCAGGTAACCTACTGCAAGAGGATACTGTAAAAGTTTGAGATTAATAAATGCAGGCTCATGTTTACCCCGATAGACAAAAAAATGAAGCTCAGTAATAAGATGTATCCTACTGAAGATGAAGATAAAATAGCCACGGAGAGAGTGTTATATAGAAGCGCAATGGGATCTCTTATGTACGTCATGACATGGACAAAGCCTAAATTGTTCTTTGTCATGAGCATGGTCAGTCGGTTCCAATGCAACCCTAGGGTTGAGAATTGGAAGGCAGTTAAGAGAGTCCTCAAATATTTAAAAGGGACTGAAAACTACGCGTGTACATATGGAGGATGATCTGAAATTGCAATTCAAGGTTACTTGGATGCAAGCTATCTTGGGGATCTAAATGATGCGAAGTCCAAATCTGGATATGTGTTCATCGTTGGAGGAGGGACTGTTTCTTAGAAGTCAATGAAACGGGATGTAGTGGCATTGTCCACTATGGAGTCTGAGTACGTGGCATGCTATTTTGCGGCCAAGGAGGCCAATATGGATTAAGAAATTTCTTAATCGACTTGTTTTTACCCCGTGCATTGTGAGGCAGTGAGGATTTTCTGCGACAACACGACTATGATTTGTGAGTCAAAAAAGCCACGTTTTTATAAGAACTCCAAGTACAAAAAGCCTTTGCTTCTATCGCTTGTGCAATAAGGTGAGATTGGGAGAGATCAAGATTAGTTGTATACCTATGGAGGTAATGATAACAGACCCTCTTACAAAAGGGCTTGCACCTAATGTTTTTGTGAGACCTATGAGAGACATGGGGATGAGGGAAAGTGAAGAAGAGATAATATAAGGTTTTCAAAGGTCAAGTGGGAGATATTGGATGTGTGTAGCCATTAAAGGCCATATGAGTGCTTGTAATTAAACATTTGATATAATGGCACTTGAACTCAGTGGGAGTATGGTCATATGTGGATCATACCAAGAAAATGATGTTTGTTTATACCGAATTGAGTTTGACGTGCTAAATCAGTCGATTGGGAAAAGCCCAAGTTACCTGGGCCTAGAAATTAAATCGATAAGGTTTATAATGGGTCATCCCTTGATGAGGTCGAAGTATGCCCGGATGAGTGAGCCGAGGGATTGTGTGACCCTTGTGTGTGATGGTGGCCCTCAAATATGGGAGCCAAAGCCTCAACCTCGTACCATCACACAATATGCATATATGATATCCATCTCAGGAAAACAATCCACCTTTCAAGGTGAAGCATATGCATGTGCGAGAGATTACCATTATACATTATAGAGTTGTGGTCGCATCAGCTCTAGGTGACCTTGGTTCGTCTAACCTAAAATCTACATACTAAGACTACATCTCATTGCCCATTAGCATACTTTGGTGGCCCAGTCATGAGCCCTTGTGATAGACTGTTGATCATGGGAACCACTGGGTCAATTTGAGAAAGCAAGAGTGGATAGTGGTCCACTATAAACGGTGAATTGCTCTAGAATTTTGATTAATTCCTAGACCATTTGGATCCGAATCTCATCAAAAGTATTTAATTATAATTGTTTTGATATTATTTGATTTTTAAAATTATTGTTTGAATTTTTCTGAATCTCTAGATATTATATTTATGTAATTTGGATTTATAAACTAGAGATATCGAACTTTCGTTGTCCATTTGGAATTAATAAATTCTAAAAATCTTCATTTAATTTTAAAAATGATTTATTGATACATGGAGTTCCATTAGTACAAATGGGTCCACCATAGCAAGTTCATGTGGCCCATGAGTTCCCACCTAGGGTGGCACGCCCCACCCCTTTCTGGTTTCTATATTATACACTCAAGAAAAGATGGCTTGAGGCTTAAGATATTGTGTTTTGGAAAGATTTGATTTTATGGAGGTTTTGAAATCAAACAAAGAAAATATGAAAGGGATTGAACATGAGAATAGAAAGCACAATACTATTATTGATATTTTCATATTTAATTTAATTGATGGGAAATTGGTTTAGAAAATAGAAGATAAAGGTTCTAGCACCTTCCATAAGATCTTGATAGTTAATCCATGGAATGGATGGCTCAAATATCTTATCTCACAAGTCATCCAATATCAATTGTGCAAATTCAATCTCACTAAAGTGGTAAACCATATGGAAACTCTGAGACAACTTAATCTCATTGAAGCACTATATAAAAGGGCGGTCTCTACCCATTTGAACACACCTCTCTCTCTTCTCTCTCCCATATCTCTCATAGAGGGGCACGCTGTACATATAGTACCAAATCTCTCTCTGTCATCTCGCATAAGGGGCATGCCCCACTGGTAGAAGCTCTCTCTCTCATCTGATGGGCACGCCTCACCTAGCTTGGTTAAGATCTCTCATGGCCTATGGGGTTAAGGGTTTAATATTAAGAATCTTATCTCTCTCATCTAGGTTATTAAGGGGTAAACCTTAGTTTCAAATCTAAGCCTTGTAAAGAATTCTTGTTGGTTGGGCTTAGATTTACTGTCGCTCGGGCTCCCTCAATGAACACCCTCTCGAATAACCGCTTGACCGGCGCGCGTGTGCACTCGCATGCCCCATGTGGATAGGTTTCCAATGGCGAGAGGACTTTTAAAGCAGTAAAGAGGTGGACTCGAACACCTACCTTACCGGTTGAGTTCGTGGGATGCGTCCGGGCCTTAGTCCTCTTAGATCATTTCGAAAGCCCTCTGGCTATCCAATAATGCGGTTTGAATTCGGTCCCTCAAAAATCAATATCTTACTCAAACTCTCACTAAAATGGCTTTTTAAAGTTTGATTATGGTAACCTCCTCCTAGTTGATACGTTGGATAGGGATTCTAGTTTTCAGGGTTAGAGTGATAGAGAAGAAGAAAAGATAGAAAAATAAAGACAAAGAAGATAAGAATGAGGATGAATTGGTAGGGGTTTGTTTAGAAAGAAGAAGAAGATGATATAGAAGAAGAGAGAGAATGACCCTTGAATTGGGCAGCCTCCCAGTGAAACCTCTCCCAAGAGTATTACCAAAGACAAAGGAAAGATACTAGGCTCGAAGCCTTAGTACCTGGAGGATTCTGGTAGTGGAGTTATGGGACTTAGCCCGTGACTATGTCACTAACCCAAAGAGCCTCATTAAAATTACTCAGAGAGAGAGAAGAGAAGAAAAATTGAAAGAGACAGAAATCTCTCTCACAACCCAAACACTCTCACAAGCCAATCATTATGTAAACTGGTGGTTAGAGCAGTTTGAGAGTAAAATTGTTTAAAGAAGTTGTCTCAGGAAGACCCCAGCTCGAGTGATTGAGTGTAAGAGAAGAGGGAGTGAAGAGAGATAAAAAAAAAAAAATGAGATGAAAGAGAGAGAGAGCGAGAGAGGGAGTAAGGAAGAGAGAGTAGATGAGAGAAAAGTGTAAGGGAGAGAGAGTAGATGAGAGAGGGGAAGAGAAAAAGAGAGAGTGTGGGATAAGAGAGAGTGCTATAGAGAGTACGAGAGAATAAAATAAATAAATAATAAGATGAAAGAGAGAGAGAGAGAGGGAGTCAGGAAGAGAGAGTAGATGAGAGACGGTGAGATGAGAAAGAAGAGTAAGGGACAGAGAGTAGATGAGAGGGTGAGATGAGAAAGAAGAGTAAGGGAGAGAGAGTAAATGAGAGAGGGGGGGAGAAGAAGAGAGAGTGTGTGGGATAAGAGAGAGAGAATATAGAATGAGTGAGACAAACCCGCCCTTGACGTGGGTCCGTGACAGGGGTTAGAGAGAGAGTGAGAGAGAAAGAGTGAGATGGACTCGCCCCTAGTGCAGGTCCGTGAAGGGGGTTAGAACGGGAGGGGTTAGAGAAGGACCCCCTAGCAGTAAACTTGGTGCGGCTAGCCAAGGACAGCAAGACTCGGAGATTTTGGATCAAGGATGGACTCTTAATCTACAAAGGAGACATGCTAGATATGTTTCAACAGACAGAGAGAGGCAGAGACAGACAGACAGAGAGAGAGAGAGAGAGAAAGAGAAAGAGAGAGACGGACATGCCCTTAGTGTGGGTCCGTGACGGAGAGTCAGAGGAGGAGAGAGAGAGCGAGAGAGAAAGAGAAGAAGACAAACCCACCCCTGGCGTGGGTCTGGGACAGTGTTAAAGAGAGAGAGAGAGAGAGAGAAAGAAAGAGACAGGCCCGCCCTTGGTGCGGGTCTATGACGGAGAGTGAAAGGGGGAGAGAGAGAGAGAGAGAGAGAGAGAGCGAGAGAGAAAGAAAGAGACAGACCCATCCTTGGTGCGGGTCCGTGACGGAGAGTGAGAGGGGGAGAGAGAGATATAGAAAGACAGAAAGAGAGGGAGAGGGCTCGAACCCCCTGTGGGTCCGAGTGGGGTAAAGAAAGAGAGAGAGAGAGAGAGAGAGAGAGAGGACCGAGAGTGGACCTAAGCGGCTCAAGTTTAGTGTGCCTTCCACAATCCCTTTGAGCGCTCCTTAGAGGGAGTGGTCTTTAGGGCTAGGGTTAGAGTCTATATTCTAATTGGATGACCTAGCTAGGTTTGGGGTGTAGGGCATAGGGTAGTCTATGGAGTATGGTACAATAAGGAGTATGGTACAATAGGGTGTATGGTAGGCTAGGGTGTATGGTATGGAAGTAGGGAGTTCTAGGGAGTAATAAGGAATTTTAGGGAGTGGGGAGCTAAAGGTTCTAAGAAATGGGAAGTTTGGGGTTCTAGGAAGTGAGGGGTACTAAGGGCAGTTTCTCTCTCAAACAATTATTTCTCTCTCCTGCCTTCTTAAGTTAGGAAATAAGTTAGAAGCAAGAGAAGAATCCCAAAATCTCTTTGAATTCTCAATCTTTTCTAATACATTCCTCTATTATAAATAACTTAATTTGTTTATATAGAGCATCCCCTAAACATGGGTAGATGCTCAAAAATAACTAAAATTGCTACAAATTAAACATTTAATGGAATAAAATAATAATTCCGTTTTTAGAAATAATGACTAAATTACCCCTAAACACTTTCAATGAAATGACAAAACCATCCCTCTTTGAGGGGCATTTTGCCATTGCTAGGCCACGAGAGCTTTTTTGGACACTTCCAACAGCAATTCAGGCAATCAAATATCGTAATATCATTGCTTGCATTATTACGCACATTTTGATATAAAACGAAGTTTTAGAGAAGAACTCAAAATCTAACCAAGTCCATAAACTTTTGATTCTTCGACCACCAATATAGTATAATCCATGATGTTTTGAGCCTTCCTTTTTTTTATCACAAATTAAAGAGGACTCTGTCACGAGTGATAAAATTCGTCCAATTTGGTCTTCGTTTGAGCGCATTCCAAATTGGGAAGGTTGCAAAAACATGGGATTCTGGCGACCAGAAAATGTGTCTTCTTTAACCTCCAAATTCACTGTTGTTCGTCCTCCGATCACGCACAAAATTGAAATTGAAGCCCTATGAAGCATGGTCACAACAGACCCATACTTGCGATGATCCGACATCAAGACCTCAAGATATCGCCTCTTAAATGTGGAGATGTTTCACTTTTCAAATCTAAAAATTCAATTTTCGAGTCCATCTTCTTTCTAAAAATTATTCTGTTTCGAGTCACGTCATGATGTGTATTAAATGTCAAAATGAGCGTATTGACGAGATCTAGCTCATGTCAAAATTTGAGAGTAATTGGAGTCAAAATGAACAAGTTATGGGCATTTGAAATTCATATCAAAATGAGAAAACACAATTTCCATAAATAAAAACTGGTTCACCGAGGCTGCACCATAATAGTGTACAACTCACCCTTTTTTTGTAAGTTAGGCTTAGAATGGTCCCGGATGGTCCGATTGAGCCAAAATTTGGTATTTTGGGGTTTTTTTACGTGCCAAATCTGATGGAAGTCTTTTAGTATTCATCTGAGACCCTGAAAATAAGGATGTAGCTATATGTTCCATTTTTAGTATGATACGAACTAGATTTGAAAACCGAGATTCATCTTGATTGACTCAAAACTTGTCGGAATGCAACGAAACATTACGGGTGTCCTTAAGGCATCCAAAAATACTCTCTCATGCATTTTGAGGCCGATCTGACACTTCTTTTGATGTTACCCAAAATAGGGTTATGCCCACAGTGCTCTTGTGGTCTGGCGGCATTTTTGGCACCGATGGGACCCGTTTGCGACTGGCTCTTTTCTTATGCGTCCCGGTGATACAAGTACGTCAAAAATGACGTATTACACTTGTTCCATTGGAGGTTTAGCCCTTTTACTCTATTATCTTAGAGATTGAGGTTGACCATTGATCCTATGTCATTGGATCCATTGGTGGTAGTGACTCGGTGTGGGGTGTATTAAGCCCAGTTGAGGTAATCACTGGCATCCTATTTCTTATTTCTTGCTATACTTATTACTTTTGTCTTTTGTCATTCCTAAGCTTAGTATTGTGGCTTTTGATTAATTAATAAAAGAGTGGTTTTAGTGGCATCAAGTTCAAGATTTAGTATTGTTCTTCTTTTATTTCTTTCAAGTCAATTTATTGTAATGGACTATTTATAAGTGATCTAGCCGAATATATATATATATATATATATATATATATATATATATATATATATATGAAAAGTCTTAAAAACACCTATAGGTGAAGTGCTATGCATGCTATGTCCGTGATGGTTTTGCCTAAAGAACGACACGAACCTAGAGGACCTTGGTAGTTCCCGTATGATTTTTGTGTCAAACTTGCGTTAAAAAAATCCCATCACGGACATGCTATATCCGTGACAGACCACTATGGATATGCTACGTTCGTGAAAGTCTTAATCCATGCCGTCTGAAAAAATCGGACTGCGCCAAGCCTAAAAACGTAAATATTTTATAGTCGCTTATATATATATATATATATATATATATATATATATATATATATATATATATATATATATATATATATATATATATATATATATATATATATGCTCTGAGCTAAATCACATAAATCACTTTCCTTCTCTCTCCTCTATCCCAGCGATATCTTTCTCCCCTCTTTCCTAACGATCTCTCCCACCTTCCCGCTTAACAAAGAGCATGGAAGAGCACAGGAATCAACAAGAGACCACAATTCTTAGGTTGCTGCCAATAGTCACAAAAACACCATCACCTTGACCCTACACCCAAGAAGTTGAACAATGGAGCACCATCTCCATTAATAGACCAGAGTTCGAACCAAACTTAATTCTTCCCAAGCTGCTTATGAGAAAGACAGGGCATTCATTGATTTACCCAGTGTTTAAAAAATCGTTGATCCGATTTGGATTGGGTATCACCTAGGCCGTCTTGGATCTAAGGAAAAAACGGGATTCGACTGATAAATCACCATGCTGACGTCACAGATCGTTGGGTCTGACGCGTGTGTACCATTTTAATATTAAAAATCCCGTACCATTTTATTATTAAAAATCCTTATTAGTAAAAATCTTTTAAAAGGGCATGCTGGGAGCGTCCATACCATTTGTCCGTACCATTTTATTATTAAAAATCCTTTAAATCTCCATGCTGATGCTACGCCCATTGTCCGTACCATTTTATTAAAAATCCTTTAAATCATCATGTTGATGTTATAGATTGACGCGTCCATACCATTTTATTATTAAAAATCTTTTAAATCGTCATGTTGACGCTACAGATCGTTGGGTCCGGCGCGTCCGCCATTTTTTTATTAAAAACCTCCTAGAAATTCCCACCTACCATTTGCTTGGGTGGGAGAAACCCTCACGTGGTGGACCTTGCACATATCCCTATTCCCAAACAACTAATGGCACTGATGTTGTTTCAACTCATTTTATATGCTTTTTTTATCTCACATCTCTTCGATGTAGGACAATTCTCATAGCCCAACCTAAACATGGTGTTGTTGTATTGAATGAGCATATAGATTAATACTATTAGGTAGAGATGGGTGGGCCATCAATAAGAGGGGTGAGCTACCTAATCATCGTACATTATAAATTAAATGCTCTATTAATATATCTTTCTCTCTTATACAAGAACATCTATAAAATGAAATGTTCTAAAATTCTTTTTAAGATTAATTATATTTATTTATTTTTAAGATTTAATCATTTTTTAAGATTACTTATATCTAATTGTTTTTTATATTATACAAACATAAAGTACATATAATTAATATTTAATTACATATAATTGCAAAAATAAAATTCCATAAAATAATTTACAAAACTTAATATAATTATATGAAATTGTTGTACTAGCTCATAAGATATAAAAATTACATACATATCCGTTATAATTTTCATTATTACGGCTCTATCGAATAGTTTCTGTTATTACCATCGTGTCCGTTTTTTTCATGTCAAAAAGGAAATTTTAAAAAAAGATAACTTTATCTTTTTTCTGTTGTTGAACAACCGAATTCAAAGTATTTTAGCTTGTTTAACAACAAAAAATACACCAATTTCTCTTCATGAATAATCGAAAATTTAAAAGTTTCGGTTATTCAACAACGAAAAAATGTTTTCTCTCTCTTGTGGCATATTTTCTCTACATCTCTGAAGTCATAGTTATCCGGGGAACAACTAGTTTGAGCCCTAAATTTAGGAGAAATCTTAGGAATTATGAGATTAGAAGACTAGAAGAAATATTTGGGCGTATTCTCTCTCTACTTCTTTGAAGTCATGGTTATCCGATGAAATCAGGGGGATAGCTAGTTTGAACCCCTAAATTCAGTAGAAATCTCAGAGGTTATGAACTTACCCAAAAAAAAGGACGTTGGGTGAAGGGGAAAGAGATAGTTTTAAAAAAAAATATCATTTTTACTCATGTAATGTAGAGAGAGAGGATACACAAACCCATTAGAGAGAAAAAAAAATTTCGGCTCTTGAAGAATCGAAAATTTTAAATTTTTGATTATTCAAAAACTGAAATTAGCCCCGTTTTCAGTTGTTGAACAACTGAAAATATTTTGAATTCGGTTGTTCCACAACAGAAAAAAGATAGTCTTTTTTAAAAAAAAAAAAATTTTGACATGATAAAAATAGACACGGTGGTAATAACAAAAACTATTCGGTACAGCCATAATAACAGAAACTATTACGATTTATTGTCATTAAAAAAAAAATTACTAGTTTATGGGATATTTTAAGAGAGAAAAATAACACTATCTCATACCACTTTAGAATTTATTTCTAGTTGTGTTATCAATTATCTCAGATTGCAAATATGAATTTATTTATTTATTTTTACAATTTTATTAAAATACAATTCCATATTTATGTTACTAAAAGGAAAAGTTTATATAAAGATGCTACTTTATAATGTAGAACTACATATACCCCTCAAAAATCTATCGGAAAAGGTAGTTTTAATGTTGAGAAACCCTTCGATTGATCAACTCGATATCGAGATGAATGACTATGAAAAAAAAAAAGATTTTAAGTCTCAGAAATAGTGCATTTTACAACATATTATCTACACCGTTTATTTTCAATATTTTCATATGTTTATAGATCTACTTGATTTTAACCATTTTTGAAATTTAAAATTTTTTAATTAGATATAAAAGTGGATTTTGAGATAATCCTAAGAACATTTTACATCATAATTATATACAATGATAAAATTTGAAGGTGCACCTTACCTCTACACCTACAGATGCATCTGTATGCCAACTGCACCCCGTTACTAAATTCTATATTTCTATCTACACTAATTATTATACATTAGATTTATTTATTTGTGAGGGTCATACCCTTGTTTTTTAATCACGTTTATTATAATATTATAATTAATAACGATATTAATTACAATAATAATCAAATCTTATATTTTATTTATTAATTTATTTACATTTTAAATTATGCAATAGATTAATTTTTTCTATAGTTGTAAATTAGATTTTTAAATTAGATTGTTGGGTCTGACGCGTCCGCCATTTTTTATTAAAAATTTCCTAAAAATTCCCACCTACCATTTGCTTACGTCGGAGAAACCCTCACACGGTGGACCTTGCACATAGTCTTAGTCCCAAACAACTAATTGGTATTGATCTTGTTGCAACTCATTTATATGCCTTTTTTCGTCCCACATCTCTTCTATATAAGACAGTTCTCATAGCCCAACCTAAAAATAGTGTTGATACACTGAATGAGCATATAGATTAATACTATTAAGTAGGGATGGGTGGGTCATCAATAAAAGGGGTGAGCCACTTGATCATCGTACATAACAAATTAAAGGCTCTATAAATAAATCTATCTCTTATATAAGGATAACTATAAAATGAAATGACCTATAATTATTTTTAAGATTAATTTTATTTATTTATTTTTAAGATTTAATTCTTTTTAAGATTAATTATATTGATTTCTTTTTCATAATATACAAACATAATGTACATATAATTACTCTTTAATTACATATAATTGTAAAATAAAATTCCATATAATAATTTAGAAAAATTAACATAATTATATGAAATTGTTGTACTAGCTCATAGGATATTAAAAAAATAAAAAATAATATTAATATTAGTTTATTGAACATTACAAAAAGGGCAAGCTTTCTATGTTTCTCCTAAAGCATAAAACTTATATACTTCCCTTTAACCAACCGTCCATTCTGAATGGAGGGCTAAAATTGCCCTAATCACAATGTCACGTCTCTACACTATTTTATTTTTAATTTTTTTCTATATACTATTTTGAAACCAAATTTTGTACATCCAATCTTCTATTAAACTTGCACTAGCAAAAAAAATAAAATAAATATTTTCAGTAAAATAAAATAATCAAAATACCCCTGAAAGATTAAAGGGGTATTTTGGTCATTATATTTTATCAAAAAATTATTTTTAATATTTTTTATAGGTGCGCCCCAATGAGAAGATGGCACTTACAAAATTTTATACTTATAAAAGTTATATAAAAAGAACTAAAAATAAAATATTTTGAGACGTCGGATCTAAGATCAAATGGTAAGTAACTCTCTTGATCAAAATTGGATGGCTGGATGGTAGGGGAAGCATAGATCTTCTATGCCATAGGGGAAGTATAGAAACATTTTGCTTAAAAAAAATACTAGTTTATAAGATATTTTAAGAGATAAAAATAACACTAGCTCATATCACTTTAGAATTTATTTCAAGTTGTTTTATCAATTATCCCACATTGTAAATATGAATTTATTTATTTATTTTTCTAATTTTATTAAAATATAATTACAAATTTATGTTACTAAATTCTATATTTCTATCAACACTAATTATTATACATTAGATTTATTTATTTGTGAGGGTCATACCCTTGTTTTTTAATCATGTTTATTATAATATTATAATTAATAATTATATTAATTATAATAATAAACAAATGTTATATTTTATTTATTAATTCATTTACATTATAAATTATGCAATGTATTATTTTTTGTTGTAGTTGTCAATTAGATTTTTAAATGAGATGATATTATAAGACAATTTTCAAATTTATTCTTATTTGTATAGTAAAATGATGATAAAGAATAAAATACAAACCAAAAATTCTAATTTCAATGTATAATATTGTGATTAGTTAGGTTTTAATAAATATTTGATGAGAATCTTCATACATAGAAAGAACATCTCAATATTCGCATATTGATACAAAAAAAAAAAGTTATTAACATAGTACCCTCATTTCTTATTGGATTCCTAAATAACAACATTTATAATGATTTATAATTATTTTTTTTTAAGGTCGAATCCGATCGATTCTCGATCTAAAACGCCGATTCACCGATCTGGATGAATTTTTGGGGTGCCCGATCCGGGGCACCAATCCGTTTTTTAAACTTGGAGGTAGATAGGTCAAACAACGGGAAGAAGATAATGTAGAATTTTAGGAGAGGAAGAAATGAGAAAAATACATCAAAACATAGCAAAAAAAACAATCTATAGTTGGAGGGATAAATTGATCAAAACGCATTAAAGAAACCAAACAAGATTTCAAGAGAGAGATACTTTATCTTCATTTTGGCCTCAAATTGGATGTTACATGGATGGTCAAAACAGTTGACAGGGCAAAACTTAGAGAACATAAAGAGTGGGGTCGCTATGTCCCTGGAGACTTAATGGCACTGCAACTATAAGGGATTTTGAAGGCTTTGGGAGCTGAATTGGGCGAAGAATTAGATAAGATTGATGGGGTTTGGGGATTTTTTGTTGGGTTTAAACGCTAAGTTGTGATCTTTGCAACAAAAAAAAGTGAGAAGGATGATAAATGTATACAATAGAAGGAAGTGACAGAAGATCAGTGGCCATGGGGATGCTAAGGTTGCAGTGTTGTTGGGTATTTCGCATGCAAAGATACAAGGAGAAGATCAGTGGTCTTGGGGATGCTAAGGTTGCAGTGTTCTTGGGTATTTCGCATGCAAAGATACAAGGAGAGAGAAGGGCCAAAAGGCAGTTGTGAAAAAAATGGGTAAAAAATCGTCAATACACCACAATACTTTGCACAATATATATAATCCCTCCCCTGTCATAAATCTTCTATGGCAAATGGTCTCCTTGTAGACAATCCTAGTTTTAAAATAGGTGGTTATAAGAGTGTTGTTGAATAGATGCAAATTTCAAAAGGAAAATTTTCGGATTCCATAACTTACCCCAAGCCATCTAATTTGATATCTAATGAATGGGAATGATGGTGACCTGTACATAAAAATATTTCTCAAAGGTAAATGATGTCTTTATAAATAATCCCTTTCAAATTTAAGAGAATGATTGTGATCTACATGTATAAAAGATAGATAGTCTTTTTATATAAAATCTCTTTTTTTATATAGATGATCTTGCAATTTTACCTTATTTTTTTATGGACAAACTTTCTATGCTTTTCCTACAGCATAGAAGCTCTATCCTCCCCTTATCCAACCGTCCATTCTAAATGGAAGGCTAAAATTGCACCAATCACAATGTCACGTATCTACACTATTTTATTTTTAATTTTTTTTTCTATAAACTATTTTGACACCAAATTTTAAACGTTCATTCCTCTATTAAACTCGCACTGGCGAAAAATATAAAAAAAAATATTTTTAATGAAATAAAATGACCAAAAGACCCCTGAAAGTTTCAAGGGGTGTTTTGGTCATTATTTTTTATCGAAAATTTCTTTTTAATATGTTTTATAGGTGCACCCCAATGATAAGATGGCATGTACCAAATTTTATATTCATACAATTTGTATAAGAAATACTAAAAACAAAATACTTTGAGACATCGGATCTAAGATCAAACGATGGGTGACTCTTTTTATCAAAATTGGACAGCTGGATGGTAGGAAGATAGAACTTCTAAGGAAAACATAGAAACCTGTGTGATTTAAAAGCGTGTTTCGATAATAAATAATTTTTTTCTCAAATGGATTATCTTATTTTAATAAAGTCTTGATATACTATTTTACTTTGATACATACAATTATATATAATTATTTAACTTTTTTGGTAATTTTCAATTTATTTTAACAATTTTGGGCTAAAAACATGCAACTTTCAGCTGATTCCTTTGAATAAAGTAAAAATAGTTTATATATACAAATTTATCTTAAATAATTTTATGGAAAAAAAAAAACATATTTTCGATATCTCAGATCGATAACCCAAAAAAATGAGAGACCGAAGAAGATGCGAGACAGTTAAAACTGGATGGCCAGTAGAAATGTGGAACTAGAGTTTTATATGATCACTGCATACCAATAAAGCTCAAAAGGAAATTCTATAAAACATTTGTAATACCATTTTTATTTTATGAATCGAAATGTTGAACGGTAAAGAAACAACACACGCACAAAATGAATGTAGTTGAGATGATGATGTTGAAATAGTTGAGTGGCAAGAGAAAAAGAAATAGAATTCAAAATAAATACATCAGGGAGAACTTAAGTGTGAGCTCTAATAGACAATAAGATAAAAAAAAATTGACTTAGATGGGCTATCATATGCAGAGCAAACCCAATACATCACTGGTGGGAGGTACAATTTAATTCAAATAGAATGCTAAGAAAGAACTAAAGATAAACTCAAAAAGATATAGTTGAAAGTAGTGAAAAAAGATAAAAGGACTTGTAACCTCACTTAACGTATGGTTCTTGAAATAGCATAATGGCAAACCAAGATTCCTATAACTGATCCAAATAATTAGAAAAAGCTATGATGATGATGATAAAATATATACAATAACACCATGTAACAAAAGAGAATATATTATCGAAATTATTTTTATTGAAATAAATGAATTAACAATGATAATAAATATGGCCACATGCTCTAAAACTAGAGCAGCTGAGAAGCTCAAGTCCATTTGAGAATGTATATAATGACACCTTGTAATTATAGAGAATATATTACCGAAATTAATTTTATTGAAATAAACGAATTAACAATGATAATGAATATGGCCACATGCTCTAAAATTAGAGCAGCTGAGAAGAAGTCCATTTGAGATAAGAACACATGAAGAAGGCATTTATGATGGTCCATGATAAGACTAGCAACTTTATTTCATAAACACAGAAACTCGTTATCTACAGGGAGAAAACTAATCCGAAACAAGTAACCAAAAAACGTTAAGCTCTATATCACATTATATAACATAAGAAAACACCCATGTTCTCTTGCCAGCGAAACTCCCAACCTACTGATGACAGGAGGTATAGAATGATACACATATTTCTTTCATAGTACATCAAACCAGTTTTTTTGAGGATTGCAAAATAGAGCAAAGCGAACTACTTTAAACTGAATCAACCCCATCAATCTGCTGCCGGGCAAGGTACCTCTCCCGCCGCTCTTTCTGGATAAAGGAAGAATACAGAAGAGAGTAACATGGTAAGAGATAAGAAGCACATGATACACACACACAGTCAAAATGTCTTAATTTTATAGAAAATGAAAAGAAAAACCAGACATGCTGAGAAGATAAAAATGTGAAATGAAAAGTAGTATACTGAAGAATACAGAAGATAGCAAACCTAGTAAATTTGCTAATTTTATAGGAAATGAAAAGAAAACCAGACATGCTGCAAGGACAAAAATGTAAAATGAATAAAAGTATATTGTATTTATTGTAATCATCAAAAATGCATGAGATGTGTACTCCTAAAACCTCATAGCCACATATCCCATGTCCCCCTGCACCCATGACCACATGATTGGAAATGAGGATTAGTGAAATGTGTGATCCTTTTAACTCATCCTATAAATAGGTCGATCAATGATGGAGCAGGAGCCACCAGCAAATTCATGAAATGTTCCTTTGAAACCACTTACTCTGTCGCTATCAAAACAATTGATGGATGGTGAAGCCCTCATCACCACATAGACCTTGTGATAATGCAGATTACATATATACCTCACTTAAAATCAAAACAAAAACTTACCCATTCATCAATGACAAGGCCCTCCCCAACAACACGAGGCCCAGTATCTTCAGAAGGTTTCTTGCGTGCTTCTAGGGCAGCTTCAGCCTCAGCCAACTGCCTTTTCAATTTCTCCAGTGCCTTCAAATAAGGACATGTCCAACAGGAATATGTTACATTTCTTTATCATGTCAATGTATTACATTCCTCGTATGTCAATGTGTTACACTTCTTTAACAAAAATAATGAAGAAGCATTTGACATATTAGATGCACGAGGGTGAATCCGCATGGCCTTTTCAGGCTTTAAATGAAAAGAAATACAGGATATTAGAGTTTGACTAGCATGGTACTCACAGGGGTAGAACGATCCACATCTAAGAATACAACCCGAAGAATCTGTTCAACTGCAACCTGATCTTTTTGCTCGTCAAACTGTAATGGACCAACAAAATAGTCAAATGCATATTCGGGGAAAGTAGCCAATGAAATATCATTTAGATGGATACAAAGGAAAATCAAATACAATTGCATATTCTTTGAAAAAATCAGTAACCAAAGGGCAACCAAATGAAAAAGCAAAATACTTAGGACATATCAAGAAATAACATACATACATGCACTCGCAGACAGATAAATGTATGGAAAGACTTTTAGATAGAGATAAACACAATTAGGGACAACCAATTGTGCACTTTGGGAGATTGGAAGAACGTTTGGACTCTAAACTTGGCCAGGTGGAACATCTTAACAAACTATGGATGTTTGTTCCTCTCACATGACAAACTATTTCAGATCCTTATCCCATCCTGGTCTATAATAAAGTCCCCGTAGCTCTTCATTCAAAGTGTAGGCCACATAGTTGATCAAGCTCAACTGACCAGTAAACAGGAGAGAGCCCTTTTTTTCCATTTTTCTTTTCACACTTTTGGTAAGGTTACTGGAGAGAGAGCTTGAAGACCAAACTTTTCTTCACTGGTAGTGCAGTAGTAGTAGTGTGGTAGAACAAGCAAGCTAGTATAGTAAAAGTAATAAATGTTACAATATACGCTGTCAGAGGCCCCACTAAAATAACTCGTCATCTTTTTATTGGTGCAAACCCAATGTCAAGTTCAAGGTAGGTCTTAGTAGAAAAATCAAGAAGACCACTTCCATGGAAGAGGTTGCATGGTCAGAGTTACTGCAATAATTATTGTGAATATACTGGTTACTCGCATAATGCATTCCTACCCCCTTAAGGGTGTTAAGCAGTAGGTGCATAATGCATTTCTACCCCCTTAAAGGTGTTAAGCAGTCAAGAACCAACCCTTTCTCCCTTCTCCTTGGTTCCCGCATCTCCATGTCTACTTGGAATATATTGAAAACCCCCAAACCCTTTTTAGTAGGGATTATGGATTGTTGACAAAACCCTTTCTCAAGTTACCATGTCAGTATGTCATCAATAAGGGTTCATAGGTCACCATGTGTTCCCTAAAGCAGTATAGTTATTCAGATTGTAAGAATATCTCTAAGACATATTGCTTTGTTCCCAGCCCCGGTTTCCAGAAGTTAAATTTATCATTTTCAGTTAGTACTCTGCAAGTCTAACACACAATGCAGGTTGGACACATTGCATTATCAAACACTGCATGATATTAAGCCCAATAAAATCAGATTCACTAACATACTGTGAAATGAACATGTAGATTGAACGTGCTAGTCAGAGATGGCTCAAAATATTTCACATTGCACTGAAAAACCTAACGGTAAAAAGATAACCTAGTGTATTACACTAAATTTAGGGTGAGACCACACCTCATTTACCTCTCAGTTAGTTACATAATCATAAATGAAACCATTCAAATAAAATGCATCAAAAACAGTGTAGGAAAAATCGAACGGGAAAGGTTAACCGGACATGGGGCCGGAATACGTTACTCGGCACTAACCGATAAACTGGCCGGTTGAACCGGCCTAACCGGGGAAGTCCCGGGCGGTCAAAAAAGTGTTAAAAAAATTAAAAAATGTAAAAAACAAATCTTATAAAATATGAAAAGTATATTTAAAGCATGATTCAACAAAGTACATCCAAATGAAGTTCAAAGTTAATGAAAAAATCGACTTGTGCTCAAGGGTATTTTTAAAAATAAGTATTAATGACCAAAACAATTTCCAATCTTTGCCAAAATGATGAAAAAAAATAAAAAATGCATTACAAATAAAATCTCTTCTTTTTGGGATTTTCTATAATTTTTTTAAAAAAAAATTTAAAATACCGTGCCGGTTAACCAAAACTAGCCGAAAACGGAACCGGGCAGTGGCTGGTTCCGATCTAACCGGGGGTTAGAATTTGATCCGCCCAATTTTTCCTACACTGATCAAAACCTTTCCACCTGCAGCAAAGACAATGCTTGAATGTATGTTGCTGAGTAAGCATAGTTAAATATGCCGATGCATACTAAGATAGATCTTGATGATAGTACACATATTTTAAGCAATTTGTCCACATTTCGGTAGGAACATACTTTCTTAAAGAAGTGAAAAGCCAAAAATGGCAGCTAGATCAATTGATCAAGAGCCCAACAAAAATATACAACTGCAGCAAAGACAACGCTTGGTTTGTGGTGACGATCTGATCATATTGCGTCAAAGAATTAATGTCTACATGCATTTTGACAAACAATGTGTGATTCAGCTGGCTTATGATTCAACAATTCCAAGTTCACAGGGACCACATAGAGACCAATTATCATTTCAAAAGCAGAAGAGTCTTAATTTAGATCGATTACTACTGCCTAAATGAAAACATAATCAGATAACCATAGTTCAATGCTTCATGAGGCATAACTATTTGAGAGGGAATGCTCCAAGTGACATTATTATATCTTTATATATTTATTTTCATTTCTCCTACAAGGGTACCATACTCGGACTATTTTTCATAATCTATGAGTTGTCAGGGGCACTCTACATAGTCCTTACCCTAGTTTATGATCATAACTACCATCACATGAATAGAATGATAAACTTGCCTTGCAGTTGAATTCGTTCAAAGTAGACATCTCCACACATTCTTCATGACAGGCTGATTTTCTCTGAGCCCACCACTGCCATAGCCCTAACGTTCACAATGCCCCAGAAGAGAAGTTCTGGTGCAATGTGCAAACATGGCAGGCCTAACAACCCATTCCCTGACTGCCTTAAACATTATAAGTTGAGTCCAAAGCTAGCCCACCACCTCAAATCATGAATATCCCAAAACAAACTTCAAGTTGTGAAGGCAGGGAGATAAGAAGGCCCTAGTCAAATGGTCCTCAATTGGTGGTCTACCATATAAAGAGTCCAATTAAACTTCATAATGCAAGGATTCTAGCTTGATGATTAAATATTAAACAGAGTCGCCCATAATGGACCCAATTCATGTGGACAACTTACAGTGCCAGTAAGTTTTTGGCAATGAAAGGGAAGCAAATAAGGTGGAGAAACTTCTTAGGGACAACGGGGCTTCAGGCAATTGCAAAGAGCACCATGGCTTAATTAGAACCACTTAAATGACATAATTGGATGGATCAAATGTTTATCTACAACATTTAATTAAATATGAGTTGAGCGTGTTGCCTATCCATGGTTAGTCGAAGATAACATGATTCCTTTCCAGAACAGTCCCAAAGAGAGTAAATCCAACTCAGAAACAGATGATAAATGCATATGCAGAACTCAGCATATTTGAAACACCACAGAGGGAGAAAGAGAGAGAGAGCTCTAAATATTTTGTAAAAAAAAAAATATTTCAGGAGATGTGAATGCCAATGGCAGAATAGCTCATGGAATGCAATATCATGAATGTAAAGGTGCTCACAAGAGAATCTTATAAGAAATATATAAAAATAACACCATAAAAAAAAAAAGAATACAACATTAAAAAAAAAAAGAAAACCGATTTTATAGATATGGGATACTATGTAACAACACCCATGTTGCATGGGTTTAAGACATGCAAGACACGCATACAGACCAGAAATCCTTATCAACATGCGTGTATGGAATTTTCTAATTGTTGGTATTGCAGAAACGGGCATGTATGATATGTGGACAGGTGCTTGCAAAGACTGGAAAAGCAAGATACACATCTGCATTGTAGATGTGCGTCCAAATTGTAAGACACAAGCGTTCATTATTTAAGACACATGAGCACACGTGTTAGGATTTAGACACATGAGTCTTTGATTTGATCCACATGTTCTATTTCTTTAACTTGCTGTTATCCAAAAGTCACAAATTAATTTTATAAACAAATACATATGCAAAAGTATGCATTGTACAAATGTGTCATACTGGACTTGGTAAAATATAGGTCGGTGAGTCAGATTCAATAAATCGGGATTCTTGTATCTGTGACCTTTTAATATAGGCAGAAATCACATACAAACATTATGCAAGAAAGAAGTATTTTCAGAGCCTACCAGTTCCGGCACAAAGCCCACTCCTGGCTTTACTTTTAGACTCACAATCTTAAATTTCACATTGCTCTTCTGGTCTCTCTCTTTCTCATTATTCTCCGGGGGTTCAACAAACTTGAAAACTGATGAAAAAGCATGTGCAAAAAGGAAACAAAATCATTCCAAATATCCTTTCAGGCGACACATTTAAACACAAATGAAAATAGCACTTCAGAGCAAGGCCTTACCAGTCGCAATAATGGTTTCACCAGGAGGAAGAATACCACCAGGAGGGCGCATAAAACAGCTTTTTGGGGCAGTAGTTTGAAACTGGACAGATACACAAGTCAGAATTCATCTCATGAAGAGAGAAATAACTAAGCCTAGAACGAGCAACTAGAGTATCCTCCTAGAAAACAAAACTGGCCAGCCAATAGAAGCCTGAAATCCCAAAAATTTCAGAAATTTAAGTTCATCACCCTCCCTAGAACATGATAATCCAAAATAATATACACCAGCTGATTCCACACACACACACATACACACAACACACACACACGCACGCACACACACAAACACGCACACACACACACACACACAAACGCACTCACACGGGCTCTCACAATCATGTGTTCTCTAAGGACAAATGCATTGCATGGATATGCAGTAACAGAAATAAAAATACGTTTAGAGGTCGTTTGGGTACCTGAAAATATATTATCGGGGAAATATATTACTAACGTAATTCATTACTGACGTAATACATTACTTACAAATGGATTGTTATTGTTTGGGTAGTATCCAAATGCAACTTGGGAAATACATTGTTACTGTTTGGCTATGTATAGAGGCTATGTATAAAAGAAATCTGGGAAATGCATTATCAATATTTTTGGCTAGGAAATACTGTGTTAATTTTATCTATAGTAAGGTGGTTTTTTTAATTTTTTTTCTTTTTTAGGATAAATAATCAATTAAAACTACTTTATTATTTAGTTTATGAAAGTAATATCCACGTGGATTAATTTAATTTCTCTTCTCCCTATAATTATTCTGTTAAAAAGTTGTTGTTGTTTGGCTATGTCAGATGGAAATCTAAGAAATGCATTACCATTATTTTGGCTTGGAAATATTGCATAAATTTTGCCTATAGTAATGTGATTTTTTTTATATCTCTTAATATTTTTCCTTTGTTAAGGAAAATATCAATTGAAACTAAATAAAAAATAGTTACAATGCTCATATTAATATAACAACAATATTTTGAAGACATGTGTATGTATAGTGAAGAAAGTACCAATACATTTAAATTTGCAGAGAGCACTTACAAAAAGAAGGGCACTACGTAAAAGAGGGGGTGAATATTTTAGAAAGAGAAAAGGGAAGAGGAGAACCTTGGTAAAGTTAAAAAGTTATGGTCCTCAAATTTAGGCAAGACTTTAGAGAGAGAGTCACACTTATATACGGACCTTAAATTTATGAGGTCTATTGTATCTTTTGCAGTGGGTCCGTCAAGCTCCACATTACCTGCCAACTCCGTAATGCATTTCCCAGCTCTTGGGGCGGGTAATTGATTTCACGGTTTTGAAGGAAAGTTTTGGTAATGTGTTTCATTTCCTGCCTACCATGTGTGTACCCAAACACTAGAAATGATGAATTTCATAATAATCTATTTCCCTGTAATTGATTTACAAGTACCCAAACGGCCCCTTAATGTAATAAGAAATACAAAACATAAAAATTGGTAAGTATTTTATGCTATCATTTGGATTTCCAAAAGTCTTCTAGCTCTCCTTCAACCATCAGATATCAAAAATTGAAGGCGGAGGATGTTTTCCTCCATTTAAAGTCTGTCAAAAGTTCAATGGACACTGAACATAGGAACAAGTCCCCAACCATCAATCATTGACATGTACCTTCAATATAAGTACATATAAGTGAGTGAATTAGATACCTGGTATGCTTGGGGATACAATACCACACACACACAGACACCAAAACACACACACACACACACAGAGACTATAAGGCAGTAGCAGTGAAAAACTCAAAATGATTATTAAAATACTAAAAAACTTCTTGTTGAACCTATCACTCTACTGAGTGGACTGCCAATGACTTGACCTATTCTGGAATTAGAGATGGGTACAGTGGAAGAAGTGGGTCACTAAACAAGTGGGGACTTTTCCCTGAGATGTAAAATAATTTTAAGCTCCGTTATCGTCTGAGGGCAAGACAAAAATGATTCCTAAGCCAAAATCAGTAGGATAGTTTTCCATTGAGTTATAGTGGCTGCCATCTCTTGTCACTGGCCTTATCTGAAGGCTATGTGCTGGCCACATGTGAAGGCAATGGGATATGTGTCTAGGCGTATTGGGAGCTACTGTGAATAAATAAAACCCAAAAGATTTGTGGATAGGTATGAAGATGATGAGTGAGAGAGAGAGAGACCAAACTAGTTGGTGGAGAGAAAGATCACATTATGCTAGGAAAATAACTCGAATTCTTGGCAATTCAGATAGATTCCGCCAAAACAATGCAGGAAAGCTCAGATTGTATTACATGTGTGTGTACGTCTGTCCCAAGCCCACTCATCAACGAATCAAAATTCATGATCAGATTTCATATAATATCACCGAGATTTGGCAAAATGAAGTTGAACTCCCATTTTCAACACATCAAAGGACCATTACGTAAGCAGTTTTATGCAGGCATTATCAAAAGTTAGCTCTGTACCTTGAACGCCACAGGAGATTTGCTGACATTTTTAATCCTTATAGCACTCCTCACTTGCTTGCCGGGTTCATCTTCAACAAACAATTCAAGAAAAAATATTTATATATATATATCAGTCAATTGATCAATTTGCAGTTCTCCAAGAATAATAAATCACTAACAGAAGAAGATAATTTTGGGTTTCAGAAAAGAAGACCCAAAACTCACAAATACCAAAACAGTTACAAGGAAAAATCGGTTGCCTCCATGGTTTCTCAGATAAAAATTTTTTATCGACACAAAACAAAAGAAAAACAGAAAAATCATGCTTAACATAACATTGGGTCGTTGAGGTTTGATACCTTCAAACTAGCTTAGATAAATAAAAGAGTGGTGGGGAAAGAGAGAGAGAGAGAGAGAGAGAGAGAAAGAGAGAGAGAACAGGGAAAAATTCAGACGACCATGTGATTGTGGACAATTTCTTGACATTCCAGTGAATTCCACTTTCCACTAGAAGAAGCCATAAACAACCCCAAAATCAAGAGAACTATTAAATTAGCTATCATGCTTGAAGGAATTTCAGAGAGAGCGAGAGCATAATCTTAAAACCGATTATCTTTAGGGTAACCGTAAAATTTGTAGAACACGCATAAACATCGGAACGTTTCTCAGCCCAATTCAGCTTTGGGAAAACAAAGAACGATCCAAAACCAAAACAACAAAATTAATTTAGAAGAGAGAAGACTTCAGACCAACACACATCAACCCAAAAGAAAATTTCTTTTAGAGAAAGAGAACCTAAAAATTCATAGGAAAAATTCACTTACATGGGAAGTAGAGTTTGCTGGCAGGGTCAAGCCTTAGCCTTCGCTTTGTAGGAAGAAAGGATCTCGCCACTGAAGAAACCGTGTGAGCAGGCGGGTTCGAGCCACTCTCTACCTGTGTATTAGCCTGGTTTTGGCCATGGCTATGATTGTGGTTCTGAGTATGTTGACCGTTCTGAGATGAAGTGGTCCCTGTTTGCCAAAAGGGCATTTTACAAAGAGTCCATACTTTAGCAGACGAAGCAGAAGAACCCCCATTAGGAGGAGATTTAGCGTCAACTATGGCCATGGCCTCTACTGAATTACAAACTAACAAAATTTTCAATTAAACTGGGTTTTTGCAGGCTGAATTGTCAGGCCATAGCCTATGGTTTTGGAAACGAGAAATGGGTTTTATTCCCCTTTCTCTGGTTTCTTTTTGCTTTGGCTTTTGGGGTTCTTTTAGGGTTTTTGCTGAGGATTAAGGTGCAGTAATGGTGGAACTTTCTGCAACTCCAACAACTTTACTTTGAGAGGGTCAGCAGGTGGGGGGGGGGGGGGGGGGGAGGGGGGGGGGCAGGTCGGATTTTAAAAGTGAGAATTAAACGCGTTTGACAATTGGGCTGATGTCCACCGTTGATCTCTCTCTAATTCCTACAACACGATGCATCACCTATTTCTCTCTACTCCACTATTTCCGCTTCTTTCTTCGAAGATTGCGGGTTAGCAATTGACTTGGGATCGCATTGCTCAAAGTCAGCAATTGGGAACGGCCACCACTGCTGCAATCCACGTTTTAAAAATCAGTTTCCGAACCGGCTCGGAACCGCACAGCCCTAGTACTCCTTATTGGGTTTGCCTTCTATTAGAGTTTATCTTATTTTTATTAGGAGTTGAAAATTAATCAAAAATAGATTTTAAAAAATCGATTTGTGTCTGAGATTACTTTTGAATTTTTTAAAAAATATAGAAAAATGTAAAATTAACTTGGCCAAACAATTTCTAATATTTGCTATAGTGATGAAGAAATTTAAAAATACATTACAAACAAATTCTCTTATTTTTTAGATTTTACATAATTTTAAAAAACAATGACAAGCCGGTCACCAAAACCGCCCAAACTAGAAACTAGGCTACCAATTAGATGGCTTGATTTTTGGTAGCACCAAATGAACGCTAAAATTATAAATAGTTTTTAGTTCCTACTAAGCAACAATTAAGAGTGTTTATGCTATTTAACACATATGTGGTATATAGATACTAATTGACAAAAATACCCCTAATTGTTTATCACAAGTAATAAGTGTTCTTTATTTGTAATCTTTAACAAGCAAGGATATTTGTATCATTTATTAAAATTTAGAGGGAAATTTGAACCTTCTTAAATTTTATTTATTAGATTGTTAAGTGAAATAAAAATGAAAAAGTAATTTCTAATGATAATTCAAATTATTTTGACTCCTATAATGATTTTGTATCAAGCTTCAACCCCTTAAATAATATTTTCCCTTAACTTTTTAGTTTCTATAAAAAAATTCTTAGAAAAACCAATGAGCCATCTCAAAACTCCTGGGTGGCTGGCTGGTTCCTGATATTTTGTAGGAACCGAACCGATCGCACTTATTAGTGATCTAGATCTTGTGATTCCGATTTAGATTGTCATTTTTTTAAATGTAACTTTCACCGCTCATAAAACCGCATTGGATTGGTTTGTACTTAATCTAATTTGTCATGCGGATTACTTTTGAAAGGGTGAAGCAACATTTTTCCTCAGTAATTACTATAAAAGCTTAGGAAATTGCAAATTTGATTTTCAAAAATATAAATTTACCTGATGTGCTCCATTTTAAAGTTTTAAATTCTATAGTTAGATATAAAAATAGATTTTAAATTATATAGTTAGATATAAAAATAGATTTTAATTCTATAGTTAGATATAAAAATAGATTTTAGGTGATTATAGGGGTCTCCAACACCAAACTACCGCTTCTAGTTGAGTTTGGAGGTGTCCTTCGACTATTTAGGGTTCAATGGCAAATTCAAGTATGGATAATTGAATAATTAGGAAATTATAAAAAAAATACTTTAATTTTTGGATTATTGAAATAAACCTTAAACTTTCAAAAACCTAATCCATACTCTTTTTTTTTTTTTTTTTTTCTACTTTTTATGGGTTTTTTTAGGTATGGATGAGGTTTTTGAAAGTTTGAGGTTTATTTTCAATAATCCAAAAAGTAGAGTATATTTTCCATAACTTCCTTTGAATAATTGAGTGAGAAGTTATGTATTTTACAATGTTTTGCTTAGTTGTTTTACTTGGACCACAACCATATTTGGTTGTTTCTTTATGTAGTGCTTGTTGACCCAGACAACCATTATAAGCATGGAATAGAACTTGAGACCCAAGAATTTAATTTGTACCAATAATCATGTAAGCGTTTGCAGCCTTATTGGGAACGTAAAAAATTGTTTATTAGCTTCTATGAGAATGTTTGGTAAACTAATTAGAAGGAATGTTGAGCGGACACAGTAACTGATAAAAACGTGAGCCTAGAGAGAGAGGGAGATCAAAAAACAAGACTTGTTTCTTTGGTAGGTCTATCAACATGATTATGTGTGCTGTGATGAGTTGTCAGTGCTTTTATGAATATTTAAGGTTATTAAATTTCAAGTGGCAGCAATATTTATTTACCTAATTAAGAAGGATTCTTTAACATTAAAAACTCTCTCTGAAATATTTCTGTAATTTAAAAGTAGATTTGCAGCTTGAGGATGCATATGTTTGCGAATTCTAACGCGTATAATAAGTTTTTCAACATTATTGGAACATTGTGATCATTAAAAAACTTGTTTTGTTTATTTTACCAGGCATGAGCCCGCTGGATGTGTAAAGAATGGAGGAGTAATATATTAATTAATAAAATGATGGAGTTTCTATAAAGCCCATGCTTTATGAAAACCAATGGTTTAAAAATCGGATCGGTGACCCGGATCGGGCTTTCTAAAAATCGATCCGGATCGGCGAATCGGCGATCGGGATCGACGAATCGGTGATCCGGATCAGAATCGGGTGAATCGGTCAGAATAAAGCTTCAAAAAAATCCGAAAAAATTATTAAATTTCATTATAAATATTGTTTTTTAGGAATTCAATAAAAAATGAGGGTACTCCATTAAGAATTTTCATGTTTTTGAATGAATATGCGAATATTGATATGTTTTTCCCCTGCATGAACCGTCATTCAACATTTAATTTACATCACACAAAAGGATAAACATAGAATTATCATGGAATAAGTATATCAACATACATGGACTACAATAAAGCATAAAATTAGTAACATACGATCTAAAAATAAAATGATAGACGACGTTGTTGTTCTTCTTGGTCACGCTGGTGCCATTGATTGAATTCGTTTGACAATTCATTGATTCGATCTAAAAACGAATCATCGATATTAGCGGGCGTCTGACTATTTTCAAATCCATGAGTGTTAAAACCTTGTCACGATTTTCACATCTTTTCGAAAAATCATCAATTTTCAAAAAATTCGATCTTGAAAAAAAAAAAAAAAAATTACAGCAAACTCAAACAATAAAAATTAAAAATTGGGTTTAAATGTTTAATACATCATGATAATCAAAACTTTATCACGATTTTCACATCTTTTCGAAAAATCATCATTTTTCAAAAAATTCGATCATGGATAAAAAGAAATAAAAAAAAAAAGTACAGCAAATTTTCAAAAAATTCGATCATGGATTAAAAAAAAAAATTAACAAATTTTCAAAAAGTTCGATCATGGATTAAAAAAAAAAAATCATAAATTTTCTAAAAATTCGATCATGGATTACAAAAAATTCGATCATGGATTACAAAAAATTTGCTCATGGATTACATAAAATTCGATCATGGATTACATAAAATTCGATCATGGATTACAAAAAAAAAAAAAAACATAAAAAAACAAAAAATTCGATCGTGGATTACAAGAACAGAAAAAAACAATTCGATCATGGATTACAAAAAATTCAATCATGGGTTACAAAAAAAAAAAAAACACAAAAAATTCGATCATGGATTACAAGTAAAAAAAACAAACATTTCGATCATGGATTACAAAAAAGTCGATCATGGATTACAGAAAATTCTATCATGGATTACAAAAAATTCGATCATGGATTACATAAAATTCGATCATGGATTACAAAAAAGTATATCATGGATTACAGAAAATTCTATCATGGATTACATAAAATTTGATCATGCATTACAAAAAAAAAAACAAAAAAAAACAAAAAATTTGATCGTGGATTACAAAAAAAGAAAAAAACAATTACATCATGGATAACAAAAAATTCAATCATAGATTACAAAAAACTCTATCATGGGTTACATAAAAAACAAAAAACAAAAAATTCGATCATGGATTACAAAAAAAAACAAACATTTCGATCATGGATTACAAAACATTCGATCATGGATTACAAAAAATTCTATCATGGGTTACAAAAATAAAAAATAAAAAATAAAATTCGATCATGGATTACAAGAAAAAAAAACAAACATTTTGATCATGGATTACAAAAAATTCGATCATAGATTACAAAAAATTCTATCATGGGCAAAACAAAAAAAAAAAAAAAAAAAAAAAAAAAATTTTGTTCTTCACAGAGTCGTTTTACATAAGCGATTTTAACTCAAAAATTCACCTCCAAGTGAATAAATTACATCCAATTGACTATATTTTCTGATAAACAACAATATAAAGAATCAAAAACCTAAATTTTTAACACATTATTTCAAATATATCATGAAAACAAAATCAAAAGGCGGAAAAAAAAAAAAAAAACAGCGGAATTTGGTTCCGCAGACATCTCACTGGTTCCGCAGACATCTCACTGTTCATATCAAATTTCTTGCTGTAATTGATCAGATTACGTAAAATTGAAAATTTTAAATCATACCAGACACAATAAAGATTAAAAACCCTAATTATTGAACTCATTTTGTTCAAAATATGCCGTGAAATAAATCAAATGGCGGAAAAAAAAAAAAAACCCAAAGTTCTTACCTGTTTTTGTGAACCGAAGCCTTCAATCTCCAAAAAACTCTGTTTTTCTCAACGATTATCACAAATTAGTAACAAAAGCTTTTAATTCACAACTTTAAGATCAATATGCCTACAAATTTTGAAAGATTCATGCCCTATTTGGCATGAAATTTCAGAAATGGCGGAAACCCTAAACCCCGAATTTTTCTTGATCCAAAAACAACCAATTTTTCCACCATTTAATCCTTGAAAAAGCTGAATAAAGCTGTTTACAGCCTGCAAAACAGATCACATGCTGAAAAAAACAAAAAAAATGATCAAAAAATGACAAATTTGAAAAAATCCGTGAAGAACACTGTGCAACCCGTGTTCTTCACGGACTCGCCGATTCTGCACAGTGAATCGGCGAGTCAATGTGCGGAATCGTCCGGTTCTCTCTAGAACCGGACGATTCCCGGTTTTTGAACCGATCCGGTACCTTTTTCGTGAATTCCGAGTCGAACCGGGCGAGTCCGGTTCGACTCGGCGATTTTTTAAACGCTGATGAAAACAAAATACAGCCTCACCTCAAATCCTGCTCTAAAAAGCACTTTCATAATGGAAATCTCCATGATGGATCTAAAATCAATTTTCAATAATGAAAATAAAATTTGAAACTCAAAAAATGGTACTCATCTATGAACACTTGCTTTTAGGGTGAAATAGATGGTCTAAATAAGTTGTTGTAATATGCACTATTTTAGTTAAAATCTTAATTTATTTTTACAACTATGACGTTCAAGCCAAAATGATCGATGTAAATGATTTCCAATACCCTAAGTGCCAGTTAGGATGTACCCAAAATTGCAATATTTTTGGATTGCAATTCAAAAATCTTGTTAAACCATTTGAACAGTTTGGACAACCTTAAGATTTTGATAGATTTTTAGATTGAAATTAAAAAGACTGCAGTATCAAGGCAAAAGTTACAGTAAAAAACAAATTTCAAGTCGAACCGAAATATTTTTTTATGAAAGTACAGCTCTTTTATCCTCGTGTAAACCTCAACCTATGACCCAACTGTGAAACCTCGAAAGCCCAAATCTTCTCTCTGAATAAACAAACAGACCATTTTCATTTTCTCTTTCTATAAAAACCAGAGAAGCTTAAGCCCCATCCATAGGCCGTATGTTTGCATAGTCAAGATCATTTCTCTCTCTACAAAAAGCGAGCCTTGTCCCTCATACCACACTCATGGGAAGCGCCGTCTCTTCATGAATAAGGAGAAGCTCGGGTTGCAAAAAAACCAGAGAAGCTCAAGCCCCATCTATGGCAACCCTAGGCGGTGTCTTTGTAAATCCAAGGCCCTTTCTCTCTCTACAAAAGGTGATTATTTTCTCTCAAATAAAAAAACCTTCACATTGAAAATAATAGATATGCTTGATAGGAAATCATGATGCAATACCCTTTTTTTTAGAAACCTAAAATGCTAGATTTTTGAGAAATTTTAGTATTTTTATTTTTATTTATTTTGAGGCGTAAACTAGCTTATCCGACAGATTATCTGAATTAGATCATTGATTTTCTCCAACCCCGTTTTTTAGATAAATGATCTGGGCCATATATCTATTTTTTAAAACCTTGGTTCATTGTTTTTCTTTTTTCCTTCCGTTTGAATTAAAAAAAATTGGAAGAACATATCAAGACAAGAGATATAGTGTCTCTTTAAATTACAAATAAATAATTTTTTAAAATATCACAAAATGGTAGTAATTGAAGTACACGAGAACAAAATTAATTTAGAACTTTTACTTTAAAAAATCGTTCTATGTGGCACCACCCATGTGTAAAACAAAATGGCTATTATCAGTCATCCAATTTAAATGGATGGTTGGAGTAGCGTCAAGCATGATGCCACCAGCTGCCCTCTGATCATCTGATCCTCATCAGATGATCGAATACTGTATTCAATTTTTAGTTTTTATTTCATAATTATTTTATCATGAAATTTACAGTTTAATTACCTTTCATAGGGGAGCACCTAATAAAAACAAAAAAATATTTATGGTAAAATAAATGAACAAAATACCCAAGTCACTTGTTGGGATATTTTGGTTATTTGTTTAATGTATTTTTTATTAGGGCACCCTTATAAGGTGTAGGCATGCCTCAAATTTCATGTATAAATAATTTATCAAAAATATAATGGTGTTAGACATGATATTGTGACCAAAGCAATCCTAGTTATACATTCTAGACCAAACGGCTAGGGTAACTGTCACATACTTTATGCATGTGTGACACAGCATTTAAAGTTTTCCTGTTATTTAAGGGCAAGCTTTCTATGCTTCCCCTACAACATAGAAGTTATATCTTTCCCTTTATCCGACCGTTCATTCTGAATGGAGGGCTAAAATTGCCCCAATCACAATGTCACGTCTTTACACTATCTTATTTTTCATTTTTTTTCTATAAATTATTTTGACACTAAATTTTGGATGTCCATTTTTCTATTAAACCTCCATTTTTCTATTAAACCTGCACTAGAAAGAAATATAAAAAAAATATTTTCAATAAATAAAATGACCAAAATACCCTGAAAAGTTTCAAAGGGTATTTTGATCATTATTTTTTATTGAAAAATTATTTTTAATATTTTTTATAGGTGCGACCCAATGATAAGATGACATGTACCAAATTTCATATTCATATAATTTGTATAAAAAAACTAAAAATAAAATACTTTGAAACGTCGGATCTAAGATCAAACGGTGAGTGACTCTCTTGATCAAAATTGGACAGTTGGATGGTAGGAAGAGGATAGAACTTCTATGCTGTAGAGGAAGTATAGAAATCATTCCCGTTATTTAATGGGTGTCTTTCTCACTAATGGTGCTGAAGCATTTAGAATTTTGTAGTAGTTCATTGGGTTGCATATATAAAAGGTGCGGGTATTTTTGCATTTTGATTATTCTAAGTTATTTGTTACCTACTTTTTACGGGTGTGTGTGGGTGACTAGTTTATATTACCAAAATTTTAGCTCAACCTAATATAAATAATAAAAATAAACTTGAAATGCTCAGACAATCTCAAAGCTAACTCATCTTGAAATCTCTAGGTTTGGAAACTTCCATGTTTATCAAACATAAGCTTCATAGTCCCTTAGAAGTCTCGACATATTAAACACAACATTTTCTAGATCTATATATATCAAATCTTCAACTTCTAGCCTCTAGAACTTCCTAGCTTTCCAGCATTCAATTGTCAAACTGGCCCATATAATCCTTATGACCTTTTCAAAGCTGTTACTGTCGTTATATATCTTTTAAATTACTGCCTGATAAATACCTTTAATCATCTGAAAATAGCAAAAACCATCCTTGATTATTGGAAGTTGTATGCCTTTTTAAAAATGATAAAAACAACTAATCTTTGTTTACAATGAGACTTACTAAATGATTGCAAATTTTGTAACAACTTGTGCTGTGGTTTCATAACTTGTTTGGGATAAGACTTGATTTTCTCTCTCTTTATATCTATATATATATATATATATATATATATGAAAAGAAAAAAGTTTATATAAGGTTGCAATCTTCAAATGTAGAATTACAGATGCACTTCAAAAATCCATTGAAAAATATTATTTTAATGTTGAAAAACCCTCTAATTGATCATCTCGATTTTGAAAAAATAAAGATTTCGCATCTCAGAAATAGTGCATCTTGCAACACATTATCTAGACCGTCCATTGTTTAATTTTCATATGCTTATAGATCTACTTGATTTTAACCATTTTTGGATTTTAAAATTTTATAGTAAGATATTAAAATAGATTTTAAGATAATCCTAATAATTTTGTACACCAAAATTACATGTTATGATAAAATTTGGAGGTGCACCGCAATTGGATTGTTTGAGGTTGCAACCTTATAGAAACCACACTCATATGGAAAAGTCTTTAAAACGCCTACAGGTGAATTACTGCAGTGTTTCGCCCCCATCATGAACAAGTTATGTTCGTGACAGTTTTGTCAACAACCGCCACGGACCTACAGAGCCGTAGTAGTCCTCATATATTTTTTGCATCAATTTTGTGTAAAAAAATCTCGTTATAGACATGCTATATCCGTGACGGAACACCATAGACATGCTATAGCTCTGACGGCCTTTAATCTACGTCGTCTGATACAATCGGACGACACCGAGCCTATGGGCAAAAATGAATATATATATATAGATAGGAAAATTCTTTCCAACGCCTATAAGTGAAAATGAAAAGTGATTTGGCCTACCTACATCACCGTCCAAATTTCATCGTGCGGTCACGATTGTCCGGTAGTATTTTATTTTTCATGTTTTTTTTTTACAAATCAAAATGACCTAAAATTTGGAGGGTATGTACATATTACTAAAACACATCTAATAAAAATATAAAAAAAAATTATCCGTAAAACTAAATTGACCAAAATACCCTCGAAAAGTTTTGGGGGTATTTTGGTCAATTTTTTCATGTAAAATATTGTTTTTTTAATTTTTTACGATTACCCTATTTTTTATGAATACACGCTCCAAATTTCAGGTCAATAAGATTTTTAGAAAAAAAAATGAAAAATGAAACACTACTGGACAATCGTGATCGGGCGAGGAAATTTGGACAGTGATGGGGGTAGGAGAAATCACTATTTATTTTCGCCTATAGGCGTTGCGTAGTGTTTTCCATATATATATATATAAAGGTCTTCCCGACGCCTATAGGCTAAAATGAACAGTGACTTCGTCTACCCTCATCACCGTCTCATCGTACGGTCATGATTGTTTGGTAGTATTTCATTTTTCATTTTTTTTTCTACAAATCGAAATGATCTGAAATTTGGAGCGTGTGTATATCTTAGTGATACATGGCTAATAAAAATATAAGTGTACATCTTAGTGAGACGTGGCTAATAAAAATATAAAAAAAATAATTCGTGAAAATAAAATTGATCAAAATACCCCTGAAACTTTTGAGAGTATTTTGGTCAATTTATTTTATGTAAAATATTTTTTTGATATTTGTCGTAGATTCGCTTATTTTTTATGAACACATGCCCTAAATTTCAGATCATTCCAACTTGTAGAAAAAAAAAAAAATGAAATACTATCAGACAATCGCTACCGTGCGACCAACTTTGGACGGTGATGAGGGTAGGCGAAATTACTGTTCATTTTCGCCTATAGGAGTTTTGTAGTATCTTCCTATATATATATATATATATATATATATATATATATATATATATATATATATATATAATTATTCGAAAAAAAAATGACTAAAGTACCTTCATAACTTTTTGAGGGTATTTTGGTCAATTTATTTTATGTAAAATATTTTTTTGATATTTTTCAAAGATTCTAATATTATTCATGAACACACTCCTAGAATTTCAAGTGATTTGGATTTGTATAAAAAAAAATTAAAATTCAAACACTATCATACATCCGTGATCGTCTGATCGGCCCAAATTCAATCTCGACGGTTGGGCTCATAAGTTCATATGAGCTAGTCGGCTAATCCCATGTTTTTCCATATATATATATATATATATATATATATATATATAAAGAAGATACCCTTTTTTAGCTTTTCTTACAACTTTTAGGCGTTTTGAGGCCAATGTTTTGTCATTGCGTACAGCTCCTATAACTGGTTTTTATAGTCAATTTTCTTTAGAGATGAGATCGTTGCAATTCTATCTATAAGTTCCCAAACATTCTAATATAAGCTACTATCCTTGTCACAAAACAAAGTAACTAAAGCCCCAACTAAAAGGCCTTAAATTTTCTCATTTGATCAAGTCCTAAATGTTTTGGATTTATTAGCAAAATGCTTCTTCCCATTTGTAAACATATCCTTTTGTAATTGGAGGAAACATAATCCATATTCCATACTAATCAAGTATAATTTGAAGTTTAATTGTTAATCTTTTCCGATGAGATCTTAGCTCTGCTTTCCACATCACCATCTCTTTATTTCATGTGCTAACTGTTTGTGCTGACCAACACTGAAACAATTAGTAGCGTTAACAACGGCACATTTTAATAAATCATCCATGCCTATTCGAAGACATGATAGCGAACCTCAATATTTTTTAAACTACCATTATGTACCTTAAATTATAATTATCACAAATGGCCAGAATTTAGGAGGATTACTAGAAGATAAATTTCCTGATCATTGGATGGATATGACATGAATGACCTCAAATGTCAAACTTACAAAAGTTCCTATGGCATATTTTAATTTTGATAAATATAAAGTTTGAGTGTTTGATATATTGTAACATGTGTTAGACTAAAATAAAGTGGCAACGGGAGCAATACTTGAAAAATAAGTAAAGTCAAAAAAATCGTTTGGTATGACATCAATTTTTAAAATTATCTTATGCAAAAATTCAATGATATCTAATACATAACATATTTACTTTGGGTTATTTGGTTTGTCAACTAGCTCCACTCATTCATCTGCTTCCAAAATTCATCTTAGGAAATAATTTTGGATATAAAATTTAACAGGTCCATTAACCGGATCGCAATGATTATGAATTAGAAAAAAAAGATTTTAAATCTTAAAAGAGATTATTTTAGACTTTGTTTTTTAAATTTTTGAACCATTCATTGTAAGGAATAATTAAACAAGATGATCTATTTTTAAGTCTTGAATTCTGGTTTTTCTTAATCACGATATTGGCAATGGAGATTATTGACTCGTAAAATTTGAGATCTAAATTTACATCAAAGGGACTGCACTTTAAACATGAACTCAATGAGGATTTCAATCTTGTCCCTTTCTAAAATTGAGTCTTCAAATTTTGCTCGTAGATTGAAAGGGAGGACGCTTTGTGAATGCATGCGGCCAGGGAAATAATTGGTCCGAAGCATAAGGCCCAGGCTTTATGAAAAATTACAGCCGCTCTTCAAAACATATAGAGTTATATAAATTCTTTCATGTAAAAATAACATATCATTTGGAAAAGGAAAAAGTTTAAATGTGGTCCTGTTCAAATATAACCCTTTCCCAAAATCATCTTAGACACATATTTTGGATCTAAAATTTCAAAAATTTAAAATAATATATTTTTAAAGTTTGAAATCTTTATTTTGTTTTTCAGATTCATGATGATGTGTTGAGATTATCAACTAACAAAATTATAAATCCAAATATGGATTTTGGAAGGGCCATGTTTGAATAGGTTTTTGGTGACCAACCAAAATCCCATCCTTGAAAAAAAAACAAGAAAAAAGGGCACCACTACTTTCTATACAGTTTACAACTACTCGCTTATCCAAAACACCAACGTATGAGGATTTTCTCAATGTGAAATTGTTGAATCCACTTTAGAAACTTCTTTTTGAGTTCTTAAACTCTTAAATCTGGCCATTTTGTAGTTGGATGGTCAATCTTTGAATTATTTTTTTTTGCAGGCACATATAAAAGGTGTACAGATTTTTTTTTTGTATTTTTTAGTTTGGCCACTTGGTTGAAGAAGTTCCATCCCAAATTTAGGATCTTAAAAATACTCCCTGAGTAGAATTTTACCTGAGGAGTGAAACTACGTTTCACTTCCCCGGGAGCCTTTATTCTTTTGGCTTTTATGAACAAGTTATTGCAAAAGAGGATAGGACTTATGTGTTAACTAAAATAAATGCGTAAGTTAGTCTTTAGAGTTTGACAAAAATTAGGTATATATATATATAAGAAAAAATTGGGATTAGCTTATTAGCTCATATGAACATATGAGCTCAACGGCTCAAATTGAATTTGGGCCGATCAAACGTCATGGACGTCCGATAGTATTTTAATTTTAATTTTTTTTTCTACAAATCCAAATCACTTGAAATTTGAGGAGTGTGTTCATCAAAAATAGTTGAATCTTCAAAAAATATCAAAAAAATATTTTATATGAAATAAATTGACCAAAATATCTCCAAAACGTTTAAATATGATAATTATGTGGAGGTCCAAAATTTATAAGGTCCACCATTGCGATGTTTCAAACTTCAAACGTTTACTTGTTTTTTCCCTTCTTATTTTTTTAAAAATTTATTTGTCGACCCAATGTTCCCAACATTGGACTATTGATGTGCAAAATATCGACCGCTATTTTATTTTATTTTTAATTTTTTTTTGAAATGTAGGCACTAGTCTTGGACCGCTTGGCTTGAAGTCACGGTCCGAGGTTTAGAACCTCAATCCCTGTATGTGAAATTCACTATCTAGGAACCGTTACGAGGTCTGGAATCCTCTTGGTTTGCACAATGGTCACGCAAGCCAAACATTCTGAAGTTGAATGCCACGAATTGATCCCCAAACTGAAATTCGTGGATTGGTCTAAGATTCCAAACTTTGGACCGCTTGGATTAGACAATCTTCCTAGAAACCAAGAGGATTCAGAGATTGAATACATACTTTTCATAAAAAATGAAAAAAAATGAAAAAATATAATAATTTAATATTTAGAAAATCAAATAAAAGGGGAAAAAGTAGATATTAAAAAAAAAAAAAAAAAATCAAATGGACCTTTGTGTAAATTTGCAAAAATTTGCACCTCTATGTAATTCACTACTTTATTTATGGTATGGACTAAATTTTTCCTAAATACTATCCATGGTTTTTGTCCATAGCAGCAAGCAAAAGCTTCTGTATTTCTAGCCTTTTTTTTTTCTTGTTGGAACAGGCAGAATCCGATATCACTCATATCTCTGAATACCGGGTTTCACACTGGTGTGCCGGTGAAGAGTGGAGCGCCCCCATCAAATTGCCATGCTATTTATTCAGGTACAAGAGGAACTCATACACACACAAGAGGAAGAGGGGGAGAGAAAGTAATGAAAATTGCAGAATTAGGAAAGGAAACGTTGATTAGTGTATGTGGGGCATTGTCATAGCTGAAAATCAGGATTGTCCCATTGAAGAACAGCAGAATCAATATCTTGCTCCCTCTTCAGTTTATCCTTCACGAACCAATCACATATCCTCCCCGCATTCAGCTCTTCAATTGGAAATCCCTCTTCCTCAGATATCACCCTCAGCAAGTTCAACGAAGATATCTAAAAACCATCAACCCCAAAATCAATCCTCACCATCCAATCTACATTACTAACAACAGAGATATAGAGCACATACAGTTAGCCTGCAAAGGAAACGTTCGTGCGTATCCAAACCCGACATCTCAACAAGACCAGCTTCCTCTAAGCTCAAGAAGCTTCTCTTCTCCTCCATTCTTTCCTCATTCGAACATCTAACCAAAACCATTCTCTCTGTGCGCTTTGTCCCTATGGATATAATAATGCTCAATTAATGGAAATTTTGTTAAGCAACATTTGGAAATGGAGGAGAGAGAAATTGAGGTGAAATTCTTACTTGTTGGACTGTAATGAAATACAGATTGCAGCTTGGCATTGTCAATGGAAGATATGGGAGGTGTGATGGTTTTGGTAGATGGGGAGGAAGAGATGAGTGCTTTCCAAGCCATGTTCGTAGGAGCACCTTGAAATGCTCTTCTAATCTTGTTATCGCAATCGAATTGTTTGTGTGGTGGACACGAGAGGATGGTGGTCTATCTACATATGTAAGTTTACAATAAGAGGGCTTCACAAGCCTATATAGCCTAATCAACTCCAACCTTTTATAAAATGGGATTGTATATAATGAAACCATTTATCTTTGATACAAGGTAGTCGCAATTCCTTACAACCACTTGATGTAAAATTTAATAGCTTGGATGTGTCACAAAATTTGCAAAAAAATTCTTTTGAAATTTGAGCTTGGTCAATGGAATAATTGCACCCACCCAATTTCACATCCAATGGTCAAAATTAATGTGACCATCTTGTATCAAAGATAAAAAGTCTCATTTTATATTTTCCCTTGTAAAATATGGCACTTGTGCAGGTCACACTAGAAAAGCTTTACATAGCCAATCAAGTTCAATGTTTTATAAAAGGGTCTAATTTGTATAGAATTACAACACTACACAATCAAAGTAAGACGCACCTCTGAACCTTGTCATAAGATGCAATTTTGATGTCAAATTTTTTTAAGTTTGTGCGAGAATTGATTTTCATTTTTAATTATAAAGAGAGATACGCTATAGAGAGAAATAAAGACATTATATAGAGAGGGGTTTAGTAGACAGATTGAGGTGCTTTTTGAGCTTTTGTTTGGACAAAAACTGAAGACATCATATAGAGAGGGGTTTAGTGGACAGATTGAGGTGTCTTTTTAGTTTTTGTTTGGACAAAAAGTGAGCAGTCAAAATGAGTAAATTGGGTTGGGGGTTTAGAAGATAGATTTTTTAAAAGACTTATTTGGTAATAAAGTATTAAAACCATGAATCTACGGGGATATTGTACAACAAATTAGTGTCGAAAAAGATTATTTTCCCTTTATTTTTTCAAGATTTTTGTGATTCCTAAGAGAAACGATGCTCAAGATTTTGGACCTCCCGTTTTTAAATAGTCTAATATTAAAAACATCGGACCAACCGATAATTAGATTTTTACTAATGAAAGGACCATCTAATAATGTCTTGTCTAAGAAAGTTGAAGACTTTAAAGTTTTCTTTTAACCCGTCCAAATCCCAGGTAGAAGGGGTAAGTTGCGTTAGGTAGCAGCTAACATTAAACTTTGCCAAAACTTTTTATGAATATTGAATTTACGCTAAGTTCAAAATGGTAGACTAAGATTTGTGTAGCCGATCCTAAATAGTTGGAAAAAGATTTTAATAATGATAATAATTTCTAATGTCTCCAATATCAAACTGTATTTAAAGAAAATAATAAATTAGGCTATATGACATCCCTAATATTGGACCGCCCTTTATTTTCTATTTTTCACATCGCAACTGCTGACTAATAATAAACTATGCAGCAATATGGAGGTTCACCATACTACGATATACGTGTAAAATACGGACTCTAATAAGGCTATATGACATCCCTTAGATTGGACCTCCCTTTATTTTCTATTTTTTACATCGCAACGGCTCACGATCAGATTAAGTTTTAAGAAAAATCCAAAAAAATTATTAAAATTCGTTATAAATGTTGTTTTTTAAGAATCAAATAAAAAATTAGGGTACTATATTGTCAACTTTTATTTTTTACATCAATTTGTGAATATTGAGATGTTCTTTCCTTGTATAAACTTATGTTAACCATTAAATTTACATCAAAAAAAAAAAAATCATAGAATTATCATAGACAAAGTATATAATCATACATGGACTACAATAAAGAGTAGACTAAATCGATAAAAAAATGGTCACCAAAATCTTGAATTGACAAAAAACCCTAATCTGCTAAAACCCAAATTACTACAAGCAAACTAGATATAATCCAAAATTATTATAACCAAATTAACTATAATATTATATACTGAAATTAAAATTGTTGGTTTACATTTTGTAATACAAATAATAACAAATCCAAAATATTTTATAATATCATCAAATTTAAATGTATTATTGACAACGGTAAGAAAAATAGTACATTACATGATTTATAATGCAAAAATTAATAAATAAAATAAAAGATTTGGTTATCAATATATAAATTATTAGAATGTGTGCCAATTTTCGAAACAACACTTTAATTTTTCAAAATTTTAAATTTTTAGATTTTTAGAATAAATTTAATAAAAGATATTGTTAGTAGAAAGAGAGATTTCAAATGGAATAAACCAGTGGTTTAAAAAGCGGATCGGTGCCCTAGGGTGTATTATTACAACCTAACTAACTATAATATTACATCATTTATTCCTAGGGTGTATTAAGAAATACTTGTTATATTTATAAATATCTTTTTTTTTTACAATAAATCTTTGTTGTATTATCTTTGTTTTTTTGCTAAAAAAAATATGATACTTGTTGTATTATTTTTTATTTTATTTTTTGACAAAAAAATTAAGAAGACGTACTACATTTTTTTTTTTTTGTATTATTTTTTACAAGAAATACGTTATATTACTCTCTTTTTTTTGACAAGAAAAATAAAAAGATGTATTATTTTTTTTTACCAAAAATATTTGTTGTATTACCTTCTATTTTTTATTTTTTTCTTTTATTTTTTTTGCAACATATTTTTTTTCTTCTATTTTTTATTTTTTTTACAACATGATTTTTTTTCTTTTACATTTTTAAAAAATAAAAATAAAGCCCCAAAGGGGTATTTTTTTCCTTTTATTTTTTTTACAACATATTTTTTTTCTTTTACATTTTTAAAAAATAAAAATAAAGCTCCAAAGGAGAATTGCGCATGAGAGGAATCGACACTGGGGAAGCGCAGGCCAAAATCCGTAAAGCGAGCCTCTTCCACCAATTCATCACATTATGCTTACGAGGCTGTAAGAAATATATACATGCTATTAGTTATGCAACTCTAATTTTGTCCCACATCGAAGGACGAGAGCACTAAAATGCTCTATAAATAAGAACGCAATAGATGAATTTCATGCATGTGGAGGTATGGGGGCGACCTCCGAGGAGTCTACTATAGATATTGCGCAGGATCCCGCACGAGCAAGCCGTTTGACCCTCCTCTCGAGACTTGCTTGGCTTTCGATATTGTGCAGGAACTGGAATGAAAAAGCCGTCGACCCTCCTCTTTAAACTCACTTGATTTTCGATATTGCTCAGGAACCGACTTGCGCAGGATCCCGCCGATTCCTCTTTAGACTCACCCAGTTTCTGATCTCTAAACTCGCCCAAGCAGGATCCCATTGATTCTTCTTTTGACTCGCTCGGTTTCTAATATTATGCACGAACCGACACGGGCAGGTCGACTTCTGTGTCGACCACGCGCCGATTTTTAAACCACTGCATATTCATCTTAAAGACTCGGTGGAGTGCACTAAGACTCGCCTTCGGCGGGTAGCGAGGACGAGTTCGGATTTCTCATAGAAAATTAATTAAAAGTCCAAACTTCTATTTGCATTATAAAAGTCGAATTTAGGCATTTTTCCCCTCATTTGTTTGAGCAGAAAGCCTGGTTATTTACTCGAAACCTCCTCGACATAGATTTCTATCTTGTTTATTCAAATCAAACCTGGTGCTAATTGATCTTGATTCCGTCTTCCAAAAGATCCCTATACTTTTTTTATTTTATTTTATCAAAAGCTAGAAATAGCACAAAAATCATCGGTTCATGTGAGTAATATGAGTTTATTCTTCAAATACTAAGCAATCCACCATTGCATCGATTTCTCCCTCTTTTTTTGCTCAAATTTATTGAAACTGGGTTCCTTTTTCATCGTGATTCAACTTTCTGTAATAGCCCCATACTGATTTGTTTGATCGGTGGCTAAAAATTTCTTTGATCAAAGGGTATAGGGTATACATCCCAGACAACTCAAGCCAAGACAAAAACAAATGGTTGTGGGATGCATTTCTCAAAAAAAAAAAAAAAAGAGAAAAAAAAAAACAAAACAAAGTTGATTCTAGTGTAAGTTTTTAGAAAGGAAGGGCTAAAAGCAAACACTTTACAAAGATGGTAGAAAAGAGTCCACAATGATAAAATCCTCACTGCTAATTATTATACAAATGAAGATTCCTTACAAAAACTTGCACCATATATTTTTAGAAAATTGGAGATTTCTCAATTTGGTCCCCAGGAGCTAAGGTAGATCACAGTCCTTAACGATTCCTCCGCTCCTCTTTTCTGCTCCTTTGTCCTTTTTCTCTCTGGTGAATCCAGAGCAGCTCTTGAGAATTTTCTCACCTGCTGGTTTGAAAAGGACGGCTGAGATTCAATCCTGCCATTTGATTGCAAAGATCTGACGGCTAACTCCTTCCATTTAGGAGCTTGATCCTTCATTCCCCTCAGGCTTGAGACAGCCCACATCCTACCCCAATGCCTTAGACTCATCGTTTTTGCTCCGATTGGAGATTCCTAGATTACAAATTCCCTTGGAAAAGCTGATTCCACTGAACGCTTCAATTTACCATCAACAGGTTTCCAAGTCTGAGAAACTCGATGTCACCAAAAAGTCATGAGCCTGTTTTGAGAGTTATTACCCTTTGGAAACATATATTGGGTCTCGGGTTAGGATTGGGGAGCTTTGTTCCCTTTTTTTTATAGGGAAGACAGATCTGCTTTTGTAAAACTAGGAGCCATTTTTTCAAGTGGGTTTGGAAACCATGGTTTTTTATGGTTGGATTGATTGGACAGCTGTCACGGAATACAAAAACCGGGCGCTCCCACATATCAGTGGTCTCAGAATATAAAAACCATGGGTTAACGATGAATTGTCGTCTTCTTCAAATAGGATAAGCCTTGAATGCCTATTGTAGAGCTTCACTAATTTGACAGTTGTGTGTGAAGCCTCATGCAAAGGAAATATGATGAATGAAAAGGATGAGATTTTTGTAAGGCATAGGCTTTATGAAAACAAAATAAACTCTCATCTCAAATCTTTTTCCGGAAAGCACTTTTCATTATGGAAATCTCTATGATGGCTCTAAAATCAATTTCATATGTTGATAATAAAACTCAAAACTCAAAACTCAAAAAATGATATAGATCTTTTGGATCTTTAAACACTTATTTTTAGGTGTAATGGACGATCTAGATAATTTGTTATAATATACAATATTTTTAGAGCTTAAAATCTTCTTTTTTTCACAACCATAATGTTCAAGCAAAGATGATTCATTTAAAGGATTTCTAATGCTTGAATTGTAATTTTCAATGAGTTATGAGGTGAGGTTTTATTTGTTTTGATGGAGCGGAAGCCGTATCAAACTATTTTCAATAATGTAATATTTTTTATATTATTATATGTATGTTTAATGTATAGTTATCTATAGTAAATACTGTATAATATAGATATATATCGTATTATACTAATAATATGGATAATCTTATAATGTTATATTATATTAAAATATATTATCTAATGTTATATAAGTGGGAAAAGTTTATATAGAGCCTAGGCTCTAAACAATCAAATTAGAGCCTGCCTCAGATCTTTCACTAGAAGAGGCTGTTTTGATGGCCAATTATTCTCAAATTAATCATCTCAACATCAAGATATATGGGCATGGGAAAAAAGTGGATTTCAAGTTTTGGAAATAATGCTTCTTGTAACGTATTTTTGGACTCTCGATTTTCAAATTTTCATATATCTGCTCGATCCACACTATTTTTCAAGTTTTAAATTTTATAATTAAATATCAAAATATATTTTAAGCCTATCACAAATATTTTCAACATTGAAATCATATTTCTAGACACTATTTTTAGGTGCGTATTACTTTGATTGTCTAGAGCCTCGACTCTATCCAAACTGCACCGTATATAATATACTTATATTATATATATATTAATACAAATAACATCGGTAAAATAAATGTCACGGTTTTTTTGGTTAAAATGTTTTTTCAAATTTAATATTTTTTAAATAAAAAATAAAAAAATTAAAGAATAAAAATATTCCAATAAATTCCAGACATTGTAGCATTTCCTATGCGCCAAACACGAGAACGCTGCCGTGTCAGTTATGGAGAAAGTTTCTCCAAACAAACTGGCTCTAAGTTTTACTTCCTTTCGTTAGCATAGGGTTAGGGGAACAAACCATGCACGCTACCAGTTAATCTACACCGTCCTTGAGAAATGGTAAGTGAATACCCTCTTTGCACACCTTGCGTAATTAAAAAGTTATAGAAAGTAAAAATAGGTTACTCTTGTCGCAAACTACAACGGTCTTTGGCTCCTCCTCATTTAGAAAACCGGCTCTTTGAAAACTTGGGGATCCGTACCAACCTATTTCTTTCAAAAAGGAAAAATTGTTTCATGTTGGCTGTATTCGTTTAGCATGCATTCCAGAGGTATAAAGCATCTATCTTTAATATGGATGTAAAGTGGTCTATAACCATCGGTCCAAATGTTTTTTTTAATATAGTTATTATTTTTATTTTTTAAAACTTATATATTTTTTCATCTTCATGATCTTCATGTCTAAAATTATTTATTCTCCAAAAATTAGGATAAAATTATATTTAAAAAATGTATTTATTGCCAAACCCATATTTGTACATGTGCGGGCTTGGTCGCATGTTAACCGCGTCCTTAAGAGAAACTTGCCATTAAAACGTAGGATTTTGTGCTATTCAAAATCACCTACATTAGAAAATCCCATATAGGATTGAGATGTTCCAATATTATATAGGAATGAAATATTTTCTTTTTATGTGAGATTGATATTGATATTTGATAAATTTTCTAAAAGAAATAGAAATCCAAAAAGGATTAGGACTCTTGGTTATATCTATTGCTCTTTAGAGATCTAGGTAAGATCCATAGGAAATTTCCTAATTTATGTGGATTCCTAACTTATATATATGAGATGAATGCACAAAGAATTTGTGTGTTCTATTTTGGTCACTATATATGAATGATGGTTCATCTAGATAGAGAGACGGAAGTAAATCCTCCTGTGCATAAGATGCAATTTTCTCTTAGAGAGAAGAGAACTTCTTATGAATAAAAATATTGTGATGGTGCCTCCTGTAGCTTTTAAGGATTAAGATATTTGTTTCTTGTAAAGAAGTGATTTTCATGGACATTTTGAGTGGTTTTCCTTTTTAATTAGAGAGAAAATCAGTTTCTCGTTGCTCTCAGTTTCTTGTTGCTCTCGCGTTTCTATCTGGTATTGTCGGTAATGATTGCCAGAAGTAAAGAGAATGAAGGGTAAGTAATTTCAAAGGATTTGCTCGACTGGGTTTGTCGTGGGTTAGAGAGGTAACTTTATATCCCAAACTTTTGGATGAAACTTTAATTGGTATGGTGGATTTCAATTTGTTGTGCCTATGGATATAGCCCTTTTGGAGTGAATCATGTAAATATTCTTGTGGTATGTTTTTTATGCTTTATTTCTCGTACTTTATTTGCCACAAAATAAAGTACTTTATTTCTCGTACTTTATTTGATCATCTCAACATCAAGATACATGGACATGAGAAAAAAGTGGATTTCAAGTTTTGGAAATAATGCATCTTGTAACGTATTTTTGGACTGTTGATTTTCAAAATTTTCAAATTTTCATAGATCTACTCGATCCACACTATTTTTCAAGTTTTAAATTTTATAATTAAAGATCAAAATATATTTTATGCCTATCACAAATATTTTCAGTATTGAAACCATATTTCTAAACACTATTTTAAAGTGCATTTTACTCTAAAAATAAGAAAGTTGTAGAATAAAAATATTCCAATAAATTCCGGACATTGTAGCATTTCCTATGCGCCAAACATGAGAACGCTGCAGTGTCACTTCTAGAGAAAGTTTCTCCAAACAAACCGGCCCTAAGTTTTACTTCTTCGCTTTAGCATAGGGTTAGGGGAACAAACCATTCACGCTACCAATTAATCTACACCGTCCTTGAGAAATGGTAAGTGAATAGCCTCTTTGCACACCTTGCGGAATTAAAAAGTTCCAGAAAGTAAAAAAAGGTTACTCTTGTCGCAAACTACAACAGTCTTGGCTCCTCCTCATTTAGAAAACCGGCACTTTGAAAACTTGGGGATCCGTACCAACCTATTTTTTTTTTTTTAAAAAAAATTGTTTCATGCTGGCTGTATTTGTTTAATATGCAGTCAAGAAGTATAAAGCATCTATCTTCAAGATGGATGTAAATAAGTGGTCTATAACTATTTGTCCAAATGTTTTTTTAATAAAGTTATTATTTTTATTTTTTAAAACTTATTTATTATTTCGTCTTCATGATCTCTATGTCAAAAATTATTTATTCTCCAAAAATTAGGATCAAATTATATTTATAAAATATATTTATTGCCGAACCCATATTTGTACATGTGCGGGCTTGGTCGCATGTTAACTGCGTCCTTAAGAGATACTTGCCATTAAAATGTTGGATTTTGTGCTATTCAAAATCACCTACATTAGAAAATCCATATAGGATTGAGATGTTCCAATATTATGTGGGATTGAAATATTTTCTTATTATGTGAGATTCATATTGATATTTGATAAATTTCCTAAAAGAAATAAAGATCCTAAAAGGATTAGGACTCTTGGTTATATCTCTTGGTCTATAGAGATATGGGCAAGATCCATAGGAAATTTCTTAATTTATGTGGATTCCTAACTTATATATATGAGATGAAAGTACAAAGAATTTGTGTGCTCTATTTTGGTCACTATATATGAATGATGGTTCCCCTAGAGAGAGAGAGAGAGATAGTGAGAGAGAGAGAGGGAGGTAGATCCTCCTGTGCATAAGATGCAATTTCTTCTTAGAGAGAAGAGAGCTTCTTATGAAGAGAAATATTGTGATGGTGCCTCTTGTAGCTTCTAAGGATTAAGATGTTTGTTTCTGGTAGAGAAGTGATTCTCATGGACATTTTGAGTGGTTTTCCTTTTTAATTAGAGAGAAAGTTAGTTTCTCGTTGCTCTCGCGTTTCTATCTGGTGTTGTCGGTAATGATTGTCAGAAGTAAAGACAAGGAAGGGAAAGTAATTTAAAAGGATTTGCTAGACTGGGTTTTGTCGCGGGTTAGAGAGGTAACTCTATGTCCCAAATTTTTTGATGTAACTTTAATTGGTATAATGGATTTCAGTTTGTTGTGCCCATGGATATAGCCCTTTTGGAGTGAATCATGTAAATCTTTATATTCTTGTGGTATGTGTTTTATGCTTTATGTCTCGTACTTTATTTGCTACAAAATCAACCCAGCAAGTTTAGAGCTTCCGCATACAAGTAGTATCAGAGCCTGGTTTGGGGTTTTCGATATGGCGGTAAAGGTTTCGAATGCAAAGTTTGAGGTGGAGAACATGTAAATCTTTGTGTTCTTGTGGTTTGTATTATATATTTTATTTATTGTACTTTGTTTGCCAAAATTCAACTTGTTGGGTTTAGAGGTTTCGCACGCAACAAGTAGTATCAGAGCAGGGTTTTGGGTTTTTGGTATAGCAGTATAGGTTTCGAGTGCAAAGTTCGAGGTGTGGAGATTTGATGGCAAACACTATTTTTCAACAAGAATGATTAAAATTTTATGTGGTAGAAAATGAAGAATTTATGAAGCTATCCAATGGATGTTGGCATGGTGAGTAGGTGATTTTGATATCAATGTGGATATTGTTGGATTTGGTGCTATTCAAAATCACCCATATTAGAAAATCTCATATTATGCCGGATTGAGATATTCTGATATTATGGTGGATTGAGATATTTCTTTATTATGTAATATTGATATTGATATTTAATAAGTTTCCTAAAGGAAATAGAAAACCAAAAAGGATTATAACTATTGGATATATCTCTTAGTCTTTTGATATTTGTGTAAGATCTATAGAAAATTTTCTATTTAGTATGGATTCCTAACCTTATATATGGAGATGAAAGTGCAATGAATTTGTTTTCGCTATTTAGGTCACCATATGAGAATGATGGTTTCTCTAGAAAGGGAGAGAGGGGTAGGTTCTCCAGTGCATAAGATACAAGGTTACCTCTTAGAGAGAAGAGAGCTTCCTATAGAGATAAACATTGTACCTCATAAAGATTGAGAGGCTTGTTTCCTGCAGAGCAGCGGTTCCCTTTAAGATTTTGGGTTGTTTCATTTTTTAGTAGAGAGAATGTCAGTTTCTTGTTGCTCTCGCGTCTCTATCCGGTGTTGTCGGTAATGGTTGCCATAAGTAAAGAGAATGAAGGAAGAATGATTTAAAATAGTTTGCTCAATTAGGTTTTGTGGAGGGTTATAAAGGTAACTCTATGTCCCAAAATCTTTGATGTAACTTTTATTGGTATAGTGGATTTCAGTTTGTCGTGCCTATGGATGTAGCCCTTCTGGGGTAAACCACATAAATCTTTGTATTCTTATGGTGTATGTTATATGCTTTATTTCTCATACTTTATTTACTAAAATTCAACCCAACGGGTTTAGAGCTTCTGCACATAACATAAAAGTACATAACATATTAAAACTGGGACAGGGTTTCTATGAGTCCACAGACTTACATGTAGAAATGCTAGCCCTTTAATAATTTATTTTTGGAATAGAAATTAATCTTATTTTTTAGAGAATATATAATCTTTATCATGTAGATTATTTATCTATAAAAATAAATAAATTTTAAAAAATAGAAATAATATTTTTGGAGAAAATATTTGAACCATTGAGTTTACTTTTTATTTAGTGGACTATTATTTATGGTTTAGATATACAGTTTCTTTGGTACATAGTGTAGATCTCCAAGCTTGCATAGTAGCAGGTGTGGACTTAGACGCACCAAACAATTCTCCATAAAACTGATATTCAAATGCTAAGTCATTTCTGTTCTGTCTCTCTACTTTTTTTTTAAGGGTGCGTTTGTATAGAGCCGAGGCTCTAACCGACAAAGTAAAGCGCACCTTCGAATAATAACCAAAAATATGGTTTCAATACTAGAAATCTTTGTGATAGCCTAAAACTATAATTTCTTCTCTAATTATAAAGTTTCAAACTTCAAAAATAGTGTAGATCGAGTAGAAAACTTGAAAATCTTGAAAATTTACTGTCCAAAAAATGCATTACAATATGAACTATTTCCAAAACTTGAAATCCATTTTTTTCTCATGTCCATGCAACCTTAGGTCGAGATGATTAATTTGATGATATTTAGGCATCAAAACAACCTCTTTTAGTGAAATCTTTGAGGTGCATTCTAATTCAACTGTTTAGAGCCGCACACTATAAACTTTTTCCTTTTTTTTTTAGAGGAATGATTTCATGCAACGTTGTATAGTAGTATAATGCAACAACATCTCTAGAAGACGTGTTTTGACATTTGTATGACCCCAAATTTGGCACACACATTCTCTTCATCCTCATAATCAATCATATGACCAAACAAATTCAATTTGCACCCTTGATATGGTCAAAATTAGCTCCAACAATGAATCTTTGCCATCCATTTGGTGAATTTCAAGATCTACCTTAACAAATTCAAAATCACTTCTTTTTTTTCTTTAGCATTTTTAATCAAATGATGTGTTTACGATGCAAATCAGAGAGATCTTCAAAAGAAGATCCTTCATATCTGTACCACAAACTGATTTTTTTTAAGAGTGATAGAGATCGGGGACAATCAAATTTTGATATGAGGTCAGATCTACTAAGAAGTGTGCACATCTGCTCTCAGATTTGTCAGAGCCAACATTGATCCAAAAGCACAAAAGATTGAATAAAAAACGAGTAAACTCATAAATCTAACAAAAATAACTAAAAATAAGAGAAAAAGAGGATGAGGAAGATACCAGGGCGGGCCAGTTGGCTGAGACACTCGAGGCTTCGAGGCCTCGCTTGTATCAGAACCATGGATTACACCATAGGTCCTTTGTTGTTCTCTCTTCAAACATGACAAAGCCTTGGCTTGATTGGATGGCTTTCTTAGATCTGATCTAAGGATTTGCTAGGGTCTGCCAATTTTTTTTTTCTCTCTGGTCTTTAGAGTCTCTCTCTCTCTCTCTCTCTCTCTCTCTCTCTCTCTCTCTCATGGGTTAACTACATCTAAAGAGTCTAATCCCTAAAATGATCTCGAGAATATGTTTTTAAAGGCTTAAGAAGGCGTGAAACTATAATCGTTTAAAAACAACCAAATCTGCCAACAGAAATTCAATTTTTGGGGTCAAAGGGGCTGGGCAAATCTGACCAAAATTAGCAGTTTCTGATTCTGGGGCGATTCATGCATTTTAGTGATATTGCCTGCAAAAATTCAAGTAACAATGAGTTGTTTTGAATTTTATTTGATTTATTACTAAAATAGTGCTTCTGCAGGACTATGGATCACATGATAGGGATCACAGACTATGGTGGTCTATGGTTCAGGGGTTTTTTGGAATAGTGTGGTCTTAAGGGTTCAGGAATATCATAGAATTTGCCAATTTCAAAATGGGGTATCTATAGTTGCCCCTCTTTGACACTCCATGTCCTTCGAGGGGCAGGTGAGTGTCAAAGAAGTAGACATTGTTGACGGATACATCTGACCATTTATATCATATGGGGCTCGACATTTTCTGAACAAGATTTTCGCTGGCAGTTAGAGGCTCGTGCCACCAAGGATCTTTTTTTTTTTTGAATGAAAATACGTTTTTAAAATTAGTTGGCAATTTAGGCTCATGCCACAAAGTGCTTTTGAAAACTTTTGAAACCTAATTAAATTTTAAACAATATTTTTCAAAGAGAAAATACATACATGTGGCTGTCTCAGTCTCCATGAGCCTTTGAAATATGAGCAGAGGCATTTGGGCAAGAAAAAAAAAAAATTTGGTGTTCAAAGTTAATTTTGAGTCAATATTTTCATGTTACTGCCCCTTATATCTGGTCAGAAATGTCCAAGATGCCCTTGGATAAAAAATATTTTATTGCTCGTTTCGATATAGTTTTTGTCCTTGCTTCAAGGAATTTCTTGCTCCATTGCCTCAGTTACAAGGTTTTTTGTTTGTTAATCTTTACATGTGAATTGATTCCTTGAGGTAGAGAGGGACATTTTATTTGCACAAACTTTTGAGTCTGAGTTTCAACAAACTCAATCCCATTGTTATAAGGTTTTTGTCCCAAAATTCTGGTTAACGAACTGTCATACACACACACGGGGATGAATTTTCCTCTTTTTACCTCAGGGGATCTAGTTGAGAGAGAGAATGCTCCCAAAATAGCCAATGTTGTCATCGGTGAGGTTCACCCATCTCTGATATGTGGTAGTTGGTAGTCTAACCATGGAGTGCCTGGCTAGTTTCAAGCCTTCGTAACATGCATAGGAAGTTGGCTTCAAGAGATATGCCAGATCAACTAATAGTTTAACTTCTTGTAGTGATGGAGCAAGTCCTTTCTTGATTTTAGAAAAGGAATTTTGAAAATGATTTGTTTTTATGAGAAAAAGAAAGATTACTTTGGAAAGCATTTTCGAAAGAGGGATGGGTCTTATGGTTTTTACCACCTGTGTTCCCACCTGTGGTCCCATTGGTGGTCATTTTATTTATTTCTTTTTTATTCACTTATGTCACACCCCAAGAATTTACAATATTATTATTCCTGAGATGTGACGGACAAAACATATATACATCTATTGATAGGACAAATTTACAGTGGCGAGGTCTTACATAGTAAATAAAGAAAGCTAGCACAACAACAGTATCTTTCAAGGTTGATCTTGACTAGCACTCAAAATGAATCCGTAGTTATCCTGAAAAAATGTTTACCATAGTTTGATGAGTTTGGCTACTCAGTAAGTGATCATCATAATCCTAAAAATAATCATGATTGAAAGATATCAATATTTTCCAAAGTGAGATCTATTAACAGAAATGCATCAACAGTTTCACTTTCAATAAACGCATAATTAAGTATAATCCGTGTAATTGAAATGCTTATAACACTTTTAACGGCAGTACATAATTCAAAGGATTTCACAAAATACCCTACTGACGTCCCAAGTAGGTCACCTATATACCCCATCAGCGTCCTGATGGGTCCACTTAATCCCTATCGGCGTCCCAGATAGGTCCACTTAATCCCTGCAGGTCTACTTATACCTCATCGGCGTACCGGATGAGTCCACTTAATCCCTACCGGCGTCCCAGATAGGTCCACTTATACCTCACCGGCGAACCGGATGAGTCTACTTGCATACTTAAATTATTTCTAAATCTCTTTAAACATTCGAAAGCAGCAATATCATGTACTCAACATATCACTGAAACCATTAATATGAATTTCACTTAAACCATTAATAACAGTCACTCTCTATAATATTTCAAAAATAACCAATCAAATATTTTGGGCTCAAATTTAGAAAGGTAGTAGTTTGTAAAGGCATTCTAGCATAATTGCCAATTTAATATGTATAGAAAAACTCTTATAAAAATTCAAGAATACGAAATTATCACAATTTATGGAATATCAATTCACAAATAAACATTTCACAACTATACTATAATCAATTGCAAAAATGTCAATTTTTAAATAATAAGGCAGTCATTTGCACATGAATTTTACAATGTCTAAATATTCAAAACAGTAGAAAGAAATATCACAATTTTACTAAAAGCAGAAATATCACATTTATTTCTAACAATAGACAAGAAAAATAAATAAATTTATTTTTCTAATTTACAACATTCAAAATTTCTAACATAGATAAACTATCACAATTTTTATTACAAAGATTATTTTTCAAGATAATGGGGTCACGTGCGAATAAAATTTATCGCGCCTAAAATTCATGATAATAAGCAGAAATAATTATTTCATTTTATTTTTAAAAAGAATGGATTATTTTTCGAGACAATGAGGTCGCTTACACACAAAACTGATAAAATAAAGATCCTAGACGGAAATATCACTATTTATTAAAAATAGACTATTTTTCAGAAAGACGATGTCACTTACCCACAATTATTTGAGAGGGAGCTTCCGATAAAAAAATTCGGTTCGAGAGAGAAGTTCACTGTGTTTCGACCAGAGAGAGAGATCTCAAAATTTTGTTTTAGGGTGGGAGTGCTCACATCCCCTATTTAAATTCTTATAACGTATTATTATATTATTTTATTACGCTCTACCTCATACCTGAGGTGTCGTGTTAAAAGTCCGCTTTTATCGTACGAAAACCACGTCCGCTAAAGGACGTTGCCAGCTGCAAGCAGCAGGAGGCAAAAGCAGGCAAAGCAAAAGTTAAACCAAAGTAAAAGTTTTGAAAATAGTGATGGTCCCTAAGGACCATCATACTCAATCAGACCATCACCTATTAAAAGCATCATTTCCCCCTTTTTTTTCTTATTTTTTTTTTTAAATTTTAGGATTGTTACAACTTATTTAAAGAAGATGAAATGGATTTTCTTATGAGAACGTGAGGGCCCAAGAGTTTTAAAGTTTCTCTTGGCCTTTGGAGATCCTGTCATGTGTTTTCGCAAAACTATGAGGAGTTCTTTGGGTTCTTGCCGGGCTTCCTTCTTGAAGAGGTCTCGATGTTTTTCCTGGGGTTTGTCGAAGTTTCTTGGGTATCCAACTCATGTCACCTTCCCATATCTTCCTAGGTTGGTTATGTTGGGAACCTGTAGAGATTAAGAGAAGTCTCCATCCTTAAGGCTTGCTTATGTAGTATTGTTGTAACCATTTGCATACCTTAGTGACCCTTTGATTTTTGAAGTTGGTTCCATTATCAATAATGATTGATTCTGGAATGCCACTTCTGAATACAATGTTATTTTTTATGAAACGGGCAACATGCTGACCTTCAATTTTAACAAATGATGCGACCTCTACCCTTTTTGTGAAGTATTCTGTAGCCATTAGTATGTAACAGTGGCCATTCGAGGCTTTTGGTGAAATCATCTAACAATATCAAGACCCCACATCGCATAGAGCCATATGGGCGGTGTTGAGTTAAGTGGTACGAATGATGCATGAATGAGGTCTCCATAAAGTTGACACATGAAACACCAATTAACGAATTTCCAGCAGTCTTCGGCCATGGTGGTCCAATAATAGCCTTGGCGCTTGATTTTTCGAGCTAAGACCGCTGCCCCAGAATGATCTCATTTCTGACTGATTGACCGCAAGATGATGCCATCAAATGATTTCTTGAACAAAAGGTTGTCTCTTATTAGGAAACCGATAGAAAACCTTCGGAGGCCTGGCTCCATCAGGATATGACCTATCTTTCAACAAGGACAACAAGTCGTGAAACCATGGTTTTGCCTTAACTAGCGCTTTTGAGGCCACGAAAGACACTTCTTCATCATTCTCATTTTCTTATTCTATTTATTTTTTGATCCGTGGTGGGGAAGGGTCATGTTTGTGCCTAATGTAAAATGGCAGCGTGGTGACTTCTAAAGGGATATCGACCATCGAAACAAGGGTCGCAAGGGAGTCTGCGAACAGATTATTTTCCCTAGTTACATGTTGGAAGGCGATTTGCTTAATATATTTTATAATCTTTTTCACATTTTCTTGATAGGATTTGAGCTTTTCTTCTTTAACATTCCAAATCCCCTGAACTTGGTTTATGACAAGTAAAGAGTCACCAATTACTCGTATTTGCTGGATTTTCAGTTTCATGGCATTCTCGATGTCGGCTATCAGGGCTTCATATTTAACAATGTTATTTGTATATGGGAAATTTAGTCTGATGACTGTTGATATTAAAATATTGTCGAGTGAGCATAATATATACACTTGACCCATATTCGTTTCTTGCATCGTTGAAGTATAGCTCCCAAGTTGAGTCCTCAATTATGAAGAAGTCCTCATCAAGGAGATTTGTGTTAACAGTTATCTGGCAGTGGGTGTGACTTGTCCTTTGACCGATTTTTGAGTGATCCCGAACTTGCTCAATAGCATTCTCCATTTCGCCAAACGTCTGTTAAGGACTGGTCTTTCCGATAAGTACTTGAGTGGGTCTATTTTTTAGATGAGCTTGACCATATGAGATAAGACAGAGTGTCTTAATTTTTTCATAGCCCACACAAGCATTAAGCAATGCTTCCCCACATCTGTAAATTTCGTCTCATAGTCGACCATGGTTTTGTTGATATAGTACATGATTTGTTCTTTTTCATGGTCATTATATTGTCATAACATTGCCCATGTGGTCTTGTCTTTCATAGATATGTATAGGAACAAGGGTTTGTCTGAATTAGGAGGACTAAGGATGGGAGTTTGGTTAGATACTCATTGATTTGGTCGAATGCCTCTGGGCATTCATTATCCCATATGAATGGGGTATCTTTCTTAAGGAACCTATTGAAAGCCAGTTGTGAGATAAAGCACCTTATGGCTTGTATGTGACCTTGAAGCCCACAAATTTATCTGATGTTCCCGGAATGGGGCATTTCAATGATGGCCCATATTTTGGATGGGTCCACCTCAATGCCCCTTTGGCATATTATAAAGCCTAGTAATTTGCCGAATTCAATTCTAAACGTACATTTCTATGGATTGAGTTTGAGTTGATGTTTCTGGAGTCTTTTAAAAATAGTTCTTAAGTTAGCGAGGTGATGAGACTTGGCTTTTGACTTGACCAAAATGTCATCGACATAGTCTTCCAAGATGGTGTGCATAAAGTCGTGGAAGATGCTAGTCATTGCTCATTGGTAAGTTGCCCCTGCATTATTTTAGGTCAAAGGGCATGACACGTAGAAGTAGGCTCCCCATTGTGTTATGAACGATATCTTGATTTCATTTTCTTCTGCCATGAGGATCTGGTTGTATCTCGAGAAGTCGTCTATGAATGACAATATCTCGTGCCCCGCAGTGTTGTCGATCAAGGAATCTATATTTGGTTAGGGAAAGTTGTCTTTGGGACATGCTTTGTTCAGGTCTCTATAGTCGGCATACACTCGAATCTTCCCTTCTTTCTTGAGTACGACCACTATGTTGGCCAACCATTCTGAGTAGTCGATAAGGGTAATGAATTTTCCCTAAGCAGTTTATCTATTTCTTCTTTGATTTTGAGCTCAAGGTGGGTATTTTGATGTTGGAGTTTCTGTCTTACAGGCATTGACCCTACATTGAATAGCAGGCACCAATGTGGAATCTAACCCTGACATATCATCGTATGACCAGGAGAAGACATCATGATATTCCTTAAGAAAGGAAATCACGCTTTTCCTCTCAACGGAAGATAGGGCCGTTCTAATCTTGGTTAACGTGGGGTCTTTCGCAGTCCCCAGGTTGATGTCGATTGTCTCTTCGATGGTAGCCGTTGGGTCACCATCAAATCTCTTCTTGAACTGCTCAATATGGGAAGTGAGTTCTTAAGATTGAGGGATTTCTTCGGACTTTTAGTTCACTTGATTTTCATCTAGGTTATTCGATTCATCATCTTGGGCGTTTTACACCGTTAATGGGCTATCCTGAGTGTTTGCCATTTTTGAATTTTTTTTTTCCTTTTATCATTTTTATCATGTTTTGAATTTTCGCCGGTTTTTGAAAAGTTACATGGGGTGTCCTTTATGGGACTCGCAATATATATATTGGGGATCGAACGTGCAGCGTGGCCACCTAGGCCACCCTGCGCCTCTCTATTTTTTGTCACTAAGACTTGAAGGTGCCACTGGTATGCTTCCAGCAATTCTTGATATAGGGGAGTGATGAGCCAATTATGTCTCTGGGTTTGAACAAATGAATGAGCACGATTGGCCGTGTCAGAGCCAATTGAGTATACTTTCAAGTCCAAGTTAGTGAAAAAGTCTTCGATTCCCAATTCTTGTGCATGCAGAGGTGTGAAAGGAGAATCCTCCACCATTAGGGAATTAAGGATCACCTTTGGTCATTTCGAAGCACGAGCATCGAGAGGGTAGAGGCATTGAATGCCTCCATATACAAAGCTCGGATGGCATGATGGCTTCATCCGACTTTGAAATAACGTGAGAGAACACCCATGTCCTTTTCAATCCCCAATTTTTGTTTTGGCTTAGGGTGATTCAAAGATCGCCTCTGTTATGCATTGCCTTTGACTTCCAAAGCCTTGGCCTGGTTAGAAGCCTTGGGAGAAGAGCATGTGCCAAGCCTCGAGGGACCCAAAACCGTATCGATGTTGACATTGGATGATGTCTTATATCAATGAGGAAGTTTGCAGAATTTGAGGAACAGGGTCGCTAGCCTCTAGGCGTAAGGAGGCGGAATTAGCTTGCTCAAAGGAAATGAGCAGGATTTATTCGAGCTCGATTCCTATGACAAGCTTCCCATTATCTACACTAGGGTTTAAAAGAGATGAGAGTTCAACACAAACCTTGGAGATGTCATTCTTGATTAGAAATTTGAGGCACTGATGGAGTGTAGAGGCCACCACGAGATTCTCATGCAGCCACGGCCTTCCTAGCAACATATTAAATTAGGGCTCTATGTCCAAGACATCAAACTTTATCACATGGGCGACATGACCAATCTTGAGAGTGAGAGGGAATATGCTTTCAGTTTGTCTCTTGGTCCCATTGTATGCAGCGATATTGAGCTGACACAGCTCGAAGTCATTCGGGCTCTTGCCTATCTGCTTCACCATTTTCATAAGGCTTATATTTAAGGATTCCCTGTTGTCAACGAGTACCTTTCGTATCTCGTACCCTTGCATGAAAACAGTAATGTGCAACGATTGGACGTGAAAGCGGTTGAAGCTGATAGGGATATCTTCATCTATAAACATGATCGGCATTGGTGCCATCAGCTGATATCATTCCATGTAACTCATCCGGTTGTGTGTTTCTTGGGATGTACGTCTTGGCGAGGACTTTCTCAATTTGAGCACTATGTGCCGGTGAGTTATTAAGCAGCTCCAAGATGGAGATCTAAGCCTGGATCTTCCCAAGGTGAGCCAGTAAATCGTAGGTGGTTGCGGACCCCTGAGATTCCTTGTGGGGTTCATGATATGTGGTTATTATTGGTTGTTTAGACTTAGAGGTGTTTCCCATCATTTATTCGAGGGTATCGACCATCAGTTGGATGAGTTTGAAGATTCATCCCCCTCGGGTTAATGAATCGACCTTGGCAACCTGAAGCTTGATAGTGGTTGCCCTAGCAAGTGTAATGGGAAACTTTGGGGCCTTGACTCCCTGATTGGAGGATGATCCCTTCTCATTGATTCGTACCTACTCGATTTCTGACACATTATACTCATCATATTGGTCCCATTTAGGTGGGTTGTCAAGGTTTTGGGGTAAAGGGTTCCCTGTTGGAAGACCCAATAAGTCATTTTGGGGTTCTTAGAGGTGGTGACCACAAGGGAATATGAATTGAGCCGAGTCTTCTTTTACGTCTCCATTCTCGATCATGTGAATGACAATGTTCCCTTGCGGGTTGTCCTGGGCTTATTTTCAAGAAAAGGATCTGTGAAGATACCCATCTTTTGCTTAGGCTCTTCAACATGTTAATTTTTTGGTGGGACAGTAATATCCCCCCTATCAATCAGCCCTTGAATAACTTGTTTCATATGATAGCAATTTTGGGTATTATGCGCTTGGTTTCAGTGTTATTTGCACAGTTTGTTCTTATTTGTGACTTGGAATGGTGGCTTGGATGACGCTGAGGGGTAATCCATGTCTTTAGATAGGAATAATTCCAGTACTTTTTCTAATGGGTCTCTGAGAGGACTGAAATTATCCTTTCACCTTTGGTTGTTATTTTGAGCATTGGCTCTCTGCCGACCCCTTTGGTTTTGGCTCTGAGATCTTCGTTGAATGGCTGAACCTCGAGACGGCCCGTTAAGGACAATTTCATTAACCTGACTGGGAGTAATCCCCTCGTTCTTGTTATTGTTGTTCTTATTTATCTTGTTTTGGGGAGTGGTTATAGGTTTATTCTTGGGCCTAGTACTGAGGGTTGACGTGCCACTCTCTCAATCATGGAGTCAAAAGAGTAAGGGATAAGACCTTAGTTGAAGAAGGTATTGTATTTGGGAGCGGCATTTTCTAGGGCTATGGAGGTCTTGGTCGGGTCCGTGAGTGGACATTCGATGACCTGCATTGCCACCTCGTGGAATAGATTGATTAAGTCCTCGAAGGATTCTCCCGGGTTTTGCTTTGTTGCACTGAGTACGCCCAGGGAGAGAGGTATTAGTGTCGATCCAAGGTAGTGGAAGACGAATAGGTTGAACATATTATCTAGAGTGATGTGCGGTTGAGTACACATCATTCTTCGATGCCAAATCAGAGCCTTGCTGGACAACGTTTGCAAAAATATGGCCTTCAGTTGATTGGCCTATCTCGTAAAGCTGGAACAGAGAGGAGGTATGCATGAACATGAGTATCTGGATCATTCTTCCCTTTGAACTTGTTTCGTTCATGACCAAAGGCTTTCGGGCTAAAACTTCGTGAATGCCCAATCTTACAAGCATGTCTTGCATTGTTTTCATGGTGCTTTCTTATTATGAATTCGACATGATGGTAGGCCCAGCAGTTGGCGGGTTCCCAAGTGTAGATTGTAGAGGTTGGGTCACATGGACCTGAGGTTGGTCAGCCGCAGTCATCGGGGCGGTTTGATATACTTGGCCCTGAGGGACATATTGTCCCATAGGTGCCGCCATAAGCTGCGAGAATTGCATGGTCTGTTGGACCAGATGGATTACTAGGACCGATTGAAGAATCGGTTAACTCGGTTGTCATAGGGTTGCCCTATAGCAGTAAACTGGATTGGAATTGACCCATGCGCTGCAGTATGGACATTGTAGCCTTGGTCAACTAAACTTTGAAGGGCAGCTTGGATACCTACTTCACCTAGGGGTCGGTTTAGGTCGATACCTCTGTTTTATACAACGTTTAAGTTATCATGAGTTGTACTGTGGTGGCTTGAAACCGGATTAGATACTCTAGACCTAGGTGGGTCTTGGTTTTGAGACTGCCGTGCCTCGGAGTTATCATGGCTTGAGTTATGGGAATGACCATTTGACACTGCATGAACCATTCTATGCCCAGCCTGTATCACAAGAGAGGAATTTATCCATTCTACATTGGATTCCTGCAACAATAATTTTTAGATCTTCTTTTTGCGGCATTCTACGGTTGTTAGTTGATTCTGAATGGTTTCAGAAAACCTTCTCATGTTATTTCATGTTTTTTGGGTTAAGACCATATTAAACATATACTTAAGGCATATGCCAATGCCATGCACTCACCCTCTTGGCTGTTGATTTTGCCAAGTACTTACTTACCTTGAGTTGGATCATGCCTGTTCAAATTGTATGTAGATTTATCAGCACTCATTGCAGCCAATTGAAGGCCAGTATATGTGAGACTGGTTTTGAATGCCCATGGTGTTAAATATAAGATGGTCTCTTCTTGGTCATATCTCTTGTCTTTCAACATCTGTTACTGGGACAAGTGAACAAATTTATTTGCCAACTCTGGAGAAGTCCAGATATTATTTGTAATCATCAAGTATATCACTATTTTAGCCTTCAATGGGAGGCCTTACGGTTTTCTCTACTATATTCCTAGCACTTTTTGTCAATTCTTTTTTGATTTGACAAGTGAAAGTTTAGTTTATGCAGGATACAACTTCATAGCCAGTTTAGTGCACTGGGATCAAACACTGGAGGGGTTTCAACTTAGTAAAGAAAAGAAAAAAGAATAAACAAATAAATGTTCTCATGAATGCAAGCACTTCCTCCTCTTTTGTTAATGCATATCATGAAAGCGAATGTTTATTTTTGGTTGATACCTCTTAATATCAAATTACTTCACCATGGCATGGATTTTATAACTCTTCATCATCTTGCGTTTTGCTTATGGAGCTGAAATGGTCATTTAGAGTAGTACACTTTGTTGCTAGCCTAGCTTTGGTCATACATTGTAACAGATTATTTGAAATGCGCTTCCACATTTGGTTGTGGGTTCTTATTTACTTCTTAGTAGCCTGGGCTAGTCAAGGGCCTGGAATGACATACCATGAGACATGAACTCATGGACATGCTTTCTTTCAAAACAACCAAGCCAAACATGGTCACCAACAGAATGTTTTCTAGAAAATTGCTGGTTTCATAGGGTTTAGTAAACAGAGGCTTCTCATGTTGTTTGCCAGATATATGCTCTGGGCACAAGGAAGCCATATGTGGTTCTTCTTTTGTTGCAGTTGGATAGGTTCGAAAGTTGATACTGCTGGCTTAGGTCCCATGGAGGGTCAAGTGTGTTTAAGAGTTTCATGCTGGGTTCTCCATGTTGATGGTAGAGTTTCCTTGGTGCTATTTTCATGGTGCTTGACATATTTCACTGATTGGACATCCTTGCTAGTGTATTTTGATATTATTGTTTTTTATGCTTTGTCCTTCTCCCATGTTTCTTTTATTCTTCAATTTTAAATGTACTATTTTGTTGTATTGTTTATGCACTTCACTTCATTTTACTTAAGTTCCAGCATATGGTGTTTTGGGTTGCCAACTGCAACATGCTTGATGCATTCTGGACTTTGGAAAAAAGTACAAGTTTTAGTGCATCTTACATATAGATGATTAAGTCTATATGTAGTGCATGAAAAAAGATGTTTGTTCATTGTATGATGTGCCTTTGCCTTTGATTTTGATGGGAATTGAAACCACCATCCAAAGCCTCTTATATCTATTGTTTATGTGGGCCATTAGAAAACTTCTACTTAATATTGATGTTGCCTGGTCCTCCCTTCTCTTTCTTGTAGTCTGCGGTGTGCCATAGTGTATTAACATTGCTGCATTTCAAAGCACTCCCCTTTAGTCTTTTTATGCCTGCTCCTTGAATAATGGATATTGACATAAAAAACCTAGAGCCCGAGGCACGTTACAGTGCGTTAAGAGTGTCAATAGAAAATTAAGTGAACTTTATAGAACTGTCGAACATTTCATCAGAACTATATGAAACTCTTAAGCCTTTTCCTTGTAGATCTTAGAAAAATTGATGAGATGACCATGATGTGTTACTAAAACTTCCTTGGAAGTTGCCGCTTTGTTGAGAGTCTAGACGGGTACAACTGTTACTTAATTGGAAGTGTCATCCATTTTCTTGGAAGTGATGAGACGTCTTGATGATATTCCTTCGAATATTTAGGAGGTTGGTTGGGAACTGTAGGGACATTCAATAAACATTTCTTTGGATGTAATACGTACTTTTCTGAAAGCATCCTCTTCCACAACTATTTCAGTTTATCAACAAAGTTTTGGATGTTGTATCAGAAATTAGACACCCCTGACAGGTGTTATGTGATGAGACCACCTAATCTGTATCCATGTGGTGCTACATATGATAGTTTCTTCTGTTCCTTCTTTACTCTTTGAAACATTGTTGGACTGTTGATAGGAAAATTATAGAGCAAATGGGCATATGATGAATTTTCTCTTTGAAAATTTTCAAATGTGTACCTCTCCACTAGTTGCTCACCCTGCAATAATGATACCATTCATATTAACCTTTCGTTTGGTATGTTCCTTTCGTAAAATGTCTTTTAATTTATGATTGGGAAACATTTTGAAGAGGCTTAGCAGTTAATGGCCAGAATCCATGGTATTGGGCTTGAATCCTATCATACCCTCATGAAGAAAAAGAAGAATCATATTTTCTTTTTGTTAGGTTAGCTTGGTTTTCAATAGAGAGCTACGAAATTGAGACCCTTCTTGCTGCATAATGGGTGTCTCACCATAAAACCAAAACTTTTTAACATGGTTATTGTGAAAGAAGATAAAAACAGAAAAAAGAAAAAGAATTGGAATATATTTTTGCATTGATGGGAATTTGAGGAGCTGCGCAACTATCTTTAATAGGCTAGTGTTTCTGCTACTCTGACTAAAGATGATGCCCGACTTTGTCCCCTCTCCAGCATTTCACTTTGCTCGCAACCTTCTTTTATGTATCTCACTTGCGGATCTTCTTGTTGCCTAGCGCTAGTTAGTAGCTTCCCAACTCAATGGTTTACTACTATGTTTGTCTCCCTGATCCCATTAGATTATGAATGCACTTTTTCTACGTGAGGCTTATTCTCTCTATTGGATGTAAGCATATTTTGATGATTTCTCTTGAACTTGGAATTCAAAAAGGTCACAGGCTTTCTTCTCCAAACTCTGCTTTACGAGTGCATGCTTGATATTTCTATCTCTTAATCTTTGACATTCTCACGAAGTAGTTTGCCACTTTGGATTCTTTTGCCACTTTGGGTTCCTAGGAGCACTTGCATGGCGACCCCAGGTCGAACCCCTTGATTGTCGAAGTCTTTTGGGCGGAACTAGTTTTTCGGGCAACATAGATTTCATTATCTGGAACAGACCCTTGAGACTCTGCCTCAAGTTGAAGACTTGGGTGTCAAAAAATGGACAGACCCGAGTTCTGGCTATAATCCCATGGGATTGCGACATATTGTTCCTTAGGTTTGGGAAGGTTAGGCTTGGAGTTGGTTGTGAAGCAATCATTATGGTCGCCTTGGGTGATCGACATGATGGTTTTTCCCTAGCTTAATCGTAAAACATAATCTAGACTGAACGGAATAGGACCAGACCTAAACTTTGACCTTGCTAGGCTTGATGGGCTGAAGTTTCAAACTTGAACGTAGATGAGCCCAACTTAGTCCTAAGGATAACTTTAAGTTCAGACCAGAGTTAAGTCCTAAAATCGAGGTCTTGCTAGACTTAGTGGGTTTTGGTTTGGACCCTAAACTAGGATAAGCCTAGTCTGGTTCTAGAGGCAATTCTGAATCTAGACCTAGGTTAGGACCTAGACTGGAATCTAGACTGTATGGGCATGAGTCTTGACTCGGATCAAGAGGGGGTCTTGGTTCGGACTTGGGTGTGAACTTGGTTCGGACCTAGACTAATTTGGGTCCAAGCCTAAACTTAGACATAAAGGGTTTCGAATTTAGACCAGGTGTGGACCCAGACTGAGATTTAGGTGAGATTTGGTGTGAGCTTTGGCTCACACCAAGAGGGAGCCTAGGTTCGGACCTAGTTATGAACCTGGTTTAGACCTAGGCTGGGTTGGGTTGGATACAATCGTGGATTCGGATCTAGAAGGTTTCAAATTCTGTCCGGTGTGGACCCGGATTAAGATCTAGATGAGATTTGGTGTGATCTTTGGCTTGCACCAAGAGGGAGCCTAGGTTCAGACCTAGTTGTGAATCTGGTTCGGACCTAAGCTGAGCTGAGTATGAGCCTGAACTCTGACCCAACAGGGTTCAGCTCGAACCAGAAGCGGATCCAGACTGAGATTTAAGATTAATCAACTCTAATAATCAAACAAAATACTTGAAAACTTTGCCCTAAACTATGGGTAAGTTAGGTCTGAGTTGTTTCCTAACTACAAAAATGCTGCTAGGCTGAATGGTTCCCACGTAGGTCCTGACCACCTGGTAAAAGAATCAACCATATCCTATTGTGTGTGGAGTTTCTTTGAGGCTAAGGATTATGGAGGAGGGCAATGTTGGAAGATATTTTTCATCACCAGCGGAATAAAAAAGAAGCCGGTCAATAAAGCCTAACGAACAGTAGAAATTTCGACAGTCTCAAAATTCCCCCAAAACTGGTCAAGATCTTCATAAGGACTCTCGAAAGTTTCCTACCATGTTTTCTTGCATTTTGACATGTTTAAAGTAGTGCAGACTGAGAAACCGATTTCGTAGAATTAGCCTCTTGCACCCTAAAACAAACCCCTATAACTAGAAATATATATACGGTGCGTCAAATTGCTGTCCGACCATCGCCATTAGATCCGGCACGGTTGGAAACCCCTAGGTTTCAAATTTAAGCGTAAACCGACATTCCAGGAAGAAGTTATAGGCAAAAGAGCGAAACAGGAGGAGCCGCACACTATTCCCGTGTGGCCCCCCTGCAACTAAACACCAATAAAGGGACAGTCACGAACAGTGATTTGCAACGCTTATATCTCCCTCATACGAGATCGGCTCGTGCTCAAACTGTTTGGAGCATGTTCATCTCATTGAGACGAACGTTTCGATATGTGGCACGCCCAGTGACGGCTCTCAAGCACGAAGAAAAGCTAGGGAGAAGTTGTTGATACGTGAAGAAAGTTGCAGGAAAATCAGCAGCAACCGGCCTCTCTCAAGCGACCGGATCACAACGCTCGCAAACCTAATTGGCGTAAAACCAGTAGCACCACGTGCGTAAGGCCCATGGCTATCACCAGTCCGAACCCTGGGCAGGATGAATCGTCGGATTTCGCACACGAAGCCGACAAAGTCACTGCAAATTCCGATGCTGGAATTCCAGATTCCGGCCAAAACTCCAACTTCTCGTCCGGACACGAAATCGAGCTGTGTTTGTTGCCACGCGATCATGACGGCATGCACAGTGTGATCCAGTGAAGAAATCACTGAAAAAAATCAAGAAACGACCACACTATCGATGGAATAAACTAGTGATTTAAAAAGCGGATCGGTGCCCTAGGGTGTATTATTACAACCTAACTAACTATAATATTACATCATTTATTCCTAGGGTGTATTAAGAAATACTTGTTGTATTTATAAATATCTTTCATTTTTTTTACAATAAATTTTTGTTGTACTATCTTTGTTTTCTTGCTAAGAAAAATATGATACTTGTTGTATTACTTTTTATTTTATTTTTTGACAAAAAAATTAAGAAGATGTACTACATTTTTTTTCTTTTTATATTATCTTTTATTTGATTTTTGACAAGAAATAGGTTATATTACTTTCTTTTTTTTTACAAGAAAAATAAAAATATATATTATTTTTTTTTACCAAAAATATTTATTGTATTACCTTTTATTTTATTTTTTTTTCCTTCTATTTTTTTTACAAGATATTTTTTTTCTTCTATTTTTTAATTTCTTTTCTTTTAATTTTTTTACAACATGATTTGTTTTCTTTTACGTTTTTAAAAAATAAAAATAAAGCCCCAAAGGGTTATTTTTTTCCTTTTATTTGTTTTACAACATAATTTTTTTTCTTTTACATTTTTTTTTTAAAAAAATAAAGTCCCTAAGGGGAATTGCGCACGAGAGGAATCGACGGTGGGAAGCGCATGCTGAAATCTGCAGAGCTAGCCTCCTCCACCAATTCATCACATTATGCTTACATGGCTATAATAAATATATACATGCTACTAGTTATGCAACACTAATTTTGTCCCACATCGAAGGATGACAACACTAAAATGCTCTATAAACAAGAACGCAATAGATGAATTTCATGCATGTGGAGGTATGGGGGCGGGCTTTGGCAAGTCTACTATTGAGAATCGATGATATTTTGCCGATTTAGATATTGCGCAGGATCCCGTCGATTCCTCTTTAGACTCGCCCGGTTTATGATATTACGCAGGAACCAGCACAGGCAAGCAGATTCCCGTGTTGACCCTTCTCTCTAAACTCGCCCGGTTTCCGATATTGCACAGGAAACGGCTTGCGCAGGATCCCGCCGATTCCCGCGTCGACCCTATCCTGCTGATTCCTGCATCGACCCTCCTCTGATTCCCACGTCGACCCTACCCCGTCGATTCTTGCGTCGACCCTATCCCATCGATTCCTGCGTCGAACCTCGTCTCTAAACTCGCTCGGTTTTCGATATTGTGCAGGATACCGCCGATTCCTCTTTAGACTCGCCTGGTTTCCGACGCTGATACCTCTCTAGACTCGCCCGGTTTCTGATCTCTAAACTCGCCCGGTTTTCGATATTGCGTAGGATCCCGCAGATTCCAGCATCGACCCTCGTCTCTAAACTCGCCCGGTTTCCGATATTGCACAGGATCCCGCCGATTCCTCTCTAGACACGCCCGATTTCTGATCTCTAAACTCGCCCGGTTTCCGATATTGCGCGGGATCCCGTCGATTCCTCTCGCCCGGTTTCTGATCTCTAAACTCGCCTGATTTCCGATATTGTGCGGGATCCCGCCGATTCCTCTCGCCCTGTTTCTGATCTCTAAACTCGCCCGATTTCCGATATTGCGCAGGATCTCGCCGATTCCTCTCTAGACGCGTCCGGTTTCTGAAGCCGATACCTCTCTAGACTCACTTGGTTTCTGATCTCTAAACTCGCCCGGTTTTCGATATTGCGTAGGATCTCGCCGATTCCCGCGTCGACCCTCGTCTCTAAACTCGCCCGGTTTCTGATATTGCACAGGATCTCGCCGATCCCTCTCTAGACTCGCCTGGTTTCTGATCTCTAAACCCACACGGTTGCCGATATTACGCTGGATCCCGCCGATTCCTCTCTAGACTCGCCCGATTTTTGATCTCTAACTCGCCTGGTTTCCGATATTGTGCAGGATCCCGCCGATTCCTCTCTAGACTCGCCCTGTTTCTGATCTCTAAACTCGCTCGACTTCCGATATTGCGCAAGATCCCGCCGATTCCTCTCTAGGCTCGCCCGGTTTCTAATATTGCACAGGAACCGGTTTCTGATATTGCGCAGGAACCGGCACAGGCAAGCTGATTCCCGCGTCAACCCTCCTCTCTAAACTCGCCCGGTTTTCAATATTGCGCAGGATCCTGCCGATTCCTCTCTAGACTCCTCTGGTTTCTGATATTGCACATGAACCGGCACGGGCAAGCCGATTCCCGTGTCCGCGCACTGATGTTTAAACCGCTGCATATATATGTTAAAGACTCGGTGGAGTGCTCTAAGACTCGCCTCCGGCTGGTAGCCAAGACGAGCTCGGATTTCTGATAAAAAATTAATTAAAAGTCCAAACCTCTATTTGCAACATAAAAGTTGAATTTAGGCATTTTTCCCCTCATTTGTTTGACCAGAAAGCCTGGTTATTTACTCAAACCTCCTCGACATAGATTTCTATCTTGTTTATTCAAATCAAACCTGGTGCTAATTGATCCTGATTCCGTCTTCCAAAAGACCCCTATACACAAAAATCATCGGTTCATGTGAGTAATATGAGTTTATTCTTCAAATACTAAGCAATCCACCATTGCATCGATTTCTCCCTCTTTTTTTGCTCAAATTTATTGAAACTGCGTTACCTTTTCATTATGATTCAACTCTCTGCAATAGCCCCATACTGATTTGTTTGATCAGTGGCTCAAAATTTGAAAATCTTGAAACTTGAAAAATAGTGTAGATCGAGTAGTAAACTTGAAAATCTTGAAAATTGACTGTCCAAAAAATGCATTACAATATGAACTATTTCCAAAACTTGAAATCGATTTTTTTCTCATGTCCATGCATCCTTAGGTCGAGATGATTAATTTGATGATATTTAGGCATAAAAAAAACCTCTTTTTGTGAAATCTTTAAGGTGCATTCTAATTCAACTGTTTAGAGCCGCACACTTCTATAAACTTTTTCCTTTTTTTGTTTGGAGGAATGATTTTATGTGACATTGTATAGTAGTATAATGCAACCACATCTCTAGAAAACCGTGTTTTGACACTTGTATGATCCCAAATTTGAAACACACATTCTCTTCATCGTCATAATTAATCCTAAGACCAAACAATTCAATTTGCACCCTTGATATGGTCAAAATTAGCTCCAATAATGAATATTTGTCATCCATTTGGTGAATTTCAAGATCTAGGCCTTAACAAATTCAAAATCATTTTTATTTTTTAGCATTGTTAATCAAATGATGTGTTTATGATGCAAATCAGAGAGATCTTCAAAAGTAAATCCTTCATATCTATACCACAAATTGATTTTTTTTTAAGAGTGATAGAGAGTGGGGACGATCAAATTTTGATATGATGTCAGATCTACTAAGAAGTGTGCAGATCTGCTCTCATAATTGTCAGAGCCAACATTGATCCAAAAACGCGAAAGATAGAATGAAAAAAGAGTAAAATCACAAATCTAACAAAAATACCTAGAAATAAGAGAAAAAGAGGACGAGGAAATTACCGAGCCGGGCCAGTTGGCTGGGGCACCCGAGGCTTCGAGGCCTCGCTTTTATCAGAACCATGGCTTACACCATTTGTGCTTTGTTGTTCTCTCTTCAAACATGACAACGCCTTGGCTTGATTGGATGGCTTTATTAGATCTGATCTAACGAGTGGCTAGGGTCTTCTAGTATTTTTTGTTCTCTCTGGTCTTTAGAGTCTCTCTTTTCCCAGCTCTCTCTCTCTCTCTCTCTCTCTCCTAGCCTAACTAGATCTAAAGAGTCTAATCCCTAAAATGATCTCGAGAATATGTTTTTAAAGGCTAAAAATGTGTGAAACTCTAACCTTCTAAAAACAACCAAATCTGCCTGCAGAAATTCAATTTTTGGGGTCAAAGGGGCTGGGCAAATCTGAAGAAAATTAGCAGTTTCTGATTCTAGGGCGATTCATGCATTTTAGTGATATTGCTTACAAAAATTCAGGTAACAATGAGTTGGTTTGAATTTTATTTGATTTATTACTAAAATAGTGCTCATGCAGGACTATGGATCGGAAGATAGGGATCACAGACTAGGGTGGTCTATGGTTCAAGGGTTTTTTGGAATAGTGTGGTTTTAAGGGTTCAGGAATATCATAGAATTTGCCAATTTCAAAATGGGGTATCTATAGTTGCCCCTCTTTGACACTCCATGTCCTTCGAGGGACAGGTGAGTGTCAAAGAATTAGACATTGTTGACATTTTAGATTATCTGATGTTACATTGTCCGAGGGCCCAAGACATTACACTCTTCTCTCACCCAACTAGAACATTTTCATCATAGGTTTTTCGACGTGAGATGTTCCGGTGAGTTATGCAGGCTTGAAACTCAGATTGGATTTGTGGCCATGCCATTTGACTTCAGGGGTTATCACAATTCAAATTCTTAAACCTAACATTTTCTTTGATTCCCTTTAGGGTTTCCTAAGGTCTTTTATAGGTTTTACTTGTTTAGAAAAAATTTGCCTGGTCAATTCTAAAGAGAGAGATGAGGCGACAACGTGGTATCATCAAGTATGGGTGTCCAAACTGATTCGTTATTTTAAAAGTCTTTTTAGATATTTTGAACGCAAAGGAGAAATTTGAAATAGAACCCCGAGTTTTGGACATGTCACCATTTTAATTTTAGCAAAGAAATTAAAATTTTTGAAAACACATATAATGAAAAATTTTGAAACGAGAAATATATTTGAAGAACAAAATTTTAGTTCGCAGTTTTAGCTCTTGCAGCCATGGAGCCCTCTAAGCCGTTTTACATCATACAGTGATGGACGGATACACCCCGACCCTTTACATCATATGGGGCTAGACGGATACACCCGACCTTTTATATCATAAGAGGCTAGAAATTTTCTGAATACACTAAACCTTTTACGTCATACAGGGTCAAACAGGTACACCTGACTTTGTACGTCATACGAGGCTAGACGTTTTCTGAATATGCCTGACCTTTTACGTCGTATGGGGTTAGACGGATACACCTGACCTTTTACGTCATATGGGGCTCGACATTTTCTGAACTAGATTTTCGCTGGCAGTTAAAGGCTTGTGCCACCAAGGATATTTTTTTTTTTTTTGAATGAAAATATGTTTTTGAAATTAATTGGAAATTTGGGCTCATGCCACAAAGGTGCTTTTGAAAACTTTTGAAACCTAATTAAGTTTTAAACAATCTTTTTCAAAGAGAAAATACATACATGTGGCTGTATCAGTCTCCATGAGCCTTCAAAATATGAGCAAAGGCATTTCGGCAAAAAAATAATAATATTTTTGGTTCTCAAAGTTAATTTTGAGTCAATATTTTCATGTTACTGCCCCTTATATCTGGTCAGAAATGACCCAGATGCCCCTGGATACAAAATATTTTCTTGCTCATTTCGATGTAGTTTTTGTCCTTACTTTGTGGAATTCCTTGCTCCATTGCCTCAGTTACAAGGTTTTTTGTTTGTTAATCTTTACATGTGCAATTGATTCCTTGAGGTAGAGAGGGACATTTTATTTGCACACACTTTTGAGATCGAGTTTCAACAAACTCAATTCCCATTGTTATAGGGTTTTTGTCCCAAAATTCTGGTTAACGAACCATCATACACACACACGGGGATGAGTTTTCCTCTTTTTTCCTCAAGGGATCTAGTTGAGAGAGGGAATGCTCCCAAAATAGCCAATGTCTTCATCGGTGAGGTTCACCCATCTCTGATATGTGGTAGTTGATAGTCTAATCATGGAGTGCCTGGCTAGTTTCAAGCCTTCATAACAGGCATAGGAAGTTGGCTTCAAGAGATATGCCAGATCAACTAATAGTTTAACCTCTTGTAGTGATGGAGCAAGTCCTTTCTTTATTTTAGAAAAGGAATTTTAAAAATGATTTTTTTTATGAGAAAACGAAAGGTTACTTTGGAAAGCATTTTCGAAAGAGGGACGGGTCTTATAGTTTTTACCACCTGTGGCCCCAGCGGTTGTCATTTTGTTTATTTCTTTTTTATTCACTTATTTAAAGAAGATGAAATGGATTTCCTTATGAGATCGTGAGGGCCCAAAAGTTTCGCAAAACTATGAGGAGTTCTTCGGGTTCTTATCGGGCTTCCTTCTTCGAGAGGTCTCGATGTTTTTCCCGGGGTTTGTCGAAGTTTCTTTAGTCTCCAACTCATGCCACCTTCCCAGATCTTTTGAGGTTGGTTATGTTGGGAACCTGTAGAGATTAGGAAGAGTCCCCATCCTTAGGGCCTGCTTATGTAGTATTGTTGTAACCATTTGCATACCTTAGTGACCCTTTCATTTTTGAAATTGGTTCCATTATCAATAATGATTGATTATGGAATGCCACTTCTGAATACAATGTTATTTTATGAAATGGGCAACATGCTGACCTTCAATTTTAACAAATGATGCGACCTCTACCCGCTTTGTGAAATATTCTGTAGCCATTAATATGTAACAGTGGCCATTCGAGGCTTTTGGTGAAATCATCCAATAATATCAAGACCCCAAGTGGCAAAGAGCCATATGGGCGGTGTTGAGTTAAGTGGTACAGACGATGCATGGTTAGGGTCTCCATAAAGTTGACAAATGAAACACCAATTAACGAATTTCCAGCAGTTTTCGGCCATGGTGGTCCAATAATAGCCTTGGCGCCTGATTTGTCGAGCTAAGATATGATCTATCTCTTAACAAGGACAACACGTCGTGAAATCATGGTTTCGCCTTGACTAGCGCTTCTGAGGCCATGAAAGACACTTCTTCATCATTCTCATTTTCTTATTCTATTTATTTTTCGATCCTTGGTGGGGAAGGGTTTTGTTTGTGCTTAATGTAAAATGGCAACGTAGTGACTTCTAAAAGGATATCGACCATCGAAACAAGGGTCGCAAGGGAGTCGGCGAATGATTTTTTTCCCTAATTACATGTTAGAAGGCGATTTGCTTAACATATTTTATAATCTTTTTCACATTTTCTTGATTGGATTTGAGCTTTTCTTCTTTGACATTCCAAATCCCTTAAACTTGGTTTATGACAAGTAAAGAGTCACCAATGACTCATTTTTGTTGGATTTTCAGTTCCATGGCATTCTCGAACTCGGCTATCGGGCTTCATATTCAACAATGTTATTTGTATATGGGAAATTTAGTCTGATGATTGTCGACATTAAAATATTTTCGAGTGAGCATAATATAACCCTTACATTTGACCCGTATTCGTTTCTTACATCGTCGAAAAATAGCTCCCAAGTTGAGTCCTCAATTGTGAAGAGCTGCTCATCAATGAGATTCGTGTTAACGGAAGTGTTATCTGGTAGTGGGTGTTTAGCTAAATGGTCAGCAATGACTTGTCCTTTGACCGAGTATTGAGTGATCCCGAACTTACTCAACAACATTCTCCATTTCGGCAAACGTCTGTTAAGGACTGGTCTTTACGATAAGTACTTGAGTTGGTCTATTTTTTAGATGAGCTTGACCATTTGAGATAAGACATAGTGTCTTAATTTTTTCATAGCCCACACAAGCATTAAGCAATGCTTCCCCACATCCGTAAATTTCGCTTCATAGTCGACCATGGTTTTGCTAATGTAGTACATGATTTGTTCTGTTTTCATGGTCATCAAATTGTCCTAACATTGTCCATATGGTCTTGTCTTTCATAGATATGTATAGGAACAAGGGTTTGTCTGAATTAGGAGGATTAAGGATGGAAGTTTGGTTAGATAATCATTGATTTCGTCGAATGCCTCTTGGGTACGACCACTATGTTGGCCAACCATTCTGAGTAATCGACAAGGGTAATGAATTTTTTCTAAAGCAGTTTATTGATTTTTTTTTTTATTTTGAGCTCAAGGTGGATATCTTGACGTTGGAGTTTCTATCTTACAAGCATTTCCCTTACGTTGAATAGCAGGTAATGTTGCATCAATGTGGAATCTAACCTTGACATATCATCGTATGACCTGGAGAAGGCATCACGATATACCTTAAGAAAGGAAATCACTCTTTTCCTCTCATTGGAAGATAGGGAGGTTCCAATCTTGGTTAACCTTGGGTCTTTCGCAGTCCTTAGGTTGACGTCGATTATCTCTTCAATGGTAGCCGTTGGGTTACCATCAAATCTCTTCATAAGGACTCTAGAAAGTTTCCTGCCAAGTTTTCTTGCATTTTGACTTGTTTAAAGTACTTCAGACTGAGAAACCATTTTCATATAATCTGCCTCTTGCACTCTAAAACAGACCCCAATAACTAGAACTATATATACGATGTGTCAAATTGCTGTAGGACTGCCGCCATTGGATTCGGCACGGTTAGAAACCCCCAAGGTCCAAATTTAAGGGTAAACGGACATTCCAGGAAGAAGTTATAGGCAAAAGAGCGAAACAGGAGGAGCCGCATACGATTCCCGTGCGGCCCCCTGCAACAAAACTCCATTAAAGGGACAGTCATGAACAGTGATTTGCGACGCTTATATCTCCCTCATACGAGATCGGCTCGTGCTCAAACTGTTTGGAGCATGTGTGGCACGCCTTGTGAGGGCTCTCAACCGCGGAGAAAAGCTAGGGAGAAGTTGCTGATATGTGAAGAACGTTGCAGGAAAATCAGCAGCAACAGGCCTCTCTCGAGCGGCCGGATCACAACGCTCCCAAACCCAATTGGCATAAAAGCAGTAGCACCGCGTGCGTAAGGCCCATGACTATCATCAATCCGAACCTTGGGCAGGATGAACCGTCGGATTTCGCACACGAAGCCGACGAAGTCACTGCAAATTTCGATGCTGGAATTCAAGATTCCGGCCCAAACTCCCACGTTGCAAATTCTCGTCCGGACACGAAATCGAGCTGTGTTTGTTGCCACGCGATCATGACGGCATGCTCAGTGTGATGCAGTGAAGAAATCATTGAAAAACATCAAGAAACGATCACACTATCGATGGAATAAACTAGTGATTTAAAAAACGGATCGGTGCCCTAGGGTGTATTATTACAACATAACTAACTTTAATATTACATCATTTATTCCTAGGTGTGTATTAAGAAATACTTGTTGTATTCATAAATATCTTTTATTTTTTTTACAGTAAATATTTGTCGTATTATCTTTGTTTTTTTGCTAAGAAAAATATGATACTTGTTGTATTACTTTTTATTTGGTGTTTTTAAAAATAAATTAAGAAGATGTACTACATTTATTTTTTTTTGTATTATCTTTTATTTGATTTTTGACAAGAAATACGTTATATTACTCTCTTTTTTTTGACAAGAAAAATAAAAATATGTATTATTTTTTTTACCAAAAATATTTGATGTATTACCTTTTATTTTTTATTTTTTTCCTTTAATTTTTTTTACAACATATTTTCTTCATCTACTTTTTATTTTTTTCCACTTAATTTTTTTACAACATGACTTTTTTTCTCTTAGTTTTTTAAAAAATAAAAATGAAGCTCCAAAAGAGTATTTCTTTCCTTTTATTTTTTTACAACATAATTTTTTTTCTTTTACATTTTTAAAAAATAAAAATAAAGCCCCAACGGGGAGTTGCGCACGGGAGGAATCGACGGTGGGAAGGGCAGGCCAAAATCCGCAAAGCTAGCCTCCTCCACCAATTCATCCCATTATGCTTACAAGGATATAATAAATATATACATGCTATTAGTTATGCAACTCTAATTTTGTCCCACATCGAAGGACGAGAACACTAAAATGCTCTATAAACAAGAACGCAATAGATGAATTTTATGCATCTGGAGGTATGGGGGCGGGCTTCGGCAAGTCTACTAATGAGAATCGGTGATATTTTGCCGATTTAGATATTGCGCAGGATCCCGCAGATTCCTCTCTAGACTCGCCCGATTTCTGATATTGCGCAGGAACCGTCACGGGCAAGCCGATTCCCGCGTCGACCCTTCTCTCTAAACACGCCCGGTTTCTGATATTGCGTAGGAATCGGCTTGCGCAGGATCCCGCCAATTCTCTCGTCGTCCTTATCCCGTCGACCCTCGTCTCTAAACTCGCCTGGTTTCTGATATTGCACAGGATCCCGCCGATCCTTCTCTAGACTCGCCCGTTTTCAGATCTGTAAACCCACACGGTTTTCGATATTGCGCTGGATCCCGCCGATTCCTCTCTAGACTCGGCCGATTTTTGATCTCTAACTCGCCTGGTTTCTGATATTGTGCAGGATCCCGTCGATTCCTCTCTAGACCTGCCCTGTTTCTGATCTCTAAACTCGCCCGATTTCTGATATTGCGCAGGATCCCGCCGATTCCTCTGTAGGCTCGCCCGGTTTCTAATATTGCGTAGGAACCGGTTTCTGATATTGCGCAGGAACCGGCACAGGCAAGCTGATTCCCGCGTCAACCCTCCTCTCTAAACTCGCCCGGTTTTCAATATTGCGCAGGATCTTGCCGATTCCTCTCTGGACTCGCTCGGTTACTGATCTCTAAACTCGCTCGGTTTCCGATATTGAGCAGGATCCCGCCGATTCCTCTCGAGGCTCTCTCGGTTTCTAATATTGTGCAGCAACCGGTTATGATATTGCGCATGAACCGGCACAGGCAAGCCGATTCCCGCATCAACCCTCCTCTCTAAACTCGCCCGGTTTTCAATATTGCACAGGATCCCGCCGACTCCTCTCTAGACTCCCCTGGTTTCTGATATTGCACAGGAACAGGCATGGGCAAGCCGATTCCCATGTCGGCCCGCCGATTTTTAAACCACTGCATATAGATGTTAAAGACTCGGTGGAGTGCTATAAGACTCGCCTCCGGCTGGTAGCCAAGACGAGTTCGGATTTCTGACAGAAAATTAATTAAAAGTCCAAACTTCTATTTGCATCATAAAAGTCGAATTTAGGTATTTTTCTCCTCATTTGTTTGACCAGAAAGCCTGGTTATTTACTCAAACCTCCTCGACATAGATTTCTATCTTGTTTATTCAAATCAAACCTGGTGCTAATTGATCCTGATTCCGTCTTCCAAAAGACCCCTATACACAAAAATCGTCGGTTCATGTGAGTAATATGAGTTTATTCTTCAAATACTATGCAATCCACTATTGCATCGATTTCTCCCTCTTTTTTTGCTCAAATTTATTGAAACTGCGTTACCTTTTCATCGTGATTCAACTGTCTGCAATAGCCCCATACTGATTTGTTTGATCAGTGGCTCAAAATTTATTTGATCAAAGGGTATAGGGTATATATCCCAGACAACTCAAGCCAAGATAAAAAAAAAATGGTTGTGGGATGCATTTCTCAAAAAAAAAAAAAAAAAGCGAAAAAAAAAAAAAAAAAAAGTTGATTCTAGTGGAAGTTTTTAGAAAGGAAGGGCTAAAAGCAAACACTTTACAAAGATGGGAGAAAAGAGTCCACCATGATAAAATCCTCACTGCTAATTATTATACAAATGAAGATTCCTTACAAAAACTTGCACCATATTTTTAGAAAATTGGAGATTTCTCAATTTGGTCCCCAGGAGCTAAGGTAGATCACAGTCCTTAACGATTCCTCCGCTCCTCTTTTCTGCTCCTTTGTCCTTTTTCTCTTTGGTGAATCCAGAGCAGCTCTTGAGAATTTTCTCACCTGCTGGTTTGAAAAGGACGGCTGAGATTCAATCCTGCCATTTGATTGCAAAGATCTGACGGCTAACTCCTTCCATTTAGGAGCTTGATCCTTCATTCCCCTCAGGCTTGAGACAGCCCACATCCTACCCCAATGCCTTAGACTCATCGTTTTTGCTCCGATTGGAGATTCCTAGATTACAAATTCCCTTGGAAAAGCTGATTCCACTGAACGCTTCAATTTACCATCAACAGGTTTCCAAGTCTGAGAAACTCGATGTCACCAAAAAGTCATGAGCCTGTTTTGAGAGTTATTACCCTTTGGAAACAGATATATTGGGTCTCGGGTTAGGATTGGGGAGCTTTGTGCCCTTTTTTTTATAGGGAAGACAGATCTGCTTTTGTAAAACTAGGAGCCATTTTTTCAAGTGGGTTTGGAAACCATGGTTTTTTATGGTTGGATTGATTGGACAGCTGTCACGGAATACAAAAACCGGGCGCTCCCACATATCAGTGGTCTCAGAATATAAAAACCATGGGTTAACGATGAATTGTCGTCTTCTTCAAATAGGATAAGCCTTGGATGCCTATTGTGAAGCCTCATGCAAAGGAAATATGATGAATGAAAAGGATGAGATTTTTGTAAGGCATAGGCTTTATGAAAACAAAATAAACTCTCATCTCAAATCTTTTTCCGGAAAGGACTTTTCATTATGAAAATCTCTATGATGGCTCTAAAATCAATTTCAAATGTTGACAATAAAACTCAAAACTCAAAAAATGATGTAGATCTTTTGGATCTTTAAACACTTATTTTTAGGGTGAAATGGACGACCTAGATAATTTGTTATAATATACAATATTTTTAGAGCTTGAAATCTTCTTTTTTCACAACCATAATGTTCAAGCAAAGATGATTTATTTAAAGGATTTCTAATGCTTGAATTGTAATTTTCAATGAGTTATGAGGTGAGGTTTTATTTGTTTTGATAGAACGGAAGCCGTATCAAACTATTTTCAATAATGTAATATTTTTTATATTATTATATGTATGTTTAATGTATAATTATCTATACTAAATAGTGTATAATATAGATATATATCGTATTATACTAATAATATGGATAATCTTATAATGTTATATTATATTGAAATATATTATCTAATGTTATATAAGTGGGAAAAGTTTATATAGAGCCTAGGCTCTAAACAATCAAATTAGAGCCTGCCTCAGATCTTTTACTAGAAGAGGTTGTTTTGATGGCCAAATATTCTCAAATTGATCATCTCAACATCAAGATATATGGGCAGGGGAAAAAAGTGGATTTCAAGTTTTGGAAATAATGCATCTTGTAACGTATTTTGGACTCTCGATTTTCAAGATTTTAAAATTTTCATGTCTGCTCGATCCACACTATTTTTCAAGTTTTAAATTTTATAATTAAAGATCAAAATATATTTTAAGCCTATCACAAATATTTTCAACATTGAAATCATATTTCTAGACACTATTTTTAGGTGCGTAATACTTTGATTGTCTAGAGCCTCGACTCTAACCAAACTGCACCGTATATAATATACTTATATTATATATATATTAATACAAATAAAATCGGTAAAATAAATGTCACGATTTTTTTGGTTAAAATGTTTTTTCAAATTTAATATTTTTTAAATAAAAAACAAAAAAGTTGAAGAATAAAAATATTTCAATAAATTCTGGACATTGTAGCATTTCCTATGCGCCAAACACGAGAGCGCTGCCGTGTCAGTTCTGGAGAAAGTTTCTCCAAACAAACTGGCCCTAAGTTTTACTTCCTTTCGTTAGCATAGGGTTAGGGGAACAAACCATGCACGCTACCAGTTAATCTACACCGTCCTTGAGAATTGGTAAGTGAATACCCTCTTTGCACACCTTGCGTAATTAAAAAGTTATAGAAAGTAAAAATAGGTTACTCTTGTCGCAAACTACAACAGTCTTGGCTCCTCCTCATTTAGAAAACCGGCTCTTTGAAAACTTGGGGATCCGTACCAACCTATTTCTTTCAAAAAGAAAAAAATTGTTTCATGTTGGCTGTATTCGTTTTCGCCTGCAGTCCAGAGGTATAAAGAATCTATTTTTAATATGGATGTAAATAAGTGGTCTATAACCACCGGTCCAAATGTTTTTTCAATATAGTTATTATTTTTATTTTTTAAAACTTATTTAGTTTTTCATCTTCATGATCTCCATGTCTAAAATTATTTATTCTCTAAAAATTAGGATAAAATTATATTTAAAAAATGTATTTATTGCCAAACCCATATTTGTACATGTGCGGGCTTGGTCGCATGTTAACCGCGTTCTTAAGAGAAACTTGCCATTAAAACGATGGATTTTGTGCTATTCAAAATCACCTACATTAGAAAATCCCATATAGTATTGAGATGTTCCAATATTATATGGGAATGAAATATTTTCTTTTTATGTGAGATTGATATTGATATTTGATAAATTTCCTAAAAGAAGTAGAAATCCAAAAAAAAATTATGACTCTTGGTTATATCTCTTGGTCTTTAGAGATATGGGTAAGATCCATAGGAAATTTCCTAATTTATGGGGATTCCTAACTTATGTATATGAGAAGAAAGCACAAAGAATTTGTGTGTTCTATTTTGGTCACTATATATGAATGATGGTTCATCTAGATAGAGAGACGGAGGTAAATCCTATTGTGCATAAGATGCAATTTCCTCTTAGAGAGAAGATAACTTCTTATGAAGAGAAATATTGTGATGGTGCCTCCTGTAGCTTTTAAGGATTAAGATATTTGTTTCTTGTAGAGAAGTGATTTTCATGGACATTTTGAGTGGTTTTCTTTTTTAATTAGAGAGAAAATCAGTTTCTCGTTGCTCTCAGTTTCTCGTTGCTCTCGCGTTTCTATCTGGTATTGGCGGTAATGATTGCCAGAAGTAAAGAGAATGAAGGGTGAGTAATTTAAAAATATTTGCTCGACTGGGTTTGTCGCTGGTTAGAGAGGTAACTCTATATCGCAAACTTTTTGATGAAACTTTAATTGGTATAGTGGATTTCACTTTGTTGTGCCTATATATATAGCCCTTTTGGAGTGAATCATGTAAATACTCTTGTGGTATGTGTTTTATGCTTTATTTCTCGTACTTTATTTTCCACAAAATCTACCCATCAAGTTTAGAGCTTCCGCGCAAAATAAGTAGTATCAGAGCCTGGTTTGGGGTTTTCGATATGGCGGTAAAGGTTTCGAATGCAAAGTTTGAGGTGGGGAACACGTAAATCTTTGTGTTCTTGCAGTGTGTTTTATACGTTTTATTTCTCTTACTTTATTTGCCAAAATTCAACTCGTTGGGTTTAGAGCTTTCGCATGCAACAAGTAGTATCAAAGCATGGTTTGGGGTTTCTTGTATAGCAGTATAGGTTTCGAGTACAAAGTTCGAGGTGGGGAGATTTGATGGCAAATACAATTTTTAAACAAGAATGATTAAAAATTTTATGTGGCGGAAAATAAAGAATTGATGAAGCTATCCAATGGATGTTGGCATGGTGAGTAGGTGATTTTGATATCAATGTGGATATTATTGGATTTGGTGCTATTCAAAATCACCCATATTAGAAAATCTCATATTATGCAGGACTGAGATATTCTGATATTATGTAGGATTGAGATATTTCTTTATTATGTGATATTGATATTGATATTGATATTTGATAAGTTTCCTAAGGGTAATAGAAATCCAAAAAAGATTAGTACTATTGGATATATCTCTTAGTCTTTTGATATTTGTGTAAGATCTATAGGAGGTTTTCTATTTAGTATGGATTCCAAACCTTATATATGGAGATGAAAATGCAATGTATTTTTTTTCCCTATTTAGGTCACCATATGAAATTGAGGGTTTCTCTAGAAAGAGAGAAAGGGGTAGGTCCTCCATTGCATAAGATACAAGGTCACCTCCTAGGGAGAAGAGAGTTTCCTATGGAGGCAAACATTGTACCTCGTAAAGATTGAGAGGCTTGTTTCTTGTAGAACCACGGTTCTCATTAAGATATTGGGTTGTTTCATTTTTTAGTAGAGAGATTGTCAGTTTCTCGTTGCTTTCGCGTCTCTTTCTGGTGTTATCCGTAATAGTTGCTAGAAGTAAAGAGAATGAAGGAAGAATGATTTAAAAGTGTTTGCTCAATTAGGTTTTGTCGAGGGTTATAAAGGTAATTCTATGTCCCAAAATATTTGAAGTTACTTTTATTGGTATAGTAGATTTCAGTTTGTCATGCCCATAGATGTAGCCCATTTGGGGTAAACCATGTAAATCTTTGTATTCTTATGGTATGTGTTTTATGCTTTATTTCTCATATTTTATTTACTAAAATTCAACCCAACGGTTTTAGCGCTTTTGCACACAACATAAAAGTACATAACATATTAAAACTGGAACACGGTTTCTATGAGTCCACAGACTTACATGTAGAAATGCTAGCTCTTTAATAATTTATTATTGAAATAGAAATTAATCTTATTGTTTAAAGAATATATAATCTTTATCATGTAGATTATTAATCTGTAAAAATAAATAAATTTTAAAATATTGAAATAATATTTTTTGAGAAAATATTTGAACGGTTGAGTTTACTTTTTATTTAGAGGACAATTATTTATTGTTTAGATATTCAGTTTCTTTGGTACATAGTGTAGATCTCCAAGCTCGCATAGTAGCAGGTGTGGACTTGGACGCACCAAACAATTCTCCATAAAACTGATATTCAAATGCTAAGTCATTTCTGTTCTGTCTCTCTAGCCTTTTTTTAAGGGTGCGTTTGTATAGAGCCGATGCTCTAAACAGACAAAGTAAAGCACACCTTCAAATAATATCTAAAAATATGGTTTTAATGCTGGAAATCTTTGTGATAGCCTTAAATTATATTTTCTTCTCTAATTATAAAGTTTAAATCTTCAAAAATAGTGTAGATCGAGTAGTAAACTTGAAAATCTTGAAAGTTGACTGTCCAAAAAATGCATTACAATATGAACTATTTCCAAAACTTGAAATCCATTTTTTTCTCATGTCCATGCATCCTTACATCGAGATGATTAATTTGATGATATTTAGGCACCAAAAAAACCTCTTTTTGTGAAATCTTAAGGTGCATTCTAATTCAACTGTTTAGAGCCGCACACTTCTATAAACTTTTTCCTTTTTTTTTTTGGAGGAATGATTTCATGCAACGTTGTATAGTAGTATAATGCAACCACATCTCTAGAAAACCGTGTTTTGACATTTGTATGATCCCAAATTTGACACACACATTCTCTTCATCCTCATAATCAATCCTAAGACCAAACAAATTCAATTTGCACCCTTGATATGGTCAAAATTAGCTCCAATAATGAATATTTGTCATTCATTTGGTGAATTTCCAGATCTAGGCCTTAACAAATTCAAAATCATTTTTATTTTTTAGCATTGTTAATCAAATGATGTGTTTATGATGCAAATCGGAGAGATCTTCAAAAGAAGATCCTTCATATCTGTACTACAAACTGATTTTTTTTTAAGAGTGTTAGAGAGTGGGGACGATCAAATTTTGATATGATGTCAGATCTACTAAGAAGTGTGCAGATCTGCTCTCAAAAGTGTCAGAGCCAACATTGATCCAAAAACACGAAAGATAGAATGAAAAACGAGTAAAATCATAAATCTAACAAAAATACCTAAAAATAAGAGAAAAAGAGGACGAAGAAATTACCAGGCCGGGCCAGTTGGCTGGGGCACCCGAGGCTTCGAGGCCTCGCTTTTATCAGAACCATGGCTTACACCATATGTCCTTTGTTGTTCTCTCTTCAAACATGACAAAGCCTTGGCTTGATTGGATGGCTTTATTAGATATGATCTAACGAGTGGCTAGGGTCTTCTTGTTTTTTTTTTCTCTCTGGTCTTTAGAGTCTCTCTTTTCCCAGCTCTCTCTCTCTCTCTCTCTCTCTCTCTCTCTCTCTCTCTCCTAGGCTAAGTACATCTAAAGAGATACTCTCTCTCGAGAATATGTTTTTAAAGGCTAAAAACGTGTGAAACTCTAACCTTCTAAAAACAACCAAATCTGCCAGCAGAAATTCAATTTTTGGGGTCAAAGGGGCTGGGCAAATCTGAAGAAAATTGGCAGTTTCTGATTCTAGGGCGATTCATGCATTTTAGTGATATTGCCTACAAAAATTCAGGTAATAATGAGTTGTTTTGAATTTTATTTGATTTGTTACTAAAATAATGCTCTTGCAAGACTATGGATCAGAACATAGAGATCACAAACTAGAGTGGTCTATGGTTCAAGGGTTTCTGGAATAGTGTGGTCTTAAGGGTTCAGAAATATCATAGAATTTGCCAATTTCAAAATGGGGTATCTATAGTTGCCCCTCTTTGACACTCCATTTCCTTCGAGGGACAGGTGAGTGTCAAAGAATTAGACATTGCAAACATTTTAGATTATCTGATGTTACATGGTCAGAGGGCCCAAGACATTACACTCCTCTCTCACCCAACTAGAACATTTTCATCATAGGTTTTTCGGCGTGAGATGTTCCGGTGAGTTACGCAGGCATGAAACTCAGATGGGATTTCTGGCCATGCGATTTGACTTCAGAGGTTATCCCAATTCAAATTCTTAAACCTGACATTTTCTTTGATTCCCTTAAGGGTTTCCTAAGGTCTTTTATAAGTTTTACTTGTTTAGGAAAAGGTTTACCTGGTCAATTCTAAAGAGTGAGAAGAGGCGACAACGTGGTATCATCATGTATGGGTGTCCAAACTGATTCGTTATTTTAAAAGTCTTTTTAGATATTTTGAACGCAAAGGGGAATTTTGAAATAGAACCCCGAGTTTTGAACATGTCACCATTTTAATTTTAGCAAAGAAATTAAAATTTTTGATAACACATATTATGAAAAATTTTGAAACGAGAAATATATTTTGAAGAGTAAAATTTTAGTTCACAGTTTTAGCTCTTGCAGCCATGGAGCGCTCTAAGCCGTTTTACGTCATACAGTGATGGACGGATACACCCCGACCCTTTACATCATATGGGGCTAGACGGATACACCCGACCTTTTATATCATAAGAGGCTAGAAATTTTCTGAATACACTTAACCTTTTACGTCATACTGGGTTAAACAGGTACACCTGACTTTGTACATCATACGAGGCTAGACGTTTTCTAATATGCATGACCTTTTACGTCGTATGGGGTTAGACGGATACACCTGACCTTTTACGTCATATGGGGCTCGACATTTTCTGAACTGGATTTTCGCTGGCAGTTAGAGGCTTGTGCCACCAAGGATCTTTGTTTTTTTTTTGAATGAAAATAAGTTTTTGAAATTAGTTGGCAATTTAGGCTCATGCCACAAAGGTGCTTTTGAAAACTTTTGAAATCTAATTAAATTTTAAACAATCTTTTTCAAAGAGAAAATACATACATGTGGCTGTATCAGTCTCCATGAGCCTTCGAAATATGAGGTAAGGCATTTGGGCAAGAAAACAAAATATTTTTGGATCTCAAAGTTAATTTTAAGTCAATATTTTCATGTTACTGCCCCTTATATCTGGTCAGAAATGACCAAGATGCCCCTGAATACAAAATATTTTCTTGCTCGTTTCGATGTAGTTTTTGTCCTTACATCGTGGAATTTCTTCCTCCATTGCCTCAGTTACAAGGTTTTTTGTTTGTTAATCTTTACATGTGCAATTGATTTCTTGAGGTAGAGAGGGACATTTTATTTGCACACACTTTTGAGACCGAGTTTCAACAAACTCAATTCCCATTGTTATAGGGTTTTTGTCCCAAAATTCTGGTTAACGAACTGTCATACACACACACGGGGATGAGTTTTCCACTTTTTGCCTCAAGGGATCTAGTTGAGAGAGAGAATGCTCCCAAAATAGCCAATGTCTTCATCGGTGAGGTTCACCCATCTCTGATATGTGGTAGTTGGTAGTCTAATCATGGAGTGCCTGGCTAGTTTCAAGCCTTCATAACAGGCATAGGAAGTTGGCTTCAAGAGATATGCCAGATCAACTAATAGTTTAACCTCTTGTAGTGATGGAGCAAGTCCTTTCTTGATTTTAGAAAAGGAATTTTGAAAATGATTTTTTTTATGAGAAAACGAAAGATTACTTTGGAAAGCATTTTCGAAAGAGGGACGGGTCTTATAGTTTTTACCACTTATGGCCCCAGTGGTGGTCATTTTGTTTATTTCTTTTTTATTCACTTATTTAAAGAAGATGAAATGGATTTCCTTATGAGATCGTGAGGGCCCAAGAGTTTTAAAGTTTCTATTGGGCTTTGAAGATCCCGTCATGGGTTTTCGCAAAACTATGGGGAGTTCTTTGGGTTCTTGCCAGGCTTCCTTCTTGGAGAGGTCTCGATGTTTTTCCTGGGGTTTGTCGAAGTTTCTTGGGTCTCCAACTCATGTCACCGTCCCATATCTTTCTAGGTTGGTTATGTTTCTAGGTTGGTTATGTTGGGAACCTGTAGAGACTAGGTGGAGTCTCCATCCTTAGGACCTGCTTACGTAGTATTGTTGTAACAGTTTGCATACCTTAGTGATTCTTTCATTTTTGAAGTTGGTTCCATTATCAATAATGATTGATTATGGAATGCCACTTCTGAGTACAATGTTATTTTTTATGAACGGGCAACATGCTGACCTTCAATTTTAACAAATGATGTGACCTCTACCCATTTTGTGAAATATTCTGTAGCCATTAATATGTAACAGTGGCCATTCGAGGCTTTTGGAGAAATCATCCAATAATATCAAGACTCCACAGGGCAAAGAGCCATATGGGCGGTGTTGAGTTAAGTGGTACAGATGATGCATAGATGAGGTCTCCATAAAGTTGACAAATGAAACACCCATTAACGAATTTCCAACAGTTTTCGGCCATGGTGGTCCAATAATAGCCTTGGCGCCTGATTTGTCGAGCTAAGGCTGCTGCCTCTGAATGATCTCCTTCATTGTGTAATTTTCTTAATACTGGGTCGATTTCTGCCTGATTGACCGCAAGATGACGCCATCAAATGATTTCTTGAACAAAAGGTTGTCTCTTATTAGGAAACCCATAGAAAACCTTTGCAGGGCTTTCTTATCCTTTTTGGTGGCTCCATCAGGAAATGATCTATCTTTTAACAAGGACAACACGTCGTGAAACCATGGTTTCACCTTGACTAGCGCTTCTGAGGCCACGAAAGATACTTCTTCATCATTCTCATTTTCTTATTCTATTTATTTTTCGATCCTTGGTGGGGAAGGGTCTTGTTTGTGCTTAATGTAAAATGGCAGCGTGGTGACATCTAAAAGGATATCGACCATCGAAACAAGGGTCGCAAGGAAGTCGGCGAACATATTATTTTCCCTTGTTACATGTTGGAATGCAATTTGCTTAAAATATTTTATAATCTTTTTCACATTTTCTTGATTCGATTTGAGCTTTTCTTCTTTAACATTCAAAATCCTCTGAACATGGTTTATGACAAGTAAAGAGTCACCAATGACTCTTTTTTTCTGGATTTTCAGTTCCATGGCATTCTCGAGCTCGGCTATCAGGGCTTCATATTCAATAATGTTATTTGTAAATGGGAAATTTAGTCTGATGATTGTTGACATTAAAATATTTTCGGGTGAGCATAATATAACCCTAACACCTGACCCGTATTCGTTTCTTGCATCGTCGAAATATAGCTCCCAAGTTGAGTCCTCAATTGTGAAGAGCAGCTCATCAATGAGATTCGTGTTAACGGAAGTGTTATCTGGTAGTGGGTGTGTAGCTAAATGGTCAGCAATGACTTGTCCTTTGACCGATTATTGTGTGATCCCGAACTTACTCATTAGCATTCTCCATTTCGGCAAACGTATGTTAAGGACTGGTCTTTCCGATAAGTACTTGAGTGGGTCTATTTTTTAGATGAGCTTGACCATATGAGATAAGACATATTGTCTTAATTTTTTCATAGCCCACATAAGCATTAAGCAATGCTTCCCCACATCCGTAAATTTCGCTTCATAGTGGACCATGGGTTTGCTGATGTAGTACATGATTTGTTCTGTTTTCATGGTCATCATATTGTCCTAACATTACCCATATAGTCTTGTCTTTCATAGATATTTATAGGAACAAGGGTTTGTCAGAATTAGGAGGGCTAAGGATGGGAGTTTGGTTAGATACTCATTGATTTGGTCGAATGCCTCTTGGATACGACCACTATGTTGGCCAACCATTCTGAGTAATCGACAAGGGTAACGAATTTTTCCTCAAGCAGTTTATTGATTTTTTTTTTTTATTTTGAGCTCAAGGTGGATATCTTGACGTTGGAGTTTCTGTCTTACATGCATTGCTTTAACGTTGAATAGCAGGTAATGTTGCATAAATGTGGAATCTAACCCTGACATATCATCGTATGACCTGGAGAAGGCATCACGATATACCTTAAGAAAGGAAATCACGTTTTTCCTCTCATCGGAAGATAGGGGGGTTCCAATCTAGGTCAACCTTGGGTCTTTCGCAGTCCCTAGGTTGACGTCGATTATCTCTTCAATGGTAGCCGTTGGGTCACCATCAAATCTCTTCATAAGAACTCTCGAAAGTTTCCAGCCAAGTTTTCTTGCATTTTGACATGTTTAAAGTACTTCAGACTGAGAAACCGTTTTCATAGAATCTGCCTCTTGCACTCTGAAAAAGACCCCAATAACTAGAACTATATATACGGTGTGTCAAATTGCTGTAGGACCACTGCCATTGGATCCGGCACGGTTGGAAACCCCCAGGGTCCAAATTTAAGCTTAAATGGACATTCCAGGAAGAAGTTATAGGCAAAAGAGCGAAACAAGAGGAGCCGCACACTATTTCCGTGCAGCCCCCTGCAACAAAACTCCATTAAAGGGACAGTCATGAATAGTGATTTGCGACGCTTATATCTCCGTCATACGAGATCGGCTCGTGCTCAAACTGTTTGGAGCATGTTCGTTTCATTGAGACGAACGTTTCGATATGTGGCACGCCCCGTGAGGGCTTTCAACCGCGGAGAAAAGCAAGGGAGAAGTTGCTGATATGTGAAGAAAATTACAAGAAAATCAGCAGCATCTCGCCTCTCTCGAGCGGCCGAATCACAACGCTCGCAAACCCAATTGGCGTAAAACCAGTAGCACCGCATGCGTAAGGCCCATGGTTATCACCAGTCCGATCCTTGGGCAGAATGAACCGTCGGATTTTGCACACGAAGCCGACGAAGTCACTGCAAATTCTGATGCTGGAATTCCAGATTCCGGCAAAACTCCCACGTTGCAAAATTCTCGTCCGGACATGAAATCGAGCTGTGTTTGTTGCCTCGCGATCATGACGGCATGCTCAGTGTGATGCAGTGAAGAAATCATTGAAAAACATCAAGAAACGACCACACTATCGATGGATTAAACTAGTGATTTAAAAAGCAGATCGGTGCCCTAGGGTATATTATTACAACCTAACTAACTTTAATATTACATCATTTATTCTTAGGTGTGTATTAAGAAATACTTGTTGTATTTATAAATATCTTTTATTTTTTTTACAGTAAATATTTGTTGTATTATCTTTGTTTTTTTGCTAAGAAAAATATGATACTTGTTGTATTACTTTTTATTTTATGTTTTGACAAAAAAATTAAGAAGATGTATTACAATTTTTTTTTTTTGTATTATCTTTTACTTGATTTTTGACAAGAAATACGTTATATTACTCTCTTTATTTTGACAAGAAAAATAAAAATATGTATTATTTTTTTTACCAAAAATATTTGATGTATTACCTTTTATTTTTTATTTTTTTCCTTTAATTTTTTTTACAACATATTTTCTTCATCTACTTTTTATTTTTTTCCACTTAATTTTTTTACAACATGACTTTTTTTCTCTTAGTTTTTTAAAAAATAAAAATGAAGCTCCAAAAGAGTATTTCTTTCCTTTTATTTTTTTTACAACATAATTTTTTTTCTTTTACATTTTTAAAAAATAAAAATAAAGCCCCAACGGGGAGTTGCGCACGGGAGGAATCGACGGTGGGAAGGGCAGGCCAAAATCCGCAAAGCTAGCCTCCTCCACCAATTCATCCCATTATGCTTACAAGGATATAATAAATATATACATGCTATTAGTTATGCAACTCTAATTTTGTCCCACATCGAAGGACGAGAACACTAAAATGCTCTATAAACAAGAACGCAATAGATGAATTTTATGCATCTGGAGGTATGGGGGCGGGCTTCGGCAAGTCTACTAATGAGAATCGGTGATATTTTGCCGATTTAGATATTGCGCAGGATCCCGCAGATTCCTCTCTAGACTCGCCCGATTTCTGATATTGCGCAGGAACCGTCACGGGCAAGCCGATTCCCGCGTCGACCCTTCTCTCTAAACACGCCCGGTTTCTGATATTGCGTAGGAATCGGCTTGCGCAGGATCCCGCCAATTCTCTCGTCGTCCTTATCCCGTCGACCCTCGTCTCTAAACTCGCCTGGTTTCTGATATTGCACAGGATCCCGCCGATCCTTCTCTAGACTCGCCCGTTTTCAGATCTGTAAACCCACACGGTTTTCGATATTGCGCTGGATCCCGCCGATTCCTCTCTAGACTCGGCCGATTTTTGATCTCTAACTCGCCTGGTTTCTGATATTGTGCAGGATCCCGTCGATTCCTCTCTAGACCTGCCCTGTTTCTGATCTCTAAACTCGCCCGATTTCTGATATTGCGCAGGATCCCGCCGATTCCTCTGTAGGCTCGCCCGGTTTCTAATATTGCGTAGGAACCGGTTTCTGATATTGCGCAGGAACCGGCACAGGCAAGCTGATTCCCGCGTCAACCCTCCTCTCTAAACTCGCCCGGTTTTCAATATTGCGCAGGATCTTGCCGATTCCTCTCTGGACTCGCTCGGTTACTGATCTCTAAACTCGCTCGGTTTCCGATATTGAGCAGGATCCCGCCGATTCCTCTCGAGGCTCTCTCGGTTTCTAATATTGTGCAGCAACCGGTTATGATATTGCGCATGAACCGGCACAGGCAAGCCGATTCCCGCATCAACCCTCCTCTCTAAACTCGCCCGGTTTTCAATATTGCACAGGATCCCGCCGACTCCTCTCTAGACTCCCCTGGTTTCTGATATTGCACAGGAACAGGCATGGGCAAGCCGATTCCCATGTCGGCCCGCCGATTTTTAAACCACTGCATATAGATGTTAAAGACTCGGTGGAGTGCTATAAGACTCGCCTCCGGCTGGTAGCCAAGACGAGTTCGGATTTCTGACAGAAAATTAATTAAAAGTCCAAACTTCTATTTGCATCATAAAAGTCGAATTTAGGTATTTTTCTCCTCATTTGTTTGACCAGAAAGCCTGGTTATTTACTCAAACCTCCTCGACATAGATTTCTATCTTGTTTATTCAAATCAAACCTGGTGCTAATTGATCCTGATTCCGTCTTCCAAAAGACCCCTATACACAAAAATCGTCGGTTCATGTGAGTAATATGAGTTTATTCTTCAAATACTATGCAATCCACTATTGCATCGATTTCTCCCTCTTTTTTTGCTCAAATTTATTGAAACTGCGTTACCTTTTCATCGTGATTCAACTGTCTGCAATAGCCCCATACTGATTTGTTTGATCAGTGGCTCAAAATTTATTTGATCAAAGGGTATAGGGTATATATCCCAGACAACTCAAGCCAAGATAAAAAAAAAATGGTTGTGGGATGCATTTCTCAAAAAAAAAAAAAAAAAGCGAAAAAAAAAAAAAAAAAAAGTTGATTCTAGTGGAAGTTTTTAGAAAGGAAGGGCTAAAAGCAAACACTTTACAAAGATGGGAGAAAAGAGTCCACCATGATAAAATCCTCACTGCTAATTATTATACAAATGAAGATTCCTTACAAAAACTTGCACCATATTTTTAGAAAATTGGAGATTTCTCAATTTGGTCCCCAGGAGCTAAGGTAGATCACAGTCCTTAACGATTCCTCCGCTCCTCTTTTCTGCTCCTTTGTCCTTTTTCTCTTTGGTGAATCCAGAGCAGCTCTTGAGAATTTTCTCACCTGCTGGTTTGAAAAGGACGGCTGAGATTCAATCCTGCCATTTGATTGCAAAGATCTGACGGCTAACTCCTTCCATTTAGGAGCTTGATCCTTCATTCCCCTCAGGCTTGAGACAGCCCACATCCTACCCCAATGCCTTAGACTCATCGTTTTTGCTCCGATTGGAGATTCCTAGATTACAAATTCCCTTGGAAAAGCTGATTCCACTGAACGCTTCAATTTACCATCAACAGGTTTCCAAGTCTGAGAAACTCGATGTCACCAAAAAGTCATGAGCCTGTTTTGAGAGTTATTACCCTTTGGAAACAGATATATTGGGTCTCGGGTTAGGATTGGGGAGCTTTGTGCCCTTTTTTTTATAGGGAAGACAGATCTGCTTTTGTAAAACTAGGAGCCATTTTTTCAAGTGGGTTTGGAAACCATGGTTTTTTATGGTTGGATTGATTGGACAGCTGTCACGGAATACAAAAACCGGGCGCTCCCACATATCAGTGGTCTCAGAATATAAAAACCATGGGTTAACGATGAATTGTCGTCTTCTTCAAATAGGATAAGCCTTGGATGCCTATTGTGAAGCCTCATGCAAAGGAAATATGATGAATGAAAAGGATGAGATTTTTGTAAGGCATAGGCTTTATGAAAACAAAATAAACTCTCATCTCAAATCTTTTTCCGGAAAGGACTTTTCATTATGAAAATCTCTATGATGGCTCTAAAATCAATTTCAAATGTTGACAATAAAACTCAAAACTCAAAAAATGATGTAGATCTTTTGGATCTTTAAACACTTATTTTTAGGGTGAAATGGACGACCTAGATAATTTGTTATAATATACAATATTTTTAGAGCTTGAAATCTTCTTTTTTCACAACCATAATGTTCAAGCAAAGATGATTTATTTAAAGGATTTCTAATGCTTGAATTGTAATTTTCAATGAGTTATGAGGTGAGGTTTTATTTGTTTTGATAGAACGGAAGCCGTATCAAACTATTTTCAATAATGTAATATTTTTTATATTATTATATGTATGTTTAATGTATAATTATCTATACTAAATAGTGTATAATATAGATATATATCGTATTATACTAATAATATGGATAATCTTATAATGTTATATTATATTGAAATATATTATCTAATGTTATATAAGTGGGAAAAGTTTATATAGAGCCTAGGCTCTAAACAATCAAATTAGAGCCTGCCTCAGATCTTTTACTAGAAGAGGTTGTTTTGATGGCCAAATATTCTCAAATTGATCATCTCAACATCAAGATATATGGGCAGGGGAAAAAAGTGGATTTCAAGTTTTGGAAATAATGCATCTTGTAACGTATTTTGGACTCTCGATTTTCAAGATTTTAAAATTTTCATGTCTGCTCGATCCACACTATTTTTCAAGTTTTAAATTTTATAATTAAAGATCAAAATATATTTTAAGCCTATCACAAATATTTTCAACATTGAAATCATATTTCTAGACACTATTTTTAGGTGCGTAATACTTTGATTGTCTAGAGCCTCGACTCTAACCAAACTGCACCGTATATAATATACTTATATTATATATATATTAATACAAATAAAATCGGTAAAATAAATGTCACGATTTTTTTGGTTAAAATGTTTTTTCAAATTTAATATTTTTTAAATAAAAAACAAAAAAGTTGAAGAATAAAAATATTTCAATAAATTCTGGACATTGTAGCATTTCCTATGCGCCAAACACGAGAGCGCTGCCGTGTCAGTTCTGGAGAAAGTTTCTCCAAACAAACTGGCCCTAAGTTTTACTTCCTTTCGTTAGCATAGGGTTAGGGGAACAAACCATGCACGCTACCAGTTAATCTACACCGTCCTTGAGAATTGGTAAGTGAATACCCTCTTTGCACACCTTGCGTAATTAAAAAGTTATAGAAAGTAAAAATAGGTTACTCTTGTCGCAAACTACAACAGTCTTGGCTCCTCCTCATTTAGAAAACCGGCTCTTTGAAAACTTGGGGATCCGTACCAACCTATTTCTTTCAAAAAGAAAAAAATTGTTTCATGTTGGCTGTATTCGTTTTCGCCTGCAGTCCAGAGGTATAAAGAATCTATTTTTAATATGGATGTAAATAAGTGGTCTATAACCACCGGTCCAAATGTTTTTTCAATATAGTTATTATTTTTATTTTTTAAAACTTATTTAGTTTTTCATCTTCATGATCTCCATGTCTAAAATTATTTATTCTCTAAAAATTAGGATAAAATTATATTTAAAAAATGTATTTATTGCCAAACCCATATTTGTACATGTGCGGGCTTGGTCGCATGTTAACCGCGTTCTTAAGAGAAACTTGCCATTAAAACGATGGATTTTGTGCTATTCAAAATCACCTACATTAGAAAATCCCATATAGTATTGAGATGTTCCAATATTATATGGGAATGAAATATTTTCTTTTTATGTGAGATTGATATTGATATTTGATAAATTTCCTAAAAGAAGTAGAAATCCAAAAAAAAATTATGACTCTTGGTTATATCTCTTGGTCTTTAGAGATATGGGTAAGATCCATAGGAAATTTCCTAATTTATGGGGATTCCTAACTTATGTATATGAGAAGAAAGCACAAAGAATTTGTGTGTTCTATTTTGGTCACTATATATGAATGATGGTTCATCTAGATAGAGAGACGGAGGTAAATCCTATTGTGCATAAGATGCAATTTCCTCTTAGAGAGAAGATAACTTCTTATGAAGAGAAATATTGTGATGGTGCCTCCTGTAGCTTTTAAGGATTAAGATATTTGTTTCTTGTAGAGAAGTGATTTTCATGGATATTTGGTGCGGTTATTTCTTTTTAATTAGAGAGAAAATCAGTTTCTCGTTGCTCTCAGTTTCTATCTGGTATTGTCGGTAATGACTGCCAGAAGTAAAGAGAATGAAGGGTGTGTAATTTAAAAGGATTTGCTCGACTGGGTTTGTCGCGGGTTAGAGAGGTAACTCTATATCCCAAACTTTTTGATGAAACTTTAATTGGTATAGTGGATTTCAATTTGTTGTGCCTATGGATATAGCCCTTTTGGAGTGAATCATGTAAATATTCTTGTGGTATGTGTTTTATGCTTTATTTCTCGTACTTTATTTGCCACAAAATCAACCTATCAAGTTTAGAGCTTTCGCGCAAAATAAGTAGTATCAGAGCCTGGTTTGGGGTTTTCGATATGGCGGTAAAGGTTTCGAATGCGAAGTTTGAGGTGGGGAACACGAAAATCTTTGTGTTCTTACGGTGTGTTTTATATGTTTTATTTCTTGGACTTTGTTTGCCAAAATTTAACTCGTTGGGTTTAGAGCTTTCGCATGCAACAAGTAGTATCAAAGCATGGTTTGGTGTTTTTTGTATAGCAGTATAGGTTTCGAGTACAAAGATCGAGGTGGGGAGATTTGATGGCAAATACTATTTTTCAACAAGAATGATTAAAAATTTTATGTGGCAGAAAATAAAGAATTGATGAAGCTATCCAATGGATGTTGGCATGGTGAATAGGTGATTTTGATATCAATGTGGATATTGTTGGATTTGGTGCTATTCAAAATCACCCATATTAGAAAATCTCATATTATGCAGGACTGAGATATTCGGATATTATGTAAGATTGAGATATTTCTTTATTATGTGATATTGATATTGATATTGATATTGATATTGATATTTGATAAGTTTCCTAAGGGTAATAGAAATCCAAAAAGGATTAGTACTATTGGATATATCTCTTAGACTTTTGATATTTGTGTAAGATCTATAGGAAGTTTTCTATTTAGTATGGATTCCAAACCTTATATATGGAGATGAAAATGCAATGAGTTTTTTTTCCCTATTTAGGTCACCATATGAAAATGACAGTTTCTCCGGAAAGAGAGAGAGGGGTAAGGCCTCCAGTGCATAAGATACAAGGTCACCTCCTAGAAAGAAGAGAGTTTCCTATGGAGACAAACATTGTACCTCGTAAGGATTGAGAGGCTTGTTTCTTGTAGAACCGCGGTTCCCAATTAGATATTGGGTTGTTTCAGTTTTTAGTAGAGAGATTGTCAGTTTCTCGTTGCTTTCGCGTCTCTATCTGGTGTTGTCAGTAATAGGTGCGAGAAGTAAAGAGAATGAAGGAAGAATGATTTAAAAGTGTTTGCTCAATTAGGTTTTGTCGAGGGTTATAAAGGTAATTCTATGTCCCAAAATATTTGATTTAACTTTTATTGGTATAGTAGATTTCAGTTTGTCATGCCCATAGATGTAGCCCTTCTGGGGTAAACCATGTAAATCTTTGTCATCTTATGGTGTATGTTATATGTTTTATTTCTCATATTTTATTTACTAAAATTCAACCCAACGGGTTTAACGCTTCTGCACACAACATAAAAGTACATAACATATTAAAACTGGAACACGGTTTCTATGAGTCCACAGACTTACATGTAGAAATGCTAACCCTTTAATAATTTATTTTTGAAATAGAAACTAATCCTATTTTTTAAAGTATTTATAATCTTTATCATGTAGATTATTATTCTGTAAAAATAAATAAATTTTAAAATATAGAAATAATATTTTTTGAGAAAATATTTGAACCGTTGAGTTTACTTTTTATTTAGAGGACAATTATTTATAGTTTAGATATACAGTTTCTTTAGTACATAGTGTAGATCTCCAAGCTCGCATAGTAGCAGGTGTGGACTTGGACGCACCAAACAATTCTCCATAAAACTTATATTCAAATGCTAAGTCATTTCTGTTCTGTCTCTCTAGCCTTTTTTTAAGGGTGCGTTTGTATAGAGCCGATGCTCTAAACAGACAAAGTAAAGCACACCTTCAAATAATATCTAAAAATATGGTTTTAATGCTGGAAATCTTTGTGATAGCCTTAAATTATATTTTCTTCTCTAATTATAAAGTTTAAATCTTCAAAAATAGTGTAGATCGAGTAGTAAACTTGAAAATCTTGAAAGTTGACTGTCCAAAAAATGCATTACAATATGAACTATTTCCAAAACTTGAAATCCATTTTTTTCTCATGTCCAAGCATCCTTACATCGAGATGATTAATTTGATGATATTTAGGCACCAAAAAAACCTCTTTTTGTGAAATCTTAAGGTGCATTCTAATTCAACTGTTTAGAGCCGAACACTTCTATAAACTTTTTCCTTTTTTTTTTTGGAGGAATGATTTCATGCAACGTTGTATAGTAGTATAATGCAACCACATCTCTAGAAAACCGTGTTTTGACATTTGTATGATCCCAAATTTGACACACACATTCTCTTCATCCTCATAATCAATCCTATGACCAAACAAATTCAATTTGCACCCTTGATATGGTCAAAATTAGATCCAATAATGAATATTTGCCATTCATTTGGTGAATTTCAAGATCTAGGCCTTAACAAATTCAAAATCATTTTTATTTTTTAGCAATGTTAATCAATTGATGTGTTTAAGATGCAAATCAGAGAGATCTTCAAAAGAAGATCCTTTATATCTGTACCACAAACTGATTTTTTTTAAGAGTGATAGAGAGTGGGGACGAGCAAATTTTGAATTGAAGACAGATCTACTAAGAAGTGTGCAGATCTGCTCTCAGAATTGTCTAAGCCAACATTGATCCAAAAACACGAAAGATTAAATGAGAAACGAGTAAAATCATAAATCTAACAAAAATACCTAAAAATAAGAGAAAAAGAGGATGAAGAAATTACCAGGCCGAGCCAGTTGGCTGGTGCACCCGAGGCTTCGAGGCCTCGCTTTTATCGGAATCAGGGCTTACACCATATGTACTTTGTTGTTCTCTCTTCAAACATGACAAAGCCTTGGCTTGATTGGATGGCTTTCTTAGATCTGATCTAACGAGTGGCTAGGGTCTTCTAGTTTTTTTTTTCTCTCTGGTCTTTAGAGTTTCTCTTTTCCCAGCTCTCTCTCTCTCTCTCTCTCTCTCTCTCTCTCCTAAGCTAACTACATCTAAAGAGTCTAATCCCTAAAATGATCTCGAGAATATGTTTTTAAAGGCACAAAAACGTGTGAAACTCTAACCTTCTAAAAAACAACAAATCTGCCAGCAGAAATTCCATTTTTGGGGTCAAAGGGGCTGGGCAAATCTGACCAAAATTAGCAGTTTCTGATTCTAGGGCGATTCATGCATTTTAGTGATATTGCCTACAAAACTTCAGGTAACAATGAGTTGTTTTGAATTTTATTTGATTTATTACAAAAATAGTGCTCATGCAGGACTATGGATCGGAAGATAGGGATCACCGACTAGGGTCGTCTATGGTTCAAGGGTTTTCTGGAATAGTGTGGTCTTAAAGGTTCAGGAATATCATAGAATTTTCCAATTTCAAAATGGGCTATCTATAGTTGCCCCTCTTTGACACTCCATGTCCTTCGAGGGATACGTGAGTGTCAAAGAATTAGACATTGTTGACATTTTAGATTATCTGATGTTACATTGTCAGAGGGCCCAAGACATTACACTCTTCTCTTACCCAACTAGAACATTTTCATCATAGGTTTTTCGGCGTGAGATGTTCCGATGAGTTATGCAGGCTTGAAACTCATATTGGATTTCTGGCCATGCCATTTGACTTAAGAGGCTGTCACAATTCAAATTCTTAAACCTGACATTTTCTTTGATTCCCTTTAGGGTTTCCTAAAGTCTTTTATAGGTTTTACTTGTTTAGGAAAAGGTTTGCCTGGTCAATTCTAAAGAGAGAGATGAGGCGACAACGTGGTATCATCAAGTATGGGTGTCAAAACTGATTCGTTATTTTAAAAGTCTTTTTAGATATTTTGAACGCAAAGGGGAATTTTGAAATAGAACCCCGAGTTTTGGACATGTCACCATTTTAATTTTAGCAAAGAAATTAAAATTTTTGAAAACACATATAATGAAAAATTTTGAAACGAAATATATATTTTGAAGAACAAAATTTTAGTTCGCAGTTTTAGCTCTTGCAGCCATGGAGCCCACTAAGCCGTTTTACATCATACAGTGATGGACGGATACACCCCGACCCTTTACATCATATGGGGCTAGACGGATACACCCGACCTTTTATGTCATAAGAGGCTAAAAATTTTCTGAATACACTACACCTTTTACGTCATACAAGGTCAAACAAGTACATCTGACTTTCTACGTCATACGAGGCAAGATGTTTTCTAAATATGCCTGACCTTTTACGCCGTATGGGGTTAGACGGATACACCTGACGTTTTATGTCATATGGGGCTCGACATTTTCTGAACTGGATTTTTGCTGGCAGTTAGAGGCTTGTGCCACCAAGGATCTTTTTTTTTTTTTTGAATGAAAATATGTTTTTGAAATTAATTGGAAATTTGGGCTCATGCCACAAAGGTGCTTTTGAAAACTTTTGAAACCTAATTAAATTTTAAACAATCTTTTTCAAAGAGAAAATACATACATGTGGCTGTATTAGTCTCCATGAGCCTTCGAAATATGAGCAAAGGAATTTCGGCAAAAAAAAAAAAAAATTTTGTGCTCGAAGTTAATTTTGAGTCAATATTTTCATGTTACTGCCCCTTATATCTGGTCAGAAATGACCAAGATGCTCTTGGATACAAAATATTTTCTTGCTCGTTTTGCTGTAGTTTTTGTCCTTACTTTGTGGAATTCCTTGCTCCATTGCCTCAGTTACACGGTTTTTTGTTTGTTAATCTTTACATGTGCAATTGATTCCTTGAGGTAGAGAGAGACATTTTATTTGCACACACTTTTGAGATCGAGTTTCAACAAACTCAATTCCCATTGTTATAGGGTTTTTGTCCCAAAAATCTGGTTAACGAACCGTCATACACACACACGGGGATGAGTTTTCCTCTTTTTGCCTCAAGGGATCTAGTTGAGAGAGAGAATGCTCCCAAAATAGCCAATGTCTTCATCGGTGAGGTTCACCCATCTCTGATATGTGGTAGTTGGTAGTCTAATCAGGGAGTGCCTGGCTAGTTTCAAGCCTTCATAACAGGCATAGGAAGTTGGCTTTAAGAGATATGCCAGATCAACTAATAGTTTAACCTCTTGTAGTGATGGAGCAAGTCCTTTCTTGATTTTAGAAAAGGAATTTTGAAAATGATTTTTTTTATGAGAAAACGAAAGGTTACTTTGGAAAGCATTTTTGAAAGAGGGACGGGTCTTATAGTTTTCACCACCTGTGGCCCCAGTGGTGGTCATTTTGTTTATTTCTTTTTTATTCACTTATTTAAAGAAGATGAAATGGATTTTCTTATGAGATCGTGAGGGCCCAAGAGTTTTTTGGAGTTCCGTCATGTGTTTTCGCAAAACTTTGAGGAGTCCTTTGGGTTCTTGTCGGGCTTCCTTCTTGGAGAGGTCTCGATGTTTTTCCTGGGGTTTGTCGAAGTTTCTTGAGTCTCCAACTCATGCCACCTTCCAGATCTTTTGAGGTTGGTTATGTTTGGAACCTGTAGAGATTAGGAAGAGTCTCCATCCTTAAGGTCTGCTTATGTAGTATTGTTGTAACCATTTGCATACCTTAGTGACCCTTTCATTTTTGAAATTGGTTCCATTATCAATAATGATTGATTATGGAATGCCACTTCTGAATACAATGTTATTTTATGAAACGGGCAACATGCTGACCTTCAATTTTAACAAATGATGCGACCTCTACCCATTTTGTGAAATATTCTGTAGCCATTAATATGTAACAGTGGCCATTCGAGGCTTTTGGTGAAATCATCCAATAATATCATGACCCCAAATGGCAAAGAGCCATATGGGCGGTGTTGAGTTAAGTGGTACAGACGATGCATGATTAGGGTCTCCATAAAGTTGACAAATGAAACACCAATTAAAGAATTTCAAGCAGTGTTCGGCCATGGTGGTCCAATAATAGCCTTGGCGCCTGATTTGTCGAGCTAACGCAATTGCCCCAGAATGATACCTTCATTGTGTAATTTTGTTAATCCTTGGTGGATTTCTGACTGATTGACTGCAAGATGATGCCATCAAATGATTTCTTGAACAAAAGGTTGTCTCTTATTAGGAAACCCATAGAAAACCTTCAGAGGGCTTTCTTATCCTTTTTGGTGGCTCCATCAAGATATGATCTATCTCTTAACAAGGACAACACGTCGTGAAATCATGGTTTCGCCTTTACTAGCGCTTCTGAGGCCACGAAAGACACTTCTTCATCATTCTCAGTTTCTTATTCTATTTATTTTTCGATCCTTGGTGGGGAAGGGTTTTGTTTGTGCCTAATGTAAAATGGCAGCGTAGTGACTTCTAAAAGGATATCGACCATCGAAACAAGGGTCGCAAGGGAGTCGGCGAATGATTTTTTTCCCTAGTTACATGTTGGAAGGCGATTTGCTTAAAATATTTTATAATCTTTTTCACATTTTCTTGATTGGATTTGAGCTTTTCTTCTTTGACATTCCAAATCCCCTGAACTTGGTTTATGACAAGTAAAGAGTCACCAATGACTCATTTTTGTTGGATTTTCAGTTCCATGGCATTCTCGAACTCGGCTATCAGGGCTTCATATTCAACAATGTTGTTTGTATATGGGAAATTTAGTCTGATGATTGTCGACATTAAAATATTTTCGAGTGAGCATAATATAACCCTTACATTTGACCCGTATTCATTTCTTGCATCGTCGAAAGATAGCTCCCAAGTTGAGTCCTCAATTGTGAAGAGCTGCTCATCAATGAGATTCGTGTTAACGGAAGTGTTATTTGGTAGTAGGTGTTTAGCTAAATGGTCAGCAATGACTTGTCCTTTGATCGATTTTTGAGTGATCCCGAACTTACTCAACAACATTCTCCATTTCGGCAAACGTCTGTTAAGGACTGGCCTTTACGATAAGTACTTGAGTGGGTCTATTTTTTAGATGAGCTTGACCATATGAGATAAGACATAGTGTCTTAATTTTTTCATAGCCCACACAAGCATTAAGCAATACTTCCCCACATCCGTAAATTTCGCTTCATAGTGGACCATGGTTTTGCTGATGTAGTACATGATTTGTTCTGTTTTCATGGTCATCATATTGTCTTAACATTGCCCATATGGTCTTGTTTTTCATAGATATTTATAGGAACAAGGGTTTGTCTGAATTAGGAGGACTAAGGATGGGAGTTTGGTTAGATACTCATTGATTTGGTCGAATGCCTCTTGGATACGACCACTATGTTGGCCAACCATTCTGAGTAATCGACAAGGGTAACGAATTTTTACTCAAGCAGTTTATTGATTTTTTTTTTTATTTTGAACTCAAGGTGGATATCTTGACGTTGGAGTTTCTGTCTTACAAGCATTGCCCTAACGTTGAATAGCAGGTAATGTTGCATAAATGTGGAATCTAACCCTGACATATCATCGTATGACCTGAAGAAGGCATCACGATATACCTTAAGAAAGGAAATCACGTTTTTCCTCTCATCGGAAGATAGGGGGCTTCCAATCTAGGTCTACCTTGGGTCTTTTGTAGTCCCTAGGTTGACGTCGATTATCTCTTCAATGGTAGCTGTTGGGTCACCATCAAATCTCTTCATAAGGACTCTCGTAAGTTTCCTGCCAAGTTTTCTTGCATTTTGACATGTTTAAAGTACTTCAGACTGAGAAACCGTTTTCATAGAATCTGCCTCTTGCACTCTGAAAAAGACCCCAATAACTAGAACTATATATACGGTGTGTCAAATTACTGTAGGACCACCGCCATTGGATCCGGCACGGTTGGAAACCCCCAAGGTCCAAATTTAAGCTTAAACGGACATTCCAGGAAGAAGTTATAGGCAAAAGAACGAAACAGGAGGAGCCGCACACTATTTTCGTGCAGCCCCCTGCAACAAAACTCCATTAAAGGGACAGTCATGAATAGTGATTTGCGACGCTTATATCTCCGTCATACGAGATCGGCTCGTGCTCAAACTGTTTGGAGCATGTTCGTTTCATTGAGACGAATGTTTCGATATGTGGCACTCCCCGTGAGGTCTCTCAACCGCGGAGAAAAGCAAGGGAAAAGTTGCTGATATGTGAAGAAAGTTGCAAGAAAATCAGCAGCATCAAGCCTCTCTCTAGCGGCCGGATCACAACGCTCGCAAACCCAATTGGGTTTAATCAGCAGCATCAAGCCTCTCCGAACCTTGGGCAGGATGAACTGTCGGATTTTGCACACGAAGCCGACGAAGTCACTGCAAATTCCAATGCTGGAATTCCAGATTCCGGCCAAAACTTCCACGTTCCAAAATTCCCGTCCGGACACGAAATCGAGCTGTGTTTGCTGCCTCGCGATCTTGACGGCATGCTCAGTGTGATGCAGTGAAGAAATCATTGAAAAACATCAAGAAACGACCACACTATCGATGGATTAAACCAGTGATTGAAAAGGCGGATCGGTGCCCTAGCGTGTATTATTACAACCTAACTAATTTTAATATTACAACATTTATTCCGAGGGTGCATTAAGAAATACTTGTTGTATTTATAAATATCTTTTATTTTTTTTACAGTAAATATTTGTTGTATTATCTTTGTTTTTTTGCTAAGAAAAATATGATACTTGTTGTATTACTTTTTATTTTATGTTTTGACAAAAAAATTAAGAAGATGCACTACATTTTTTTTTTTTTTTGTATTATCATTTATTTGATTTTTGACAAGAAATACGTTATATTACTCTCTTTTTTCTGACAAAAAAAATAAAAATATGTGTTATTTTTTTTACCAAAAATATTTGATGTATTACCTATTATTTTTTAATTTTTTCCTTTTATTTTTTTTACAACATATTTTTTTCTTCTATTTTTTATTTTTTTCCTCTTAATTTTTTTACAACATGACTTTTTTTCTTTTAGTTTTTGAAAAAATAAAAATGAAGCTCCAAAAGTCTATTTCTTTCCTTTTATTTTTTTTACAACATAATTTTTTTCTTTTACATTTTTAAAAAATAAAAATAAAGCCCCAACGGGGAGTTGCGCACGGGAGGAATCGACGGTGGGAAGGGCAGGCCAAAATCCGCAAAGCTAGCCTCCTCCACCAATTCATCACATTATGCTTACAAGGATATAATAAATATATACATGCTATTAGTTATGCAACTCTAATTTTTTCCCGCATCGAAGGACGAGAACACTAAAATGCTCTATAAACAAGAACGCAATAGATGAATTTTATGCATCTGGAGGTATGGGGGCGGGCTTCGGCAAGTCTACTAATGAGAATCGGTGATATTTTGCCGATTTAGATATTGCGCAGGATCCCGCAGATTCCTCTCTAGACTCGCCCGGTTTCTGATATTGCGCAGGAACCGTCACGGGCAAGCCGATTCCCGCGTCGACCCTTCTCTCTAAACACGCCCGGTTTCTGATATTGCGTAGGAATCGGCTTGCGCAAGATCCCGCCAATTCTCGCGTCGTCCCTATCCCGTCGACCCTCGTCTCTAAACTCGCCTGGTTTCTGATATTGCACAGGATCCCGCCGATCCTTCTCTAGACTCGCCCGGTTTCAGATCTGTAAACCCACACGGTTTCTGATATTGCACAGGATCCCGCCGATCCTTCTCTAGACTCGCCCGGTTTCAGATCTGTAAACCCACACGGTTTTCGATATTGCGCTGGATCCCGCCGATTCCTCTCTAGACTCGGCCGATTTTTGATCTCTAACTCGCCTGGTTTCTGATATTGTGCAGGATCCCGCGGATTCCTCTCTAGACCTGCCCTGTTTCTGATCTCTAAACTCGCCCGATTTCTGATATTGCGCAGGATCCCGCCGATTCCTCTGTAGGCTCGCCCGGTTTCTAATATTGCGTAGGAACCGGTTTCTGATATTGCGCAGGAACCGGCACAGGCAAGCTGATTCCCGCGTCAACCCTCCTCTCTAAACTCGCCCGGTTTTCAATATTGCGCAGGATCTTGCCGATTCCTCTCTGGACTCGCTCGGTTACTGATCTCTAAACTCGCTCGGTTTCCGATATTGAGCAGGATCCCGCCGATTCCTCTCGAGGCTCTCTCGGTTTCTAATATTGTGCAGCAACCGGTTTTGATATTGCGCATGAACCGGCACAGGCAAGCCGATTCCCGCATCAACCCTCCTCTCTAAACTCGCCCGGTTTTCAATATTGCACAGGATCCCGCCGACTCCTCTCTAGACTCCCCTGGTTTCTGGTATTGCACAGGAACAGGCATGGGCAAGCCGATTCCCATGTCGGCCCGCCGATTTTTAAACCACTGCATATAGATGTTAAAGACTCGGTGGAGTGCTATAAGACTCGCCTCCGGCTGGTAGCCAAGACGAGTTCGGATTTCTGACAGAAAATTAATTAAAAGTCCAAACTTCTATTTGCATCATAAAAGTCGAATTTAGGTATTTTTCTCCTCATTTGTTTGACCAGAAAGCCTGGTTATTTACTCAAACCTCCTCGACATAGATTTCTATCTTGTTTATTCAAATCAAACCTGGTGCTAATTGATCCTGATTCCGTCTTCCAAAAGACCCCTATACACAAAAATCGTCGGTTCATGTGAGTAATATGAGTTTATTCTTCAAATACTATGCAATCCACTATTGCATCGATTTCTCCCTCTTTTTTTGCTCAAATTTATTGAAACTGCGTTACCTTTTCATCGTGATTCAACTGTCTGCAATAGCCCCATACTGATTTGTTTGATCAGTGGCTCAAAATTTATTTGATCAAAGGGTATAGGGTATATATCCCAGACAACTCAAGCCAAGATAAAAAGAAAATGGTTGTGGGATGCATTTCTCAAAAAAAAAAAAAAAAGCGAAAAAAAAAAAAAAAAAAAAAAAAGTTGATTCTAGTGGAAGTTTTTAGAAAGGAAGGGCTAAAAGCAAACACTTTACAAAGATGGGAGAAAAGAGTCCACCATGATAAAATCCTCACTGCTAATTATTATACAAATGAAGATTCCTTACAAAAACTTGCACCATATTTTTAGAAAATTGGAGATTTCTCAATTTGGTCCCCAGGAGCTAAGGTAGATCACAGTCCTTAACGATTCCTCCGCTCCTCTTTTCTGCTCCTTTGTCCTTTTTCTCTTTGGTGAATCCAGAGCAGCTCTTGAGAATTTTCTCACCTGCTGGTTTGAAAAGGACGGCTGAGATTCAATCCTGCCATTTGATTGTAAAGATCTGACGGCTAACTCCTTCCATTTAGGAGCTTGATCCTTCATTCCCCTCAGGCTTGAGACAGCCCACATCCTACCCCAATGCCTTAGACTCATCGTTTTTGCTCCGATTGGAGATTCCTAGATTACAAATTCCCTTGGAAAAGCTGATTCCACTGAACGCTTCAATTTACCATCAACAGGTTTCCAAGTCTGAGAAACTCGATGTCACCAAAAAGTCATGAGCCTGTTTTGAGAGTTATTACCCTTTGGAAACAGATATATTGGGTCTCGGGTTAGGATTGGGGAGCTTTGTGCCCTTTTTTTTATAGGGAAGACAGATCTGCTTTTGTAAAACTAGGAGCCATTTTTTCAAGTGGGTTTGGAAACCATGGTTTTTTATGGTTGGATTGATTGGACAGCTGTCACGGAATACAAAAACCGGGCGCTCCCACATATCAGTGGTCTCAGAATATAAAAACCATGGGTTAACGATGAATTGTCGTCTTCTTCAAATAGGATAAGCCTTGGATGCCTATTGTGAAGCCTCATGCAAAGGAAATATGATGAATGAAAAGGATGAGATTTTTGTAAGGCATAGGCTTTATGAAAACAAAATAAACTCTCATCTCAAATCTTTTTCCGGAAAGGACTTTTCATTATGAAAATCTCTATGATGGCTCTAAAATCAATTTCAAATGTTGACAATAAAACTCAAAACTCAAAAAATGATGTAGATCTTTTGGATCTTTAAACACTTATTTTTAGGGTGAAATGGATGACCTAGATAATTTGTTATAATATACAATATTTTTAGAGCTTGAAATCTTCTTTTTTCACAACCATAATGTTCAAGCAAAGATGATTTATTTAAAGGATTTCTAATGCTTGAATTGTAATTTTCAATGAGTTATGAGGTGAGGTTTTATTTGTTTTGATAGAACGGAAGCCGTATCAAACTATTTTCAATAATGTAATATTTTTTATATTATTATATGTATGTTTAATGTATAATTATCTATACTAAATAGTGTATAATATAGATATATATCGTATTATACTAATAATATGGATAATCTTATAATGTTATATTATATTGAAATATATTATCTAATGTTATATAAGTGGGAAAAGTTTATATAGAGCCTAGGCTCTAAACAATCAAATTAGAGCCTGCCTCAGATCTTTTACTAGAAGAGGTTGTTTTGATGGCCAAATATTCTCAAATTGATCATCTCAACATCAAGATATATGGGCAGGGGAAAAAAGTGGATTTCAAGTTTTGGAAATAATGCATCTTGTAACGTATTTTGGACTCTCGATTTTCAAGATTTTAAAATTTTCATGTCTGCTCGATCCACACTATTTTTCAAGTTTTAAATTTTATAATTAAAGATCAAAATATATTTTAAGCCTATCACAAATATTTTCAACATTGAAATCATATTTCTAGACACTATTTTTAGGTGCGTAATACTTTGATTGTCTAGAGCCTCGACTCTAACCAAACTGCACCGTATATAATATACTTATATTATATATATATTAATACAAATAAAATCGGTAAAATAAATGTCACGATTTTTTTGGTTAAAATGTTTTTTCAAATTTAATATTTTTTAAATAAAAAACAAAAAAGTTGAAGAATAAAAATATTTCAATAAATTCTGGACATTGTAGCATTTCCTATGCGCCAAACACGAGAGCGCTGCCGTGTCAGTTCTGGAGAAAGTTTCTCCAAACAAACTGGCCCTAAGTTTTACTTCCTTTCGTTAGCATAGGGTTAGGGGAACAAACCATGCACGCTACCAGTTAATCTACACCGTCCTTGAGAATTGGTAAGTGAATACCCTCTTTGCACACCTTGCGTAATTAAAAAGTTATAGAAAGTAAAAATAGGTTACTCTTGTCGCAAACTACAACAGTCTTGGCTCCTCCTCATTTAGAAAACCGGCTCTTTGAAAACTTGGGGATCCGTACCAACCTATTTCTTTCAAAAAGAAAAAAATTGTTTCATGTTGGCTGTATTCGTTTTCGCCTGCAGTCCAGAGGTATAAAGAATCTATTTTTAATATGGATGTAAATAAGTGGTCTATAACCACCGGTCCAAATGTTTTTTCAATATAGTTATTATTTTTATTTTTTAAAACTTATTTAGTTTTTCATCTTCATGATCTCCATGTCTAAAATTATTTATTCTCTAAAAATTAGGATAAAATTATATTTAAAAAATGTATTTATTGCCAAACCCATATTTGTACATGTGAGGGCTTGGTCGCATGTTAACCGCGTTCTTAAGAGAAACTTGCCATTAAAACGATGGATTTTGTGCTATTCAAAATCACCTACATTAGAAAATCCCATATAGGATTGAGATGTTCCAATATTATATGGGAATGAAATATTTTCTTTTTATATGAGATTGATATTTGATATTTGATAAATTTCCTAAAAGAAATAGAAATCCAAAAAGGATTAGGACTCTTGGTTATATCTCTTGGTCTTTAGAGATATGGGTAAGATCCATAGGAAATTTCCTAATTTATGGGGATTCTTAACTTATATATATGAGATGAAAGCACAAAGAATTTGTGTGTTCTATTTTGGTCACTATATATGAATGATGGTTCATCTAGATAGAGAGACGGAGGTAAATCCTCCTGTGCATAAGATGCCATTTCCTCTTAGAGAGAAGATAACTTCTTATGAAGAGAAATATTGTGATGGTGCCTCCTGTAGCTTTTAAGGATTAAGATATTTGTTTCTTGTAGAGAAGTGATTTTCATGGATATTTGGTGCGGTTATTTCTTTTTAATTAGAGAGAAAATCAGTTTCTCGTTGCTCTCAGTTTCTCGTTGCTCTTGCGTTTCTATCTGGTATTGTCGGTAATGACTGCCAGAAGTAAAGAGAATGAAAGGTGTGTAATTTAAAAGGATTTGCTCGACTGGGTTTGTCGCTGGTTAGAGAGGTAACTCTATGTCCCAAACTTTTTGATGAAACTTTAATTGGTATAGTGGATTTCAATTTGTTGTGCCTATGGATATAGCCCTTTTGGAGTGAATCATGTAAATATTCTTGTGGTATGTGTTTTATGCTTTATTTCTCGTACTTTATTTGCCACAAAATCAACCCATCAAGTTTAGAGCTTCCGCGTAAAATAAGTAGTATCAGAGCCTGGTTTGGGGCTTTCGACATGGCGGTAAAGGTTTCGAATGCAAAGTTTGAGGTGGGGAACACGTAAATCTTTGTGTTCTTGCGATGTGTTTTATATGTTTTATTTCTTGTACTTTATTAGCCATAATTCAACTCGTTGGGTTTAGAGCGTTTGCATGCAACAAGTAGTATCAAAGCATGGTTGTGGGTTTTTTGTATAGAAGTATAGGTTTCGAGTACAAAGTTCAAGGTGGGGAGATTTGATGGCAAATACTATTTTTGAACAAGAATGATTAAAAATCTTATGTGGCAGAAAATAAAGAATTGATGAAGCTATCCAATGGATGTTGGCATGCTGAGTAGGTGATTTTGATATCAATGTGGATATTGTTGGATTTGGTGCTATTCAAAATCACCCATATTAGAAAATCTCATATTATGCAGGACTGAGATATTCTGATATTATGTAGGATTGAGATATTTCTTTATTATGTGATATTGATATTGATATTGATATTGATATTTGATAAGTTTCCTAAGGGTAATAGAAATCCAAAAAGGATTAGTACTATTGGATATATCTCTTAGTCTTTTGATATTTGTGTAAGATCTATAGGAAGTTTTCTATTTAGTATGGATTCCAAACCTTATATATGGAGATGAAAATGCAATGAATTTTTTTTCCTTATTTAGGTCACCATATGAAAATGACAGTTTCTCTAGAAAGAGAGAGAGGGGTAAGGCCTCCAGTGCATAAGATACAAGGTCACCTCCTAGAGAGAAGAGAGTTTCCTATGGAGACAAACATTGTACCTCGTAAGGATTGAGAGGCTTGTTTCTTGTAGAACCGCTGTTCCCAATTAGATATTGGGTTTTTTCAGTTTTTAGTAGAGAGATTGTCAGTTTCTCGTTGCTTTCGCGTCTCTACCTGGTGTTGTCGATAATAGGTGCTAGAAGTAGAGAGAATGAAGGAAGAATGATTTAAAAGTGTTTGCTCAATTAGGTTTTGTCGAGGGTTATAAAGGTAATTCTATGTCCCAAAATATTTGATGTAACTCTTATTGGTAGAGTAGACTTCAGTTTGTCATGCCCATAGATGTAGCCCTTCTAGGGTAAACCATATAAATCTTTGTATTCTTATGGTGTATGTTATATGCTTTATTTCTCATATTTTATTTACTAAAATTCAACCCAACGAGTTTAACGATTCTGCACACAACATGAAAGTACATAACATATTAAAACTGGAACACGGTTTCTTTGAGTCCACAGACTTACATGTAGAAATGCTAACCCTTTAATAATTTATTTTTGAAATAGAAATTAATCTTATTTTTTAAAGAATATATAATCTTTATCATGTAGATTATTATTATGCAAAAATAAATAAATTTTAAAATATAGAAATAATATTATGGTTTAGATATACAGTTTCTTTGGTACATAGTGTAGATCTCCAAGCTCGCATAGTAGCAGGTGTGGACTTGGACGCACCAAACAATTCTCCATAAAACTGATATTCAAATGCTAAGTCATTTCTGTTCTGTCTCTCTACCCTTTTTTTAAGGGTGCGTTTGTATAGAGCCGATGCTCTAAACAGACAAAGTAAAGCGCACCTTCAAATAATATCTAAAAATATGGTTTCAATGCTGGAAATCTTTGTGATAGCCTTAAATTATATTTTCTTCTCTAATTATAAAGTTTAAATCTTCAAAAATAGTGTAGATCGAGTAGTAAACTTGAAAATCTTGAAAGTTGACTGTCCAAAAAATGCATTACAATATGAACTATTTCCAAAACTTGAAATCCATTTTTTTCTCATGTCCATGCATCCTCAGATCGAGATGATTAATTTGATGATATTTAGGCACCAAAAAAACCTCTTTTTGTGAAATCTTAAGGTGCATTCTAATTCAACTGTTTAGAGCCGCACACTTCTATAAACTTTTTCCTTTTTTTTTTTGGAGGAATGATTTCATGCAACGTTGTATAGTAGTATAATGCAACCACATCTTTAAAAAACCGTGTTTTGACATTTGTATGATCTCAAATTTGACACACACATTCTCTTCATCCTCATAATCAATCCTATGACCAAACAAATTCAATTTGCACCCTTGATATGGCCAAAATTAGCTCCAATAATGATCATTTGCCATCCATTTGGTGAATTTCAAGATCTAGGCCTTAACAAATTCAAAATCATTTTTATTTTTTTGCAATGTTAATCAAATTAATTGTTTATGATGCAATTCAGAGAGATCTTCAAAAGAAGATCCTTCATATCTGTACCACAAACTGATTTTTTTTAAGAGTGATAGAGAGTGGGGACGAGCAAATTTTGAATTGAAGTCAGATCTACTAAGAAGTGTGCAGATCTGCTCTCAGAATTGTTAGAGCCAACATTGATCCAAAAACACGAAAGATTAAATGAAAAACGAGTAAAATCATAAATCTAACAAAAATACCTAAAAATAAGTGAAAAAGAGGATGAGGAAATTACCAGGCCGAGCCAGTTGGCTGGGGCACCCGAGGCTTCGAGGCCTTGGTTTTATCAGAACCATGGCTTACACCATATGTACTTTGTTGTTCTCTCTTCAAACATGACAAAGCCTTGGCTTGATTGGAGGGCTTTCTTAGATCTGATCTAAGGATTGGCTAGGGTCTTCTAGTTTTTTTTTTCTCTCTGGGCTTTAGAGTTTCTCTTTTCCCAGCTCTCTCTCTCTCTCTCTCTCTCTCTCTCTCTCTCTCTCTCCTAAGCTAACTACATCTAAAGAGTCTAATCCCTAAAATGATCTCGAGAATATGTTTTTAAAGGCACAAAAACGTGTGAAACTCTAACCTTCTAAAAAACAACAAATCTGCCAGGAGAAATTCAATTTTTGGGGTCAAAGGGGCTGGGCAAATCTGACCAAAATTAGCAGTTTCTGATTCTAGGGCGATTCATGCATTTTAGTGATATTGCCTAAAAAAATTCAGGTAACAATGAGTTGTTTTGAATTTTATTTGATTTATTACTAAAATAGTGCTCCTGCAGGACTATGGATTGGAAGATAGGAATCACAGATTAGGGTCATCTATGGTTCAGGGGTTTTCTGGAATAGTGTGGTCTTAAGGGTTCAAGAATATCATAGAATTTGCCAATTTCAAAATGGGGTATCTATAGTTGCCCCTCTTTGATACTCCATGTCCTTCGAGGGACAGGTGAGTGTCAAAGAATTAGACATTGCTGACATTTTAGATTATCTGATGTTACGTGGTCAGAGAGCCCAAGACATTACACTCCTCTCTCACCCAACTAGAACATTTTCATCCTAGGTTTTTCAGCGTGAGATGTTCCAGTCAGTTATGCAGGCTTGAAACTCAGGTTGGATTTCTTGCCATGCCATTTGACTTAAGAGGTTATCACAATTCAAACTCTTAAACCTGACATTTTCTTTGATTCCCTTTAGGGTTTCCTAAGGTCTTTTATAGGTTTTACTTGTTTAGGAAAAGGTTTGCCTGGTCAATTCTAGACGTTTTTTAAATATGCTTGACCTTTTACTTCGTATGGGGTTAGACGGATACACCTGACCTTTTTTACGTTATATGGAGCACGACATTTTTTGAATTGGATTTTTGCTGACAGTTAGAGGCTTGTGCCACCAAGGATCTTTTTTTTTTTTTTGAATGAATATATGTCTTTGAAATTAGTTGGCAATTTAGGCTCATGCCACAAAGGTGCTTTTGAAAACTTTTGAAACCTAATTAAATTTTAAACAATCTTTTTCAAAGAGAAAATACATACATGTGGCTGTATCAGTCTCCATGAGCCTTCGAAATATGAGCAAAGGCATTTGGGCAAGAAAAAAAAATATTTTTGGTGCTCAAAGTTAATTTTGAGTCAATATTTTCATGTTACTGCCCCTTATATCTGGTCAGAAATGACCAAGATGCCCCTGGATAGAAAATATTTTCTTGCTCTTTTCGATGTAGTTTTTGTCCTTACTTTGTGGAATTTCTTGCTCCATTGCCTCAGTTACAAGGTTTTTTGTTTGTTAATCTTTACAAGTGCAATTGATTCCTTGAGGTAGAGAGGGAAATTTTATTTGCACACACTTTTGAGATCGAGTTTGAACAAACTCAATTCCCATTGTTATAGGGTTTTTGTCCCAAAATTCTGGTTAACGAACCGTCATACACACACACAGGGATGAGTTTTCCACTTTTAGCCTCAAGGGATCTAGTTGAGAGAGAGAATACTCCCAAAATAGCCAATGTCGTCATCGGTGAGGTTCACCCATCTCTGATATGTGGTAGTTGGTAGTCTAATCATGGAGTGCCTGGCTAGTTTCAAGCCTTCATAACAGGCATAGGAAGTTGGCTTCAAGAGACATGCCAGATCAACTGATAGTTTAACCTCTTGTAGTGATGGAGCAAGTCCTTTCTTGATTTTAAAAAAGGAATTTTGAAAATGATTTTTTTCAGGAGAAAACGAAAGACTACTTCGGAAAGCATTTTCGAAAGAGGGACGGGTCTTATAGTTTTTACCACCTGTGGCCCCAGTGGTGGTCATTTTGTTTATTTCTTTTTTATTCACTTATTTAAAGAAGATGAAATGGATTTCCTTATGAGATTATGAGGGCCCAAGAGTTTTAAAGTTTCTATTGGGCTTTGGAGATCCCGTCATGTGTTTTCGCAAAACTATGAGGAGTCCTTTGGATTCTTGTCGGGCTTCTTTCTTGGAGTGGTCTGGATGTTTTTCCTGGGTTTGTCGAAGTTTCTTGAGTCTCCAACTCATGCCACCTTCCCAGATCTTTTGAGGTTGGCTATGTTGGGAACCTGTAGAGATTAGGAGGAGTCTCCATCCTTAGGGCCTGCTTATGTAGTATTGTTGTAACCGTTGGCATACCTTAGTGACCCTTTCATTTTTGAAATTGGTTCCATTATCAATAATGATTGATTATGGAATGCCACTTCTGAATACAATGTTATTTTATGAAACGGGTAACATGCTGACCTTCAATTTTAACAAATGATGCGACCTCGACCCATTTTGTGAAATATTATGAAGCCATTAATATGTAACAGTGGCCATTCGAGACTTTTGGTGAAATCATCCAATAATATCAAGTTCCCAAATGGCAAAGAGCCATATGGGCGGTGTTAAGTTAAGTGGTATAGACGATGCATGGATAAGGTCTCCATAAAGTTGACAAATGAAACACCAATTAACGAATTTCAAGCAGTTTTTGGCCATGGTGGTCCAATAATAGCCTTGGCGCCTGATTTGTCGAGCTAAGGCAGCTTCCCCAAAATGATACCTTCATTGTGTAATTTTGTTAATACTTGGTCGATTTCTGACTGATTGACCGCAAGATGACGCCATCAAATGATTTCTTGAACAAAAGGTTGTCTCTTATTAGGAAACCCATAAAAAACCTTCGGAGGGCTGTCTTATCCTTTTTGGTGGTTCCATCAGGACATGATCTATCTTTTAACACGGACAACAAGTCGTTAAACCATGGTTTCGCCTTGACTAGCGCTTCTGAGGCCACGAAAGACACTTCTTCATTATTCTCATTTTCTTATTTTATTTATTTTTCGATCCTTGGTGGGGAAGGGTCTTGTTTGTGCTTAATGTAAAATGGCAGCGTAGTGACTTCTAAAAGGATATCGACCATCAAAACAAGGGTCGCAAGGGAGTCGGCGAACAGATTATTTTCCCTAGTTACATGTTGGAAGGCGATTTGCTTAAAATATTTTATAATATTTTTCACATTTTCTTGATTGGATTTGAGCTTTTCTTTTTTAACATTCCAAATCCCCTGAACTTGGTTTATGATAAGTAAAGAGTCACCAATGACTCATTTTTGTTGGATTTTCGGTTCCATGGCATTCTCGAACTCGGCTATCAGGGCTTCATATTCAACAATGTTATTTGTATAAGGGAAATTTAGTCTGATGATTGTTGACATAAAAATATTTTCGGGTGAGCATAATATAACCCTTACACCTAACTGGTATTCGTTTCTTGCATCGTCGCAATATAGCTCCCAAGTTGAGTCCTCAATTGTGAAGAGCTTCTCATCAATGAGATTCGTGTTAACGAAAGTGTTATCTGGTAGTGGGTGTTTAGCTAAATGGTCAGCAATGACTTGTCCTTTGACCGATTTTTGAGTGATCCCGAACTTACTCAACAGCATTCTCCATTTCGGCAAACGTATGTTAAGGACTGGTCTTTCCGATAAGTACTTGAGTGGGTTTATTTTTTAGATGAGCTTGACCATTTGAGATAAGACATAGTGTCTTGATTTTTTCATAGCCCACACAAGCATTAAGCAATGCTTCCCCACATCCGTAAATTTCGCTTCATAGTCGACCATGGTTTTGCTGATGTAGTACATGATTTGTTATGTTTTCATGGTTATCATATTGTCCTAACAATGCCCATATGGTCTTGTCTTTCATAGATATGTATAGGAACAAGGGTTTGTCTGAATTAGGAGGACTAAGGATGGGAGTTTGGTTAGATACTCATTGATTTGGTCGAATACCTCTTGGGTACGACCACTATGTTGGCCAACCATTCTGAGTAATCGACAAGGTAACGAATTTTCCTCAAGCAGTTTATTGATTTTTTTTTTTTTTTTGAACTCAAGATGGATATCTTGACGTTGGAGTTTCTATCTTACAAGCATTGCCCTTATGTTGAATAGCAGATAATATTGCATCAATGTGGAATCTAACCCTGACATATCATCGTATAACCTGGAGAAGGCATCACGATATACCTTAAGAAAGAAAATCACGCTTTTCCTCTCATCGGAAGATAGGGAGGTTCCAATCTTGGTTAACCTTGGGTCTTTCGCAGTCCTTAGGTTGACGTCGATCATCTCTCCAATGGTAGCCGTTGGGTCACCATCAAATCTCTTTATAAGGACTCTCGAAAGTTTCCTGCCAAATTTTCTTGCATTTTGACATGTTTAAAGTACTTCAGACTGAGAAACCGTTTTCATAGAATCTGCCTCTTGCACTCTAAAACAAACCCCAATAACTAGAATTATATATACGGTGTGTCAAATTGCTGTAGGACCACCGCCATTGGATCCGGCACGGTTAGACACCCTCAAGGTCCAAATTTAAGGTTAAACGGACATTCCAGGAAGAAGTTATAGGCAAAAGAGCGAAACAGGAGGAGCCACATACTATTCCCCTGCGGCCCTCTGCAACAAAACTCCATTAAAGGGACAGTCATGAACAGTGATTTGTGACGCTTATATCTCCCTCATACGAGATCAGCTCGTGCTCAAACTGTTTGGAGCATGTGTGGCACGCCCCGTGAGGGCTCTCAACCGCGGAGAAAAGCTAGGGAGAAGTTGCTGATATGTGACGAAAGTTGTAGGAAAATCAGCAGCAACATGCCTCTCTCGAGCGGCTGGATCACAACGCTCGCAAACCCAATTGGCGTAAAACCAGTAGCACCGCGTGCATAAGGCCCATGACTATCATCAATCCGAACCTTGGGCAGGATGAACCGTCGAATTTCGCACACGAAGCCCACAAAGTCACTGTAAATTCCGATGCTGGAATTCCAGATTCCGGCCAAAACTTCCACGTTGCAAAATTCTCGTCCGGACACGAAATCGAGCTGTGTTTGTTGCCACGCGATCATGACGGCATGCTCAGTGTGATGCAGTGAAGAAATCATTGAAAAACATCAAGAAACGACCACACTATCGATGGAATAAACCAGTGATTTAAAAAGTGGATCGGTGCCCTAGGGTGTATTATTACAACCTAACTAACTTTAATATTACATCATTTATTCCTAGGGTGCATTAAGAAATACTTGTTGTATTTATAAATATCTTTTATTTTTTTTACAGTAAATATTTGTTGTATTATCTTTGTTTTTTTGCTAAGAAAAATATGATACTTGTTGTATTACTTTTTATTTTATGTTTTGACAAAAAAATTAAGAAGATGCACTACATTTTTTTTTTTTTTGTATTATCATTTATTTGATTTTTGACAAGAAATACGTTATATTACTCTCTTATTTCTGAAAAGAAAAATAAAAATATGTATTATTTTTTTTACCAAAAATATTTGATGTATTACCTATTATTTTTTATATTTTTCCTTTTATTTTTTTTAAAACATATTTTTTTCTTCTATTTTTTTTATTTTTTTCCTCTTAATTTTTTTACAACATGACTTTTTTTCTTTTACTTTTTTAAAAAATAAAAATAAAGGTCCAAAGGAGTATTTCTTTCCTTTTATTTTTTTTACAACATAAATTTTTTTCTTTTACATTTTTAATAAATAAAAATAAAGCCCCAACGGGGAATTGCGCACAGGAGGAATCGACGGTGGGAAGCGCAGGCCAAAATCCGCAGAGCTAGCCTCCTCCACCAATTCATCACATTATGCTTACAAGGATATAATAACTATATACATGCTATTAGTTATGCAACTCTAATTTTGTCCCACATCGAAGGACGAGAACAGTAAAATGCTTTATAAACAAGAACGCAATAGATGAATTTTATGCATCTGGAGGTATGGGGGCGGGCTTCGGCAAGTCTATTACTGAGCATCGGTGATATTTTACCGATTTAGATATTGCGCAGGATCCCGCCAATTCCTCTCTAGACTCGCCCGGTTTCTGATATTGCGCAGGAACCGTCACGGGCAAGCCGATTCCCGCGTCTACCCTTGTCTCTATACTCGCCCGGTTTCCGATATTGCGCTGGAATCGGCTTGCGTAGGATCCCACCGATTCCCGCGTCGTCCCTATCCCACCGATTCCCGCGTCGACCCTTGTCTCAAAACTCGCCCGGTTTCCGATATTGTGCAGGATCCCGCCGATTCTTCTCTAGTCTCACCTGGTTTCTGATCTCTAAACTCGCCCGAATTCCGATATTGCGTAGGATCCCGCCGATTCCCACGTCGACCATCGTCTCTAAACTCGCCGGTTTCCGATATTGCACAGGATCCCGCCGATTCCTCTCTAGACTCGCCCGATTTTTTATCTCTAAACTCTTTCGGTTTTCGATATTCTACAGGATCCCGCCAATTCCTCTTTAGACCCGCTAGGTTTCTGATCTCTAAACTCGCTCAGCTTCTGATATTGCGCAGGATCTCGCCGATTCCTCTCTAGGCTCGTCCGGTTTCTAATATTGCGCAGCAACCGGTTCTGATATTGCGCATGAACCGGCACAGGCAAGCCGAGTCCCTCGTCAACCCTCCTCTCTAAACTCGCCCGGTTTTCAATATTGCATAGGATCCCGCCGACTCCTCTCTAGACTCCCCTGGTTTCTGATATTGCACAGGAACAGGCACGGACAAGCCGATTCCCGTGTCGGCGTGCCGATTTTTAAACCACTGCATATAGATGTTAAAGACTCGGTGGAGTGCCATAAGACTCGCCTCCGGCTGTAGCCAAGACGAGTTCGGATTTCTGATAGAAAATTAATTAAAAGTCCAAACTTCTATTTGCATCATAAAAGTCGAATTTAAGCATTTTTCCCCTCATTTGTTTGACCAGAAAGCCAGATTATTTACTCAAACCTCCTCGACATAGATTTCTATCTTGTTTATTCAAATCAAGCCTGGTGCTAATTGATCCTGATTCCGTCTTCCAAAAGACCTCTGTACACAAAAATCATCGGTTCATGTGAGTAATATGAGTTTAGTCTTCAAATACTAAGCAATCCACCATTGCATCGATGTCTCCCTCTTTTTTTTGCTCAAATTTATTGAAACTGCGTTACCTTTTCATCGGGATTCAACTCCCTTGGAAAAGCTGATTCCACTGAACGCTTCAATTTACCATCAACAGGTTTCCAAGTCTGAGAAACTCGATGTCACCAAAAAGTCATGAGCCTGTTTTGAGAGTTATTACCCTTTGGAAACAGATATATTGGGTCTCGGGTTAGGATTGGGGAGCTTTGTTCCCTTTTTTTTATAGGGAAGACAGATCTGCTTTTGTAAAACTAGGAGCCATTTTTTCAAGTGGGTTTGGAAACCATGGTTTTTTATGGTTGGATTGATTGGACAGCTGTCACGGAATACAAAAACCCGGCGCTTCCACATATCAGTGGTCTCAGAATATAAAAACCATGGGTTAACGATGAATTGTCGTCTTCTTCAAATAGGATAAGCCTTGAATGCCTATTGTAGAGCTTCACTAATTTGACAGTGTGAAGCCTCATGCAAAGGAAATATGATGAATGAAATGGATGAGATTTTTGTAAGGCATAGGCTTTATGAAAACAAAATAAACTCTCATCTCAAATTTTTTTCTGGAAAGCACTTTTTATTATGAAAATCTCTATGATGGCTTTAAAATAAATTTCATATGTTGACAATAAAACTCAAAACTCAAAAACTGAAATAGATCTTTTGGATCTTTAAACACTTATTTTTAGGTTGAAATGGACGATCTAGATAATTTGTTATAATATACAATATTTTTAGAGCTTGAAATCTTCTTTTTTTCACAACCATAATGTTCAAGCAAAGATGATTCATTTAAAGGATTTCTAATGCTTGAATTGTAATTTTCAATGAGTTATGAGGTGAGGTTTTATTTGTTTTGATAGAGTGGAAGCCGTATCAAACTATTTTCAATAATGTAATATTTTTTATATTATTATATGTATGCTTAATGTATAATTATCTATAGTAAATAGTGTATAATATAGATATATATCGTATTATACTAATAATATGGATAATCTTATAATGTTATATTATATTGAAATATATTATCTAATGTTATATAAGTGGGAAAAGTTTATATAGAGCCTAGGCTCTAAACAATCAAATTAGAGCCTGCCTCAGATCTTTCACTAGAAGAGGTTGTTTTGATGGCCAAATATTCTCAAATTGATCATCTCAACATCAAGATATATGGGCATGGGAAAAAAGTGGATTTCAAGTTTTGGAAATAATGCATCTTGTAACGTATTTTTGGACTCTCGATTTTCAAATTTTCATATATCTGCTCGATCTACACTATTTTTCAAGTTTTAAATTTTATAATTAAAGATCAAAATATATTTTAAGCCTATCACAAATATTTTCAACATTAAAATCATATTTCTAGACACTATTTTTAGGTGCATTTTACTTTGATTGTCTAGAGCCTCGACTCTATCCAAACTGCATCGTATATAATATACTTATATTATATATATATTAATTCAAATAAGATCAGTAAATAAATGTCACGGTTTTTTTGGCTAAAATGATTTTTCAAATTTAATATTTTTTAAATAAAAAATAAAAATATTGAAAAATAAAAATATTCCAATAAATTTCGGACATTCTAGCATTTCCTATGCGCCAAACACGAGAACGCTGCCGTGTCAGTTATGGAGAAAGTTTCTCCAAACAAACTGGCTCTAAGTTTTACTTCCTTTCGTTAGCATAGGGTTAGGGGAACAAACCATGCACGCTACCAGTTAATCTACACCGTCCTTGAGAAATGGTAAGTGAATACCCTCTTTGCACACCTTGCGTAATTAAAAAGTTATAGAAAGTAAAAATAGGTTACTCTTGTTGCAAACTACAGCAGTCTTGGCTCCTCCTCATTTAGAAAACCGGCTCTTTGAAAACTTGGGGATCCGTACCAACCTAATTCTTTCAAAAAGAAAAAAATTGTTTCATGTTGGCTGTATTCGTTTAGCATGCAGTCCAGAGGTATAAAGCATCTATCTTTAATATCGATGTAAATAAGTGGTCTATAACCATCGGTCCAAATGTTATTTTAATATAGTTATTATTTTTACTTTTTAAAACTTATTTATTTTTTCATCTTCACGATCTCCATGTCTAAAATTATTTATTCTCTAAAAATTAGGATAAAATTATATTTAAAAAATGTATTTATTGCCAAACCCATATTTGTACATGTGCGGGCTTCGTCGCATGTTAACTGCGTCCTTAAGAGAAACTTGCCATTAAGACGTTGGATTTTGTGCTATTCAAAATCACCTACATTAGAAAATCCCATATAGGATTGAGATGTTCCAATATTATATGGGAATGAAATATTTTCTTTTTATGTGAGATTGATATTGATATTTGATAAATTTCCTAAAAGAAATAGAAATCCAAAAAGGATTAGGACTCTTGGTTATATCTCTTGGTCTTTAGAGATATGGGTAAGATCCATAGGAAATTTCCTAATTTATGGGGACTCCTAACTTATATATATGAGATGAAAGCACAAAAAATTTGTGTGTTCTATTTTGGTCACTATATATGAATGATGGTTCATCTAGATAGAGAGACGGAGGTAAATCCTCCTGTGCATAAGATGCCATTTCCTCTTAGAGAGAAGATAACTTTTTATGAAGAGAAATATTGTGATGGTGCCTCCTGTAGCTTTTAAGGATTAAGATATTTGTTTCTTGTAGAGAAGTGATTTTCATGGACATTTTGTGTGGTTTTCCTCTTTAATTAGAGAGAAAATCAGTCTCGTTGCCCTCGCGTTTCTATCTGGTATTGTCGGTAATGACTGCCAGAAGTAAAGAGAATGAAGGGTGAGTAATTTAAAAGGATTTGCTCGACTGGGTTTGTCGCGGGTTAGAGAAGTAACTCTATATCCCAAACTTTTTGATGAAACTTTAATTGGTATAGTGGATTTCAATTTGTTGTGCCTATGGATATAGCCCTTTTGGAGTGAATCATGTAAATATTATTGTGGTATGTGTTTTATGCTTTATTTCTCGTACTTTATTTGTCACAAAATCAACCCATCAAGTTTAGAGCTTCCGCGCAAAATAAGTAGTATCAGAGCCTGGTTTGGGGTTTTCGATATGGCGGTAAAGGTTTCGAATGCAAAGTTTGAGGTGGGGAACACGTAAATCTTTGTGTTCTTGCGATGTGTTTTATATGTTTTATTTCTTGTACTTTATTTGCCAAAATTCAACTCGTTGGGTTTAGAGCTTTCGCATGCAACAAGTAGTATCAAAGCATGGTTTCGGGTTTTTTGTATAGAAGTATAGGTTTCGAGTACAAAGTTCGAGGTGGGGAGATTTGAGGGCAAATACTATTTTTCAACAAGAATGATTAAAAATTTTATGTGGCAGAAAATAAAGAATTGATGAAGCTATCCAATGGATGCTGGCTTGATGAGTAGGTGATTTTGATATCAATGTGGATATTGTTGGATTTGGTGCTATTCAAAATCACCCATATTAGAAAATCTCATATTATGCAGGACTAAGATATTCTGATATTATGTAGGATTGAGATATTTCTTTATTATGTGATATTGATATTGATATTGATATTTGATAAGTTTCTTAAGGGTAATAGAAATCCAAAAAGGATTAGTACTATTGGATATATCTCTTAGTCTTTTGATATTTGTATATGATCTATAGGAAGTTTTCTATTTAGTATGGATTCCAAACCTTATATATGGAGATGAAAATGCAATGAATTTTTTTTCCCTATTTAGGTCACCATATGAAATTGAGGGTTTCTCTAGAAAGAGAGAAAGCGGTAGGGCCTCCAGTGCATAAGCTACAAGGTCACCTCCTAGAGAGAAGAGAGTTGCCTATGGAGACAAACATTGTACCTAGTAAAGATTGAGAGGCTTGTTTCTTGTAAAACCACGGTTCCCATTAAGATATTGGGTTGTTTCATTTTTTAGTAGAGAGATTGTTAGTTTCTCAATGCTTTCGCGTCTCTATCTGGTGTTATCGGTAATAGTTGCTAGAAGTAAAGAGAATGAAGGAAGAACGATTTTAATGTGTTTGCTCAATTAGGTTTTGTCGAGGGTTAAAAAGGTAATTATATGTCCCAAAATATTTGATGTTACTTTTATTGGTATAGTAGATTTCAGTTTGTCATGCCCATAGATATAGCCCTTTTAGGGTAAACTATGTAAATCTTTGTATTCTTATGGTGTATGTTATATGCTTTATTTCTCATATTTTATTTACTAAAATTCAACCGAACGGGTTTAGCGCTTCTGCACACAACATAAAAGTAGATAACATATTAAAACTGGAACACGGTTTTCATGAGTCCACAGACTTACTTGTAGAAATGCTAGCACTTTAATAATTTATTTTTGAAATAGAAATTAATCTTATTTTTTAAAGAATATATAATCTTTATCATGTAGATTATTAATCTGTAAAATAAATAAATTTTAAAATATTAAAATAATATTTTTTGAGAAAATATTTGAACAGTTGAGTTTTTTTTTTATTTAGAGGACAGTTATTTATTGTTTAGATATACAGTTTCTTTGGTACATAGTGTAGATCTCCAAGCTCGCATAGTAGCAGGTGTGGACTTGGACGCACCAAACAATTCTCCATAAAACTGATATTCAAATGCTAAGTCATTTCCGTTCTGTCTCTCTACCCTTTTTTTAAGGGTGCGTTTGTATAGAGCCGAGGCTCTAAACAGACAAAGTAAAGCGCACCTTCAAATAAAATTTAAAAATATGGTTTCAATACTTTAAATCTTTGTGATAGCCTTAAATTATATTTTCTTCTCTAATTATAAAGTTTAAATCTTCAGAAACAGTGTAGATCGAGTAGTAAACTTGAAGATCTTGAAAATTGACTGTCCAAAAAATGCATTACAATATGAACTATTTCCAAAACTTGAAATCCATTTATTTCTCATGTCCATGCATCCTTAGGTCGAGATGATTAATTTGATGATACTTAGGCATCAAAAAAACCTCTTTTTGTGAAATCTTTAAGGTGCATTCTAATTCAACTGTTTAGAGCCGTACACTTCTATAAACTTTTTCCTTTTTTTTTTTGGAGGAATGATTTCATGCGACGTTGTATAGTAGTATAATGCAACCACATCTCTAGAAAACCGTGTTTTGACATTTGTATGATCCCAAATTTGACACACACATTCTCTTCATCCTCATAATCAATCCTAAGACCAAACAAATTCAATTTGCACCCTTGATATGGTCAAAATTGGCTCCAATAATGAATATTTGTCATTCATTTGGTGAATTTCAAGATCTAGGCCTTAACAAATTCAAAATATTTTTTATTTTTTAGCATTGTTAATAATATGATGTGTTTATGATGCAAATCAGAGAGATCTTCAAAAGAAGATCCTTCATATCTGTACCACAAACTGATTTTTTTTTAAGAGTGATAGGGAGTGGGGACGATCAAACTTTGATATGATGTCAGATCTACTAAGAAGTGTGCAGATCTACTCTCAGAATTGTCAGAGCCAACATTGATCCAAAAACACGAAAGATAGAATGAAAAACGAATAAAATCATAAATCTAACAAAAATACCTAAAAATAAGAGAAAAAGAGGACGAGGAAATTACCAGGCCGGGCCAGTTGGCTGGGGCTGGGGCACCCGAGGCTTCGAGGCCTCGCTTTTATCAGAACCATGGCTTACACCATATGTCCTTTGTTGTTCTCTCTTTAAACATGACAACGCCTTGGCTTGATTGGATGGCTTTCTTAGATCTGATCTAACGAGTGGCTAGGGTCTTCTAGTTTTTTTTTTCTCTCTGGTCTTTAGAGTCTCTCTTTTCCCAGCTCTCTCTCTCTTTCTCCTAGGCTAACTACATCTAAAGAGTCTAATCCCTAAAATGATCTCGAGAATATGTTTTTAATGGCTAAAAATGTGTGAAACTCTAACCTTCTAAAAACAACCAAATCTGCCAGCAGAAATTTAATTTTTGGGGTCAAAGGGGCTGGGCAAATCTGAAGAAAATTGGCAGTTTCTGATTCTAGGGCGATTCCTGCATTTTAGTGATATTGCCTACAAAAATTCAGGTAACAATGAGTTGTTTTGAATTTTATTTGATTTATTACTAAAATAGTGCTCCTGCAAGACTATGGATCGAAAGATAGGGATCACAGACTAGGGTGGTCTATGGTTCAGGGGTTTTCTGGAATAGTGTGGTCTTAAGGGTTCATGAATATCATAGAATTTGCCAATTTCAAATGGGGTATCTATTCGTGCCCCTCTTTGACACTCCATTTTCTTCAAGAGACAGGTGAGTGTCAAAGAATTAGACATTGTAAACATTTTAGATTATCTGATGTTACATTGTCAGAGGGCCCAAGACATTACACTCCTCTCTCACCCAACTAGAACATTTTCATCATAGGTTTTTCGGCGTGAGATGTTCCGGTGAGTTATGCAGGCTTGAAACTCAGATTGGATTTCTGGCCATGCCATTTGACTTCAGAGGTTATCACAATTCAAATTCTTAAACCTGACATTTTCTTTGATTCCTTTTAGGGTTTCCTACGGTCTTTTATAGGTTTTACTTGTTTAGGAAAAGGTTTACCTGGTCAATTCTAAAGAGTGAGAAGAGGCGACAACGTGGTATCATCATGTATGGGTGTCCAAACTGATTCGTTATTTTAAAAATCTTTTTAGATATTTTGAACGCAAAGGGGAATTTTGAAAAAGAACCCCGAGTTTTGGACATGTCACCATTTTAATTTTAGCAAAGAAATTAAAATTTTTGAAAACACATATTATGAAAAATTTTGGAACGAGAAATATATTTTGAAGAATAAAATTTTAGTTCGCAGTTTTAGCTCTTGCAGCCATGGAGCGCTCTAAGCCGTTTTACGTCATACAGTGATGGACAGATACAGCCCGACCCTTTACGTCATATGGGGCTAGACAGATACACCCGACCTTTTGAATCATAAGAGGCTAGAAATTTTCTGAATACACTTAACCTTTTACGTCATACTGGGTTAAACAGGTACACCTGACTTTGTACGTCATACGAGGCTAGACGTTTTCTAAATATGCTTGACGTTTTACGTCATATGGGGTTAGACGGATACACCTGACCTTTTACGTCATATGGGGCATGATATTTTTTGAACTGGATTTTCGCTGGCAGTTAGAGGGTTGTGCCACCAAGGATCTTTTTTTTTTTTTGGAATGAAAATAAGTATTTGAAATTAGTTGGCAATTTCGGCTCATGCCACAAAGGTGCTTTTGAAAACTTTTGAAATCTAATTAAATTTTAAACAATCTTTTTCAAAGAGAAAATACATACATGTGGCTGTATCAGTCTCCATGAGCCTTCGAAATATGAGCAAAGGCATTTGGGCAAGAAAACAAAATATTTTTGGTGCTCAAAGTTAATTTTAAGTCAATATTTTCATGTTATTGCCCCTTATATCTGGTCAGAAATGACAAAGACGCCTCTGAATACAAAATATTTTCTTGCTCGTTTCGATGTAGTTTTTGTCCTTACTTCGTGGAATTTCTTCCTCCATTGCCTCAGTTACAAGGTTTTTTTGTTTGTTAATCTTTACATGTGCAATTGATTCCTTGAGGTAGAGAGGGACATTTTATATGTACACACTTTTGAGACCGAGTTTCAACAAACTCAATTCCCATTGTTATAGAGTTTTTGTCCCAAAATTCTGGTTAACGAACTATCATACACACACACGGGGATGAGTTTTCCACTTTTTTCCTCAAGGGATCTAGTTGAGAGAGAATGCTCCCAAAATAGCCAATGTCTTCATTGGTGAGGTTCACCCATCTCTGATATGTGGTAGTTGGTAGTCTAATCATGGAGTGCCTGGCTAGTTTCAAGTCTTCATAACAGGCATAGGAAGTTGGCTTCAAGAGATATGCCAGATCAACTAATAGTTTAACCTCTTGTAGTGATGGAGCAAGTCCTTTCTTGATTTTAGAAATGGAGTTTTGAAAATGATTTTTTTTATGAGAAAACGAAAGATTACTTTGGAAAGCATTTTCGAAAGAGGGACGGGTCTTATAATTTTTACCACCTGTGGCCCCAGTGGTGGTCATTTTGTTTATTTCTTTTTTATTCACTTATTTAAAGAAGATGAAATGGATTTCCTTATGAGATCGTGAGGGCCCAAGAGTTTTAAATTTTCTATTGGGCTTTGGAGATCCCGTCATGTGTTTTCGCAAAACTATGAAGAGTCCTTTGGGTTCTTGTCGGGCTTCCTTCTTCGAGAGGTCTCGATGTTTTTCCTGGGGTTTGTCAAAGTTTCTTTAGTCTCCAACTCATGCCGCCTTCCCAGATCTTTTGAGGTTGGTTATGTTGGGAACCTGTAGAGATTAGGAAGAGTCTCCATCCTTAGGGCTTGCTTATGTAGTATTGTTGTAACCATTTGCATACTTTAGTGACCCTTTCATTTTTAAAAATGGTTCCATTATCAATAATTATTGATTATGAAGTGCCACTTCTGAATACAATGTTATTTTATGAAACGGGCAACATGCTGACCTTCAATTTTAACAAATGATGCGACCTCTACCCATTTTGTGAAATATTCTGTAGCCATTAATATGTAACAGTGGCCATTCGAGGCTTTTGGTGAAATCATCCAATAATATCAAGACCCCAAATGGCAAAGAGCCATATGGGCCGTGTTGAGTTAAGTGGTACAGACGATGCATGGTTATGGTCTCCATAAAGTTGACAAATGAAACACAAATTAACGAATTTCCAGCAGTTTTCGGCCATGGTGGTCCAATAATAGCTTTGGCGCCTGATTTGTCGAGCTAAGGCTGCTGCCTCTGAATGATCTCCTTCATTGTGTAATTTTGTTAATACTTGGTTGATTTCTGCCTGATGGACCGCAAGATGACGCCATCAAATGATTTCTTGAACAAAAGGTTGTCTCTTATTAGGAAACCCTTAGAAAACCTTCGGAGGGCTTTCTTATCCTTTTTGGTGGCTCCATCAGAATATGATCTATCGTTTAACAAGGACAACTTGTCGTGAAACCATGGTTTCACCTTGACTAGCGCTTCTGAGGCCACGAAAGACACTTCTTCATCATTCTCATTTTTTTATTCTATTTATTTTTCGATCCTTGGTGGGGAAGGGTCTTGTTTGTGCTTAATGTAAAATGGCAGCGTAGTGACTTCTAAAAGGATATCGACCATCGAAACAAGGGTCGCAAGGAAGTCGGCGAACAGATTATTTTCCCTAGTTACATGTGGGAAGGCAATTTGCTTAAAATGCTTTATAATCTTTTTCACATTTTCTTGATTGGATTTGAGCTTTTCTTCTTTAACATTCCAAATCCCCTGAACTTGGTTTATGACAAGTAAAGAGTCACCAATGACTCATTTTTGTTGGATTTTCAGTTCCATGGCATTCTCGAACTCGGCTATCGGGCTTCATATTCAACAATGTTATTTGTATATGGGAAATTTAGTCTGATGATTGTCGACATTAAAATATTTTCGAGTGAGCATAATATAACCCTTACATTTGACCCGTATTTGTTTCTTACATCGTCGAAAAATAGCTCCCAAGTTGAGTCCTCAATTGTGAAGAGCTGCTCATCAATGAGATTCGTGTTAACGGAAGTGTTATCTGGTAGTGGGTGTTTAGCTAAATGGTCAGCAATGACTTGTCCTTTGACCGAGTATTGAGTGATCCCGAACTTACTCAACAACATTCTCCATTTCGGCAAACGTCTGTTAAGGACTGGTCTTTACGATAAGTACTTGAGTTGGTCTATTTTTTAGATGAGCTTGACCATTTGAGATAAGACATAGTGTCTTAATTTTTTCATAGCCCACACAAGCATTAAGCAATGCTTCCCCACATCCGTAAATTTCGCTTCATAGTCGACCATGGTTTTGCTAATGTAGTACATGATTTGTTCTGTTTTCATGGTCATCAAATTGTCCTAACATTGTCCATATGGTCTTGTCTTTCATAGATATGTATAGGAACAAGGGTTTGTCTGAATTAGGAGGATTAAGGATGGGAGTTTGGTTAGATAATCATTGATTTCGTCGAATGCCTCTTGGGTACGACCACTATGTTGGCCAACCATTCTGAGTAATCGACAAGGGTAATGAATTTTTTCTAAAGCAGTTTATTGATTTTTTTTTTTATTTTGAGCTCAATGTGGATATCTTGACGTTGGAGTTTCTATCTTACAAGCATTTCCCTTACGTTGAATAGCAGGTAATGTTGCATCAATGTGGAATCTAACCTTGACATATCATCGTATGACCTGGAGAAGGCATCACGATATACCTTAAGAAAGGAAATCACGCTTTTCCTCTCATTGGAAGATAGGGAGGTTCCAATCTTGGTTAACCTTGGGTCTTTCGCAGTCCTTAGGTTGACGTCGATTATCTCTTCAATGGTAGCCGTTGGGTTACCATCAAATCTCTTCATAAGGACTCTAGAAAGTTTCCTGCCAAGTTTTCTTGCATTTTGACTTGTTTAAAGTACTTCAGACTGAGAAACCATTTTCATATAATCTGCCTCTTGCACTCTAAAACAGACCCCAATAACTAGAACTATATATACGATGTGTCAAATTGCTGTAAGACTGCCGCCATTGGATCCGGCACGGTTAGAAACCCCCAAGGTCCAAATTTAAGGGTAAACGGACATTCCAGGAAGAAGTTATAGGCAAAAGAGCGAAACAGGAGGAGCCGCATACGATTCCCGTGCGGCCCCCTGCAACAAAACTCCATTAAAGGGACAGTCATGAACAGTGATTTGCGACGCTTATATCTCCCTCATACGAGATCGGCTCGTGCTCAAACTGTTTGGAGCATGTGTGGCACGCCTCGTGAGGGCTCTCAACCGCGGAGAAAAGCTAGGGAGAAGTTGCTGATATGTGAAGAACGTTGCAGGAAAATCAGCAGCAACAGGCCTCTCTCGAGCGGCCGGATCACAACGCTCCCAAACCCAATTGGCATAAAAGCAGTAGCACCGCGTGCGTAAGGCCCATGACTATCATCAATCCGAACCTTGGGCAGGATGAACCGTCGGATTTCGCACACGAAGCCGACGAAGTCACTGCAAATTTCGATGCTGGAATTCAAGATTCCGGCCCAAACTCCCACGTTGCAAATTCTCGTCCGGACACGAAATCGAGCTGTGTTTGTTGCCACGCGATCATGACGGCATGCTCAGTGTGATGCAGTGAAGAAATCATTGAAAAACATCAAGAAACGATCACACTATCGATGGAATAAACTAGTGATTTAAAAAACCGATCGGTGCCCTAGGGTGTATTATTACAACATAACTAACTTTAATATTACATCATTTATTCCTAGGTGTGTATTAAGAAATACTTGTTGTATTCATAAATATCTTTTATTTTTTTTACAGTAAATATTTGTCGTATTATCTTTGTTTTTTTGCTAAGAAAAATATGATACTTGTTGTATTACTTTTTATTTGGTGTTTTTAAAAATAAATTAAGAAGATGTACTACATTTATTTTTTTTTGTATTATCTTTTATTTGATTTTTGACAAGAAATACGTTATATTACTCTCTTTTTTTTGACAAGAAAAATAAAAATATGTATTATTTTTTTTACCAAAAATATTTGATGTATTACCTATTATTTTTTATTTTTTTCCATTATTTTTTTTACATCATATTTTTTTCTTCTATTTTTATTTTTTCCTCTTAATTTTTTTACAACATGACTTTTTTTCTTTTCTTTTTTTAAAAAATAAAAATAAAGGTCCAAAGGAGTATTTCTTTCCTTTTATTTTTTTTACAACATAATTTTTTTTCTTTTACATTTTGAAAAAATAAAAATAAAGCCCCAACGAGGAATTCCGCACGAGAGGAATCAACGGTGGGAAGCACAGGCCAAAATCCGCAAAGCTAGCCTCCTCCACCAATTCATCACATTATGCTTACAAGGATATAATAAATATATACATGCTATTAGTTATGCAACTCTAATTTTGTCCCACATCGAAGGACGAGAACACTAAAATGCTCTATAAACAAGAACGCAATAGATGAATTTTATGCATCTGGAGGTATGGGGGCGGGCTTCGGCAAGTCTACAACTGAGAATCGGTGATATTTTACCGATTTAGATATTGCGCAGGATCCCGCCAATTCCTCTCTAGACTCGCCCGGTTTCTGATATTGCGCAAGAATCGTCACGAGCAAGCTGATTCCCTCATCGACCCTTCTCTCTAAACTCGCTCGGTTTCCGATATTGCGCAGGAATCGGCTTGCGCAGGATCCCACCGATTCCCGCGTCGTCCCTATCCCATCGATTCCCGCGTCGACCCTCGTCTCTAAACTCGCCCGGTTTCCGATATTGTGCAGGATCCCGCCGATTCCTCTCTAGACTCACCCGGTTTCTGATCTCTAAACTCTCCCGGATTCCGATATTGCGCAGGATCCCGCCGATTCCCGCGTCGACCATCGTCTCTAAACTCGCCGGTTTCCGATATTGCACATGATCCCGCCGATTCTTCTCTAGACTCGCCCAATTTTTTATCTCTAAACTCCCCCGGTTTTCGATATTGTGCAGGATCCCACCGATTCCTCTCTAGACTCGCTCGGTTACTGATCTCTAAACTCGCTCGGTTTCCGATATTGAGCAGGATCCCGCCGATTCCTCTCGAGGCTCTCTCGGTTTCTAATATTGTGCAGCAACCGGTTTTGATATTGCGCATGAACCGGCACAGGCAAGCCGATTCCCGCATCAACCCTCCTCTCTAAACTCGCCCGGTTTTCAATATTGCACAGGATCCCGCCGACTCCTCTCTAGACTCCCCTGGTTTCTGGTATTGCACAGGAACAGGCATGGGCAAGCCGATTCCCATGTCGGCCCGCCGATTTTTAAACCACTGCATATAGATGTTAAAGACTCGGTGGAGTGCTATAAGACTCGCCTCCGGCTGGTAGCCAAGACGAGTTCGGATTTCTGACAGAAAATTAATTAAAAGTCCAAACTTCTATTTGCATCATAAAAGTCGAATTTAGGTATTTTTCTCCTCATTTGTTTGACCAGAAAGCCTGGTTATTTACTCAAACCTCCTCGACATAGATTTCTATCTTGTTTATTCAAATCAAACCTGGTGCTAATTGATCCTGATTCCGTCTTCCAAAAGACCCCTATACACAAAAATCGTCGGTTCATGTGAGTAATATGAGTTTATTCTTCAAATACTATGCAATCCACTATTGCATCGATTTCTCCCTCTTTTTTTGCTCAAATTTATTGAAACTGCGTTACCTTTTCATCGTGATTCAACTGTCTGCAATAGCCCCATACTGATTTGTTTGATCAGTGGCTCAAAATTTATTTGATCAAAGGGTATAGGGTATATATCCCAGACAACTCAAGCCAAGATAAAAAGAAAATGGTTGTGGGATGCATTTCTCAAAAAAAAAAAAAAAAGCGAAAAAAAAAAAAAAAAAAAGTTGATTCTAGTGGAAGTTTTTAGAAAGGAAGGGCTAAAAGCAAACACTTTACAAAGATGGGAGAAAAGAGTCCACCATGATAAAATCCTCACTGCTAATTATTATACAAATGAAGATTCCTTACAAAAACTTGCACCATATTTTTAGAAAATTGGAGATTTCTCAATTTGGTCCCCAGGAGCTAAGGTAGATCACAGTCCTTAACGATTCCTCCGCTCCTCTTTTCTGCTCCTTTGTCCTTTTTCTCTTTGGTGAATCCAGAGCAGCTCTTGAGAATTTTCTCACCTGCTGGTTTGAAAAGGACGGCTGAGATTCAATCCTGCCATTTGATTGCAAAGATCTGACGGCTAACTCCTTCCATTTAGGAGCTTGATCCTTCATTCCCCTCAGGCTTGAGACAGCCCACATCCTACCCCAATGCCTTAGACTCATCGTTTTTGCTCCGATTGGAGATTCCTAGATTACAAATTCCCTTGGAAAAGCTGATTCCACTGAACGCTTCAATTTACCATCAACAGGTTTCCAAGTCTGAGAAACTCGATGTCACCAAAAAGTCATGAGCCTGTTTTGAGAGTTATTACCCTTTGGAAACAGATATATTGGGTCTCGGGTTAGGATTGGGGAGCTTTGTGCCCTTTTTTTTATAGGGAAGACAGATCTGCTTTTGTAAAACTAGGAGCCATTTTTTCAAGTGGGTTTGGAAACCATGGTTTTTATGGTTGGATTGATTGGACAGCTGTCACGGAATACAAAAACCGGGCGCTCCCACATATCAGTGGTCTCAGAATATAAAAACCATGGGTTAACGATGAATTGTCGTCTTCTTCAAATAGGATAAGCCTTGGATGCCTATTGTGAAGCCTCATGCAAAGGAAATATGATGAATGAAAAGGATGAGATTTTTGTAAGGCATAGGCTTTATGAAAACAAAATAAACTCTCATCTCAAATTTTTTTCCGGAAAGGACTTTTCATTATGAAAATCTCTATGATGGCTCTAAAATCAATTTCAAATGTTGACAATAAAACTCAAAACCATAATCTTTTTTTTTCACAACCATAATGTTCAAGCAAAGATGATTTATTTAAAGGATTTCTAATGCTTGAATTGTAATTTTCAATGAGTTATGAGGTGAGGTTTTATTTGTTTTGATAGAACGGAAGCCGTATCAAACTATTTTCAATAATGTAATATTTTTTATATTATTATATGTATGTTTAATGTATAATTATCTATACTAAATAGTGTATAATATAGATATATATCGTATTATACTAATAATATGGATAATCTTATAATGTTATATTATATTGAAATATATTATCTAATGTTATATAAGTGGGAAAAGTTTATATAGAGCCTAGGCTCTAAACAATCAAATTAGAGCCTGCCTCAGATCTTTTACTAGAAGAGGTTGTTTTGATGGCCAAATATTCTCAAATTGATCATCTCAACATCAAGATATATGGGCAGGGGAAAAAAGTGGATTTCAAGTTTTGGAAATAATGCATCTTGTAACGTATTTTGGACTCTCGATTTTCAAGATTTTAAAATTTTCATGTCTGCTCGATCCACACTATTTTTCAAGTTTTAAATTTTATAATTAAAGATCAAAATATATTTTAAGCCTATCACAAATATTTTCAACATTGAAATCATATTTCTAGACACTATTTTTAGGTGCGTAATACTTTGATTGTCTAGAGCCTCGACTCTAACCAAACTGCACCGTATATAATATACTTATATTATATATATATTAATACAAATAAAATCGGTAAAATAAATGTCACGATTTTTTTGGTTAAAATGTTTTTTCAAATTTAATATTTTTTAAATAAAAAACAAAAAAGTTGAAGAATAAAAATATTTCAATAAATTCTGGACATTGTAGCATTTCCTATGCGCCAAACACGAGAGCGCTGCCGTGTCAGTTCTGGAGAAAGTTTCTCCAAACAAACTGGCCCTAAGTTTTACTTCCTTTCGTTAGCATAGGGTTAGGGGAACAAACCATGCACGCTACCAGTTAATCTACACCGTCCTTGAGAATTGGTAAGTGAATACCCTCTTTGCACACCTTGCGTAATTAAAAAGTTATAGAAAGTAAAAATAGGTTACTCTTGTCGCAAACTACAACAGTCTTGGCTCCTCCTCATTTAGAAAACCGGCTCTTTGAAAACTTGGGGATCCGTACCAACCTATTTCTTTCAAAAAGAAAAAAATTGTTTCATGTTGGCTGTATTCGTTTTCGCCTGCAGTCCAGAGGTATAAAGAATCTATTTTTAATATGGATGTAAATAAGTGGTCTATAACCACCGGTCCAAATGTTTTTTCAATATAGTTATTATTTTTATTTTTTAAAACTTATTTAGTTTTTCATCTTCATGATCTCCATGTCTAAAATTATTTATTCTCTAAAAATTAGGATAAAATTATATTTAAAAAATGTATTTATTGCCAAACCCATATTTGTACATGTGCGGGCTTGGTCGCATGTTAACCGCGTTCTTAAGAGAAACTTGCCATTAAAACGATGGATTTTGTGCTATTCAAAATCACCTACATTAGAAAATCCCATATAGGATTGAGATGTTCCAATATTATATGGGAATGAAATATTTTCTTTTTATGTGAGATTGATATTGATATTTGATAAATTTCCTAAAAGTAGTAGAAATCCAAAAAAAAATTATGACTCTTGGTTATATCTCTTGGTCTTTAGAGATATGGGTAAGATCCATAGGAAATTTCCTAATTTATGGGGATTCTTAACTTATATATATGAGATGAAAGCACAAAGAATTTGTGTGTTCTATTTTGGTCACTATATATGAATGATGGTTCATCTAGATAGAGAGACGGAGGTAAATCCTCCTGTGCATAAGATGCCATTTCCTCTTAGAGAGAAGATAACTTCTTATGAAGAGAAATATTGTGATGGTGCCTCCTGTAGCTTTTAAGGATTAAGATATTTGTTTCTTGTAGAGAAGTGATTTTCATGGACATTTTGAGTGGTTTTCTTTTTTAATTAGAGAGAAAATCAGTTTCTCGTTGCTCTCAGTTTCTCGTTGCTCTCGCGTTTCTATCTGGTATTGGCGGTAATGATTGCCAGAAGTAAAGAGAATGAAGGGTGAGTAATTTAAAAATATTTGCTCGACTGGGTTTGTCGCTGGTTAGAGAGGTAACTCTATATCGCAAACTTTTTGATGAAACTTTAATTGGTATAGTGGATTTCACTTTGTTGTGCCTATATATATAGCCCTTTTGGAGTGAATCATGTAAATACTCTTGTGGTATGTGTTTTATGCTTTATTTCTCGTACTTTATTTTCCACAAAATCTACCCATCAAGTTTAGAGCTTCCGCGCAAAATAAGTAGTATCAGAGCCTGGTTTGGGGTTTTCGATATGGCGGTAAAGGTTTCGAATGCAAAGTTTGAGGTGGGGAACACGTAAATCTTTGTGTTCTTGCGATGTGTTTTATATGTTTTATTTCTCTTACTTTATTAGCCATAATTCAACTCGTTGGGTTTAGAGCTTTCGCATGCAACAAGTAGTATCAAAGCATGGTTTGGGGTTTCTTGTATAGCAGTATAGGTTTCGAGTACAAAGTTCGAGGTGGGGAGATTTGATGGCAAATACAATTTTTAAACAAGAATGATTAAAAATTTTATGTGGCGGAAAATAAAGAATTGATGAAGCTATCCAATGGATGTTGGCATGGTGAGTAGGTGATTTTGATATCAATGTGGATATTGTTGGATTTGGTGCTATTCAAAATCACCCATATTAGAAAATCTCATATTATGCAGGACTGAGATATTCTGATATTATGTAGGATTGAGATATTTCTTTATTATGTGATATTGATATTGATATTGATATTTGATAAGTTTCCTAAGGGTAATAGAAATCCAAAAAGGATTAGTACTATTGGATATATCTCTTAGTCTTTTGATATTTGTGTAAGATCTATAGGAAGTTTTCTATTTAGTATGGATTCCAAACCTTATATATGGAGATGAAAATGCAATGAATTTTTTTTCCTTATTTAGGTCACCATATGAAAATGACAGTTTCTCTAGAAAGAGAGAGAGGGGTAGGGCCTCCAGTACATAAGATACAAAGTCACCTCCTAGAGAGAAGAGAGTTTCCTATGGAGACAAACATTGTACCTCGTAAAGATTGAGAGGCTTGTTTCTTGTAGAACCACGGTTCCCATTAAGATATCACGTCTCTATCTGGTGTTGTCGGTAATGGTTGCCAGAAGTAAAGAGAATGAAGAAAGAATGATTTAAAAGTGTTTGCTCAATTAGGTTTTATCGAGGGTTATAAAGGTAATTTTATGTCCCAAAATCTTTGATGTAACTTTTATTGGTATAGTGGATTTCAGTTTGTCATGCCCATAGATGTAGCCCTTCTGAGGTAAACCATGTAAATCTTTGTATTCTTATGGTGTATGTTATATGCTTTATTTTTCATATTTTATTTACTAAAATTCAACCCAACGGGTTTAGAGCTTCTGCACGCAACATAAAAATACATAACATATTAAAACTGGAACACGGTTTCTATGAGTCCACAGACTTACATGTAGAAATGCTAGCCCTTTAATAATTTATTTTTGAAATAGAAATTAATCTTATTTTTTAAAGAATATAAAATCTTTGTCATGTAGATTATTAATCTGTAAAAATAAATAAATTTTAAATATAGAAATAGTATTTTTTGAGAAAATATTTGAACTGTTGAGTTTACTTTTTATTTAGAGGACAATTATTTATGGTTTAGATATACAGTTTCTTTGGTACATAGTGTAGATCTCCAAGCTCGCATAGTAGCAAGTGTGGACTTGGACGCACCAAACAATTCTCCATAAAACTGATATTCAAATGCTAAGTCATTTATGTTTTGTCTCTCTACCCATTTTTTAAAGGTGCGTTTGTATAGAGCCGAGGCTCTAAACAGACAAAGTAAAGCGCACCTTCAAATAATATCCAAAAATATGGTTTCAATACTGAAAATCTTTGTGATAGCCTTAAATTATATTTTCTTCTCTAATTATAAAGTTTACATCTTCAAAAATAGTGTAAATCGAGTAGAAAACTTGAAAATCTTGAAAATTGACTGTCCAAAAAGTGCATTACAATATGAACTATTTCCAAAACTTGAAATCCATTTTTTTCTCATGTCCATGCATCCTTAGGTCGAGATGATTAATTTGATGATATTTAGGCATCAAAATAACCTCTTTTTGTGAAATCTTTGAGGTGCATTTAAATTCAACTATTTAGAGCCGCACACTTCTATAAACTTTTTCCTTTTTTTTTTGGAAGAATGATTTCATGCAACGTTGTATAGTAGTATAATGCAACCTCATCTCTAAAAAACCGTCTTTTGACATTTGCATGACCCCAAATTTGACACACACACATTCTCTTCATCCTCATAATCAATCCGATGACAAAACAAATTCAATTTGCACGCTTCATATGGTCAAAATTAGCTCCAATAATGAATATTTGCCATCCATTTGGTAAATTTCAAGATCTAGTTCTTAACAAATTAAAAATCACTTTTTTCTTTTTTTAGCATTGTTAATCAAATGATGTGTTTACGATGCAAATCAAAGAGATCTTCAGAAGAAGATCCTTCATATTTGTACCACAAACTGCTTTTTTTTAAGAGTGATAGAGAGTGGGGACAATCAAATTTTAATATGAGGTCAGATCTACTAAGAAGTGTGTAGATCTGCTCTCAGATCTGTCAGAGTCAACATTGATCCAAAAGCACGAAAGATTGAATGAAAAACGAGTAAAATCGTAAATCTAACAAAAATAACTAAAAATAAGAGAAAAAGAGAATGAGGAAAATACCAGGCCAGCCTAGTTGGCTGGGGCACTCGAGGCTTCGAAGCCTCGCTTCAAATATGACAAAGCATTGGCTTACACCATATGTCCTTTGTTGTTCTCTCTTCAAATATGACAAAGCATTGGCTTGATTGGATGGCTTTCTTAGATCTGATCTAAGGATTGGCTAGGGTCTGCTAGTTTTTTTTTTTCTCTCTGGTCTTTAGAGTCTTTCTTTTCCCAGCTCTCTCTCTCTCTCTCCTGGGCTAACTACATCTAAAGAGTCTAATTCCTAAAATGATTTCGAGAATATGTTTTTAAAGGCCCAAAAACGCATGAAACTATAACCTTCTAAAAACAACCAAATTTGCTACCAGAAATTCAATTTTTGGGGTCAAAGGGGCTGGGAAAATCTAACCAAAATTAGCTGTTTCTTATTCTTGGGCGATTCATGCATTTTAGTGATATTGCCTGCAAAAATTCAGGTAACAATGAGTTGTTTTTAATTTTATTTGATATATTACTAAAATAGTGCTCTTGCAGGATTATGGATCACAAGATAAGGATAACGGACTATGGTGGTATATGGTTCAGGGGTTTTCTGGAATAGTGTGGTCTTAAGGGTTCAAGAATATCATAGAATTTTCCAATCTCAAAATGGGGTATCTATAGTTGACTTCTTTGACACTCCATGTCCTTCGAGGGACAGGTGAGTGTCAAAGAAGTAGACATTGTTGACATTTTAAATTATCTAATGTTACATGGTCAGAGGGCCCAAGACATTGCACTCCTCTCTCACCCAACTAGAACATTTTCATCTTAGGTTTTTTGGCGTGAGATGTTGCTGTCAGTTATGCAGGCTTGAAACTTAAGTTGGATTTTCTGGCCATGTCATTTGACTTCAGAAGTTATCACAATTCAAACTCTGAAACCTGACTATTTCTTTGATTCCCTTGACGGTTTCGTAAGGTCTTCTATTGGTTTTACTTGTTTAGGAAAAGGTTTGCCTGGTCAATTCTAAAGAGAGAGATGAGGCAACAACGTGGTATCATCATGTACGGGTGTCCAAACTCATTCGTTATTTTAAAAGTCTTTTTAGAAATTTTGAAAGCAAAGGGGAATTTTGAAATAGAACCCTGAGTTTTGGACATGTGACCATTTTAATTTTAGCAAAGAAATTAAATTTTTTTAAAACACATATAATGAAAAATTTTGAAACGAGAAAGAGATTTTGAAGAACAAAATTTTAGTTAGCAGTTTTAGCTCCTGCAGCCATGGAGCCCTCTAAGCCGTTTTAAGTCATATAGTGATGGACGGATACACCTAGACCCTTTACATCATATATGGCTAGACGGATACACCTGACCTTTTATAACATAAGAGGCTAGAAATTTTCTGAATACACTTAACCTTTTACGTCATACAGGGTTAAACAGATACACCTGACTTTTTACGACATACGAGGCTAGACGTTTTCTAAATATGCCTGACCTTTTACGTCGTATGGGGTTAGACGGATACACCTGACCTTTTACCTCATATGAGGCTCGACATTTTCTGAACTAGATTTTCACTGGCAGTTAAACGTTGTTGCCACCAGAGATCTTCTTTTTTTTTTTGAATGAAAATATGTTTTTGAAATTAATTGGCAATTTAGGCTCATGCCACAAAGGTGCTTTTGAAAACTTTTGAAACCTTATTAAATTTTAAACAATCTTTTTCAAAGAGAAAATACATACATGTGGTTGTATCAGTCTCCATGAGCCTGCGTAATATGAGGAAAGGCATTTGGGCAAGAAAAAAAAATATTTTTGGTGCTCAAAGTTAATTTTGAGTCAATATTTTCATGTTACTGCCCCTTATATCTAGTCAGAAATGATCAAGATGCCCCTTGATACAAAATATTTTCTTGCTCATTTCGATATAGTTTTTGTCCTTGCTTCGAGGAATTTCTTGCTCCATTGCCTCAGTTACAAGGTTTTTTGTTTGTTAATCTTTACATGTGCTATTGATTCCTTGAGGTAGAGAGGGACATTTTATTTGCACACACTTTTGAGATCGAGTTTCAACAAACTCAATTCCCATTGTTATAGGGTTTTTGTCCCAAAATTATGATTAACGAACCGTCATACACACACACGGGGATGAGTTTTCCTCTTTTTGCCTCAAGGGATGTAGTTGAGAGAGAGAATGCTCCCAAAATAGCCAATGTCGTCATCGGTGAGGTTCACCCATATCTGATATGTGGTAGTTGGTAGTCTAACTATGGAGTGCCTGGCTAGTTTCAAGCCTTCATAACAAGCATAGGAAGTTGGCTTCCAGAGATATGCCAGATCAACTAATAGTTTAACCTCTTATAGTGAAGGAACAAGTCCTTTATTGATTTTAGAAAAAGAATTTTGAAAATGATTTTTTTTTTATGAGAAAACGAAAGATGACTTTGGAAAGCATTTCGAAAGAGGGACGAGTCTTATAGTTTTTACCACATGTGGCCCCATTGGTGGTCATTTTATTTATTTCTTTTTTATTCACTTATTTAAAGAAGATGAAATGGATTTCATTATGAGATCGTGAGGGCCCAAGAGTTTTAAAGTTTCTCTTGGCCTTTGAAGATCCTGTCATGTGTTTTCGCAAAACTATGAAGAGTTCTTTGGGTTCTTGCCGAGCTTCCTTCTTGGAGAGGTCTCAATGTTTTTCCTGGGGTTTGTCAAAGTTTCTTGGGTATCCAACTCATGTCACCTTCCCATATCTTTCTCGGTTGGTTATGTTGGGAACCTGTAGAGATTAGGTGGAGTCTCCATCCTTAGGACCTGCTTATGTAGTATTGTTGTAACCGTTTGCATACCTTAGTGATTCTTTCATTTTTGAAGTTGGTTCCATTATCAATAATGATTGATTATGGAATGCCACTTCTGAGTACAATGTTATTTTTTATGAACGGACAACATGCTGACCTTCAATTTTAACAAATGATGCGACCTTTACCCATTTGTGAAGTATTCTTTAGCCATTAGTATGTAACAGTGGCCATTCGAGGCTTTTGGTGAAATCATCCAATAATATCAAGACCCCACATGGCAAAGAGCCATATGGACGGTGTTGAGTTAAGTGGTATAGACGATGCATAGATGAGGTCTCCATAAAGTTGACACATGAAACACCCATTAATGAATTTCCAGCTGTCTTCGGCCATGGTGGTCCAATAATAGCCTTGGCACCTGATTTTTCGAGCGAAGGCAGTAGCCCCAGAATGATCTCCTTCATTGCGTAATTTTGTTAATACTTGGTCGATTTCTGGCTGATTGACCGCAAGATGACGCCATCAAAAGATTTCTTGAACAAAAGGTTGCCTCTTATTAGGAAACCCATAGAAAACCTTCAGAGGGCTTTCTTATCCTTTTGGTGGCTCCATCAGGATATGACCTATCTTTCAACAAGGACAACACGTCGTGAAACCATGGTTTTGCCTTGACTAGCGCTTCTGAGGCCACGAAAGACACTTCTTCATCATTCTAATTTTTTTATTCTATTTATTTTTCGATCCTTTGTGGGGAAGGGTCATGTTTGTGCCTAATGTAAAATGGCAGCATGGTGGCTTCTAAAGGGATATCGACCATCGAAGCAAGGGTCGCAAGGGAGTCGGCGAACAGATTATTCTCCCTAGTTACATTTTGGAAGGCGATTTGCTTAAAATATTTTATAATCTTTTTCACATTTTCTTGATAGGATTTGAGCTTTTCTTCTTTAACATTCCAAATCCCTTGAACTTGGTTTATGACAAGTAAAGAGTCTCCAATGACTCGTATTTGCTGGATTTTCAATTCCATGGTATTCTTGAGCTCGGCTATCAAGGCTTCGTATTCAACAATGTTATTTCTATATGGGAAATTTAGTCTGATGACTGTTGACATTAAAATATTTTCGCGTGAGCATAATATAACCCCTACACCTGAGTTGAGTACTCAATTGTGAAGAGGTCCTCATCAAGGAGATACGTGTTAACGGAAGTGTTATCTGGCAGTGGGTGTTTAGCTAAATGGTCAGCAATGACTTGTCCTTTGACCGATTTTGAGTGATTTCGAACTTGCTCAATAGCATTCTCCATTTCGCCAAACGTCTGTTAAGGACTGGTCTTTCCGATAAGTACTTGAGTGGGTCTATTTTTTAGATGAGCTTGACCATAGGAGATAAGACATAGTGTCTTAATTTTTTCATAGCCCACACAAGCATTATACAATGCTTCCTCACATCTGTAAATTTCGTCTCATAGTCGACCATGGTTTTGCTGATGTAGTACATGATTTGTTCTTTTTTATGCTCATCATATTGTCCTAACATTGCCCATATGGTCTTGTCTTTCATATATATGTTTAGGATCAAGGGTTTGTCTGAATTAAGAGGACTAAGGATGGGAGTTTGGTTAGATACCCATTGATTTGGTCGAATGCCTCATGGTATTCATTATCCCATATGAATGGGGTATCTTTTTTAAAGAGCCTATTGAAGGGTGTGCATATATATATATATATATATATATATATATATATATATATATATATATATATATATATATATGATGAAACATGGTTAAACTAACCATGATAAAACAGGGAAATCATGGTTTTTAACAAAATTAATTAAAGTTAAATGAAATACAAAAAGCTTAGATAAGAAAGACTTGGCTCATGCAAAATATTTTTTTTTTAAAAAAAAAAATTTATTTTGACCTCAAAATTAGTGGGTAGCAAGAGAAAAGGTTCTGGAACAAAGTTGTGGGGTCTCGAGATTTTTCTGGGATCTCTGGATCTGGGTGACACAAGTGGTGTCTCTCGGACGACACAAGTGGTGTCTCCCGGGCCACACAAGGAGTGTCTCTTGGGCGACACAGGGAGTGTCTCCTGGGCGACACAGCTAATGTCGCCCCAAATAGACAGGGTTTCGTAGCCGAAGAAACCCTAGGTCTTGGTTACAGTCGAACTTGAGACTATTTTAGACCGAAAATTAGTGAAAAACATTATACAAAAACACGTATTTTGGAGCTCAGATCAAGCTCGAATTGCCTCACGGTAAGCACCAAACTGTTTACGATGCCAGATCTACTTAGAAGTGAGCAGATCTGCTCTCAAATCGGTGGTAGAACTAGCATTTATTCTAAAGTCCGAAAGATAAATGAAAAACGAATAAAATCATAAATCTAACAAAAATAACTGTAAAATAAGAGAAAAAGAGGATGACGAAAATACTTGGGTGGGCCAAGTGGCCTGGGGCACCCAATGCTTCGAGGTCGTGCCCATATCATAACTATGGCTTACACCATGCGTCTTTTGTTGTTCTCTCTTCAAACTTGACCATGCCTTGGCCTAGTTGGATGGCTTTTTTGGATCTGATCTAGGGTTTACTAGTTTTTTTTTTCTCTGGTCTCTGGAGTCTCTCTCTCTCTCTCTCTCCTTCTCCTGGGCAAACCATGTCTAAAGAGTCTAATCCCTAAAATGATATCGAGAATTTGTTTTTAAAGGCCCAAATATGCGTGAAACGATATAAACAACTAAATATGCAAGCTGAAATTTAATTTTGGGGTTTAAAGGGGCAAATCTGTTCAAAATTAGCAGTTTCTGATTTTGCGTGATTCATGCATTTTTGTGATATTACCTGCCAAAAATCAGATAAAAATAAACTATTTTGCTATTTTATTAAATTTTTTACTAAAATAGTGGTCCTGCAGGATTCTGGATCACAAGATAGGGATCATGGAATATAGTGGTTTATGGTACGGGGTTTTTTTGGAATAGTGTAGTTTTTAAGGGTTAAAAATATCACAGAATTTGTCAATTTCAAAATGGAGTGTCTACATGATGATAACACTATATACAAATTTTGGGAATAAAAAAGTCCTTTTAAGGCCTATTTCTAACTATCTCACTAAAATAGGTGGCTTATATTAATTGGGCTAGAAAAACACTTTCTAGGGTGTATATATAGAGCCGAGGCTCAAAACAATCAAATTAGAGCCTACATAAAAAATTTCACTAGAATAGATTACTTTTGATGCCCAAATATCCTCAAATTAATCATCTCAATATCAAGATGCATGGACATGAGAAAAAATGGATTTCAAGTTTTGGAAATAGTATATTTTGTAATGCATTTTTGAACCGCCAATATTTAAGATTTTCAAGTTTTCATAGATCTGTCGATCTACACTATTTTTAAAGCTTTAAACTTTATAAATAAAGATGAAAATATATTTTAAAGCTATCACAAAGATTTTCAGTGTCCAAACCACATTTCTCGAAACTATTTGAAGGTAGGCTCCAATTTTATTGTTTAGAGCCTAGGCTATACAACCCGCACCTTTTTCAAAATTTTCTTTTTTGTGATTGTTGGTTAGGATGAATCTAAAAAAGAGTGTACTTTTAAAAATCCGTGTCAAACAAATATCTCTAGCATGCTTTTTTAAGATATTTTCATTATATTATTATTGCATGAAATCATTTCCCTTTTTTTTATTACCAAAACAAAAAAAAGAGTAAGACGAGTCAAATCCAATCCACTCAGCTATTGTCTCTCTTCTACTACCAATTATGAAGATTCAAGTTTCTCAAGTGTTATATACTATCTCTCAACCACGGCATGAAAGATCAAAATTGTTTGCGAAATTGGGAAAAGATCGAAAGTAAACCTTCTTTAAGATTTTACAAAGCGGTACAAGCAAACAATTTACAAAATGGGATAAGAGAATCCACTGATCACAAAATCCTCATTGCTAGTGCAAGTTTATCGGGATTCAACCCTCTGCCATAGCCCCACTGTGATTGTTTGATCAGTGGCCAAAAATTTATTTGATCAAAGGGGGTTTAGGGCATATCCCAGACGACCCAAGCCAAGTTAAAGGAAAAAAAGAAAAAAGTTGATTCCAGTGTTAGTTTTTAAGGAGTAATATACTTTCGTTCAGCCACAACATGAAAAAACCAAATTGTTCGCTGAAATTGGGATAGAATTGGAAGTACACTTTCGTTTCGATTTTACAAAGGTGGGAGAAAAGAGTCCACATTTATATAATCCTCCCCACTAATTATTGTACAAAATTACAAATGAAGATTCCTTACAAAACTTCCACCATATTTCTATAAAATTGGAGATTTCTCAATTCGGTCCCCAGGTGCTAAGGTAGATTACAGTCCTTAACGATTCCTCTGCTCCTCTTCTCTGCTCCTTTGTCCTTTTTCTCTTCGATGAATCCAGAGCGGGTCTTGAGAATTTCTTCACCTGCTGGGTCGAAAAGGATGGCTGATATTCAATCCTACCATTCGATTGCAAAGATCTGACGCCTAACTCCTTCCATTTGGGAGCTTGATCCTTCATTCCCCTCAAGCTTGAGACAGCCCACATCCTAACCCAATGCCTTAAACTCATTGTTTTTGCTCCAAAATAACAGATTAGAGATATCTAGATTACAAATTCCGTTCGAAAAGCTGATTCCACTGAACACTTCAATTTACTGTAAACAGGTTTCCAAGTGTGAGAAGCTTGATGCCACCACAAACTCTTGAGCCTCCTTTGAGAGTTCTTAGACTTTGGAAACAGATATATTGGGTCTTGGTTTAGGATTGGGGAGCTTTGGGTTCCCTTTTATAGGGAAAATAGATCCGGTTTTGTAAAACTAGGAGCCATTTGGAAACCGTGCTTCCTGTTTTGGTTGGATCGATAGGACAGCTGTTTCACAACACAAAAACCGGGAGCTCCCAGATATAAGTGGTTTCAAACTATAAAAATAAGGTTTCCTTTTTTTTTTGGTAAGTATAGATTGTAAATCGGTGGGGATATGGGCCCTACCCATTGGTTAGATTGGTATATGAATGGAGATTTGAGCCTTTGATGAGAATGTTGTCTTCTTCAATTAGAATAAGAGTTAGAATGCCCATTTTAGAGCTTTACTAATTTGTTCAATTTGAATAAGAGTTGAATGCCCATTTTAGAGCTTTACTAATTTGACACTTGTATGAAGCTTATGGAAAGAAATATGAAAAGGAAAAGGATGAGATTTCTATAAAGCATAGGCTTTACGAAAACAAACTAAACCATCATCTCAAACCCTTGTCCGAAAGTACTTTTGATCACAGAATTCTCATGATGACTTTAAAATCAATTTTCAACACCGATAATGAAAATCGAAACTAAAAACATAGTATAGATCTTGTGGATCTATGAACATTCATTTTTAGGGTGAAATTGACAATCTAGATAGTTTGTTACAATATACACTTTTTAGAGCTTCAATTTTTTTTTTTTTTTTTTACATACATAATGTTCAAGTCAAGATGATTGATGTAAACATTTTCTAATGCTTGAATTGTAATTTTCGATAAGTTATGAGTTGAGACTTTACCTGTTTTGATAGAGCTGCAGCCCTATCCAAAAAGCCTAGGCTTTATTAAAACAAAATACACCCGCACCTCAAATTCTCGTCAAGAAAGCACTTTTGGCAACAGGCTGTCAAATCAATTTTTACCACTGTCAATGAAATTCGAAACTAAAAAATTGGTACAGATCTGCAAGATCTATAAACACTTATTTTTAGGGAGAGAAATTGACCATCTAAATAATTATTTTGGTTAGATGAACCCAAGACGGATTTAGGTCTTTTTATAGACCTCTGAGTGGTCGGTAAAATGTTAGGAGTGCTTATCCGGTTTGTAAACCTCAAAATTCGAAATTCTTGTGGTCAAACATACATGCGAAATAGTTTGTCATCTAGGTCAAATAGAACCTGATGGGAAAAACTGTACCATCAAAGTTTAAAACTGGCCACCATCAAAAGATGAACATCAAAGTGGTTTAAACGACACAGTTTGTGTCATCTAGATCACCAGAGTCCAGACGACCACTTTGTGTCGTCTAGCCTTGGTATCAATTAGATAGAAGCTTGGATCCTGAATGACTAGGGGGAAACACTACGTGTCGTTTTTGTCAATTTTGTATAGACGGCACAAAGTGTGTCGCTTACTTCAATGACCATCAGAGTCACAAGATTTTAATTCTCAATATCTCTCGCATGGTTTTAGATGATTATTATCTTATTTGTTGAAATTAAATATGATCTCTATCCCGTATTTGGATTATTTTCGAATTTAGACGAGGGCTTAAAGGGATAAGGGGTCATGAAAGGATAGTCATGGACCATGATGTCTTGTCGTCCAAAGTGCTATGAGATAGTGTGGTCCTAAGGATGTTCTAAGTGCTTCCAAGGTATGGAAAATAATGGAAATATATCAAATTAAAAAATAGATGTCTACAATAAGGCTTAGGCTTTATGAAAACAAAATATACCCACAACTCAAATCTTTGATGGAAAAGCACTTTTGGCCACGGAAAACTCTATGATGGCTCTAAAATCAATTTTTGACACCGATAATTAAATTCGAAACTCAAAAAATGGTACAGAAGATTAATGAACAATTATTTTTAGGAAAAAATAGTCGATCTAGAGATGCACTATTCTTTAGAACCTCACCCTTATACAAAATTTCCGATTACTTTTAGAAAAAAATATCTCTGTACACCCTAAACTTGTGAACAATTTCCTAGTATCCCTTTTAAGTCCAAAAACTATATTATCGTATCAAACTTTCCTGAAGTGTTTCTTGTGTCCCCTAAACACTCCAACCCTCTTTCATTGTACCCTAAACGTCTCATATCTCTCTCATGCCCTCACCTCTCTCCCCACTAGTAAAGCTCTCTCCCCCAAAACCCTCTCTTTCTCTCTCCCCACACCGTTGAAGAAATTCAAGCCCTCCACCCTTGTGTTTCTGTTTTTATTGTGTTGAGAAAGAGAGAGAGAAATAGAGAGAGTTTTTATTGTGTGTGGAGAGAGAGAGGAATAGAGAAAGAGAAGACGTACAACTCACGAAGAAACCTGCAATTCCTAAACTCCACAGGTATGGTGCCAACGAAATTGAGATCTTGCAAATCCAAAACTTCAAGAAACTCAACGCTCAACCAGTATAACACCTTCAATCAAATTAGCACCCAATCTTAGAACTAAACCCTCTTCAACTAATCATCGAGTTAGGAATACTCTCATTAAACCTATTAAACCCTCAATCAAGAACCGTAATATCTCGCAGCCCAAAACTCCATTACGGATCGCATCACTCAAACCATTTCATGAAAGATAAAAAACATCAATAGAATCCAATTCTCTGGCATTTCACCCTGCAACTTAATTGAGTGATGCATCGAAATAGCTCCAATTCGAGAATGAAAGAATCTCCCATGCTTTTGAAAAATCAGGGCTTTTGCAATTAGATAGTTTATCCAAAAGATTTCCTGTTAGTGAATTATTCACATCTGAGAAGGTAATTCTCTACTCAATTTGAAAATTTCAGAAGGGATCGTTCCATTAATATTGTTTTTTGAAAGGTCAAGCATTCACAAGCTTGCAAGGTTTCCAAGATTTGAAGTGAAGGGATCTTGAGCAAAGAAGGGTCTCATAAGATCTGAGAACAAGAAAACGACAATAATGTAATAAGCAGAATTATTTGGGTTTTATTTTTTTTATTTCAAATGTTATTTTTTTATTTTATTAGGGGTAAGTTTAATCATTTATATTTAAATTAAAAAGGCGGCTACAACTAAAACAGCTCTCTGCCTTTTTCTATCTAAAATAAGACATTTCACTTCTTTCTCTCTCTAAAATAATACGTCTCCTTTTCTCTCTCTAAAAGCAGCGATCAGGGATTGGGGGAGCAGTAAGCAATTCTTCTCACTTTTTAAGGACGCGAAATGATCTACAAAAAAAAAAACAGAAATTTCTCTTAAGTTTTGGTTTTCCACAAAATCGAAATTTACAAAATTTTTGTTTTTGAAAAGCTGAAAATTTTAAATATTTTGTTTTTTGAAAATACGAGAAGGACCAGTTTAGTATTTTTTTAAAAAATTGTTATTAAGTTCAAAAAACGGATATACTTGTAATAAGAAACTAAAAGGTATTTTTATAATAACAGTAAGTGTAATATATATATATATATATATATATATATATATATATATATATATAATTTTTTTCAAAAAAAATATACCTTAATTTTTTGAATTATTGAAAATAAACTCAAAACTTTACAAAACCTCATCCATACCCTTTTTGGGTGAGTAGATGAAAATACACTTAACGAAAGTATTAGAACCGTGAAGGCATCAAAATCTATTGAAAACCGTAATGGTAATGGCAGGTTGTAAGTCAAATGTAGTTTTGAAGCATCGCGACACTTGTTATATGAAAGGATATTATAACGATTATCTAAGTACCGATAATTTTCCTTCATCAGGGTGCATAAGAAGCCTTAATCACCATCACAGCTTTTTAAGTGCCATGATATCTCTTAATGACCCTTATGGTTGTTTAAGTGCCATGCTTCAAAATATTAAACTGTCAATGACCATCATGGTAATGGTAATGAGTCTACCGTGATGTTTTTGTGATTTTTAAAGTTATTGTGAAAGCTATTTTGGTCAAAACATATAAAAAGTCAAAAAATAGTATAAGTGACGTTTAAAAAAGTTAAGGTTTATTTTCAATAATTCAAAAATTAAGATATATTTCTGGTAGGGGTGCAATTTGTAGAGTTGAGGCTCTAAACAAGTAAAATAAAGTGCACCTTCAAATAGTATCGAGAAATGTAGTTTCAAGACTAGATATATTTGTGATAGTTTTAAAATATATTATTATTTCTAATTATAAAATCGCAAGCTTAATAAATAGTGTGGATCAACCAGATCTATGAAAACTTTAAAATCTTGAAAATTGACGGTCTAAAAATTCATTAGAAGATGCACTATTTTCAGAACTTGAAATCCATTTTTCACTCATGTTCATGCATCGTGATGTCGAGATGATCAATTTGAGGATATTTGGGCATCAAAGCAACCTCTTTTAATGAAATTTTTGAGGTGCCGCTCTAATTTGATTGTTTAGAGCCTCAGCACTATATAAATTTTTTCCTTGTGCTCTTCACCAAATTAGGATGCATATAAACTTTTCTAAGGTTTTTTTTCCTCTAGTTAGCATAGGGGTAGGGGGAACAAACTATTAACCCTACCAGTTAATCTCCACCGTCAGTGAGAAATGGTCGGTTGGACCTTGCGTGATTAAAAAGCTTCTAGAAAGCAATCCGTCTCGACTTCTCCTGTTTTAGAAATCCGGGGGCTGTGTGCAAACTTATTTCTTAACCCTTCACTATTAGAAAAGGGAAAATTGTTTCTTGCGGGATGGACCACATTTCTACACATGCGATCTATAGGTACAAAGCAATTAAAAACAATTAAAACTATTGGTCCAAATGTTTTCTTAATAAAACTAGTGGTCCAAATGTTTTCTTAATAAAACTAGTGGTCCAAATTGTTTTAATTAAAAACAATTAAAACTAGTGGTCCAAATGTTTTCTTAATAAAAATTTTATTTTTAATTTTCAAATTTTATTTATCTTTTCATATTCATGACCAACCGTGTTAGAGATTACATGTAGGATACAGTTTCTACGAGTCTATATAGAAATGAGTCACCTCTTAAAAATCTATTATTGAGATGAATTTTTAGGACTTAAATTTTAAAGACATGTAATCTTCATGGGGATGATGAATATGAAAAAATAAAAAATTTAAAAATTTAAAATAAAATTTTTTAATAAAGTATTTGGATTGTTAGTTTCAATTGTTTTTAGATTACCACCTATTTGCATCCATCTTTAAGATAGATGTTTTATACTTTGGGTATTAATTTATGTTAGGGTGTGGTTTCTACGAGGCTGCAACCTTGAACAATCCAATTAAAGCACACCTCAAAATTTTATCATAACATGTAATTTTCATAAAAAATTTCTTAGGATCATCTCAAAATTTATTTTCATATCTTATTATAAGATTTTAAACTCTAAAAAGGTTAAAATCAAGTAGATCTATAAACATATGAAAATCTTGAAAATGGACGGTCTAGATAATGTATCGTAAGATACACTATTTTTGGGACTAAAAATCTTTTTTTTTTTTTTCATATTCATATATTTCGATGTCTAGATGATCAATTAGAGCTTTTTTCAACATTAAAATTACCATTTGCGATGGATTTTTGAGTTGCATCTATAATTCCATTTTAAAGGTTGCAAGCTTATAAATGTAGAATTACACATGCATCTAAAAAACCTATCGAAAAAAGTTATTTTGATGTTGAAAAACCATCTAATTGATCATCTCAACATTGAGATATAGGAATATGAAAAAATAATAATAATTTTGAATCCAAAAAATAGGGCATCTTGCAACACATCATCTAGACTATCTATTTTCAAGATTTTTATATATTTATAGATATTTTAACTAACCATTAAGGTTGCAAGTTGCAACCTTATAGAAACCACACCCCTTTCTCTCTGTCTTTAAATTACCAAAAAGACAAAAACTAAGTAACACGAGTCAATCCAATTCACTCAGCTGGTGTGTCTCTCTTCTACCACCAATTATGAAAGATTCAAGTTTTTAAAGTGTTATATACTACTCTCTATAAGCCACAGCATGAGAAAAAAAATTGTTCGCCGATATTGGGGTAGAATTGAAAGGAAACTTCCATTAAGATTTTGGGAAGGGGTAAAAACAAACAATTTACAAAGATGGGATAAAAGAGTCCACTATCACTAATTTATTATACAAATGAAGATCCTTACAAAAACTTGCACCATATTTCTATATAATTGGGGATTTCTCAATTTGGTCCCCAGGTGCTAAGGTAGATAACAGTCTTTAAGGATCCCTGTGTTCTTTTTCTCTGCTCTTTTTCCTTTTTTATCTTTGATGAATCCAAAGCGGGCCTTGAGAATTTTCTGACCTGCCGGGTCGAAAATGACAATTGAGATTCAATTTATCCATTTGATTGCAAAGATCTGACGGCTAACTCCTTCTATTTGGGAGCTTGATCCTTCATTCCCCTCATGCTTGAGACAGCCCACATCCTACCCCAATGCTCTAGACTTATTGTTTTTGCTTCAAAATAAAGGATTGGAGATTCTTAGATTACAAATTGCCAGATATCAGTGGTTTCAAAATATAAAAACCACTAGTTGCCAAGATGTGGCTTCTGTTCAAACCTATTTGAACCTTGAACGCGCATTTTAGTGGTTCACTCATTTGAAACTTGTACGACGAAGCACCATGGAGAAAAAAAGCCATATATAGACGATAACTGTAATATGCATCAAGATCGGCGCATGCCCGTCGCACTTGCGATTGTATTCATCATTATTAGATCTTCGAGTTCCAAATTTTTTTTTTCAAAATCGTAACAAGTAATGGTTTAAAAAACGGATCGGTGACTCGGATCGGGCACTTAAAGGATCCGGATCGAGAATTGAGTGAATCGGTCAGAATAAAGTTTCAAAAAAATCCGAAAAAATTATTAAAATTCATAATAAATATTGTTTTTTTAGGAATTCAATAAGAAATGAGGGTACTCCATTAAGAATTTTCATGTTTTTGAATGAATATGCGAATATTGATATGTTCTTTCCCTGCATGAACCGTCATTCAGCATTTAATTTACATCACACAAAAGGATAAACATATAATTATCATGGAATAAGTATATCAACATACATGGACTACAATAAAGCATAAAATTAGTAACATACGATCTAAAAATAAAATGATGGACGACGTTGTTGTTCTTCTTGGTCACGCTGGTGGCATTGATTAAATTCGTTTGACAATTCATTGATTCGATCTAAAAACGAATCATCGATATTAGCAGGCGTCTGACTATTCTCAAATCCCTGAGTGTTAGTATTTTGTTGTGTCCCCAATCCAAAATCCCCGAAGCTTGTTCATCCTTCATGCTCACCTGCACTGTCGTGCTCATCCCTACACTGTTGCTGTTGGGACTCGATATGTGAATAATATGGCTGGGATAGGGTGGCCTCAAAATCATCATCTCTCTCATTTCTCTTAGACCCCCTTCTCATTCTCCCTCGTTAGGTGCAATATTACCGACATCTCCGACGAATTGAGGATACGTTGGCTGGCTATTTCCTCTTTCATGCTGCTCATCACTTTCTTCAAGATCTTCATCATCGATAGCCTCAAGGAACGCTCTCTTGTGCAACACTGGCTCCTCCTTTTCTACTACCCTTTGGTCTGTTGTGTCTGTGACAAATATTGTGTTTAAGTCTATCGGCTCATAGTCTTCAAGCTTCCTTCTTATTTGTCGCTCTCTGAGGTTTAAATTATAATGAACGTAGACTAGTTTATGAAGCTTCTCAGAAGCGAATCGATTCCTCCTAGTAGTGTGCAACCATTGGAACGTACTCCAGTTACGCTCACAACCAGTAGCAGAACATGTCTGGGAGAGCACCTTGATTGCTATCCTCTTTAGGTGAGGTGCATCAGTACCATATATCTCCCACCATTCAGCTGGATTAAAATGCAAAAAGCATTGTAAGGGCAAGAACAATTCATAAGATTAAATATATGAATTAACAAAATATTAGCGAGGGGATAACCTGGATCCATCATAGTTTGAGAATTTTTGGCAAGTCTAGGTCCGAAGGATCCTATAGCATCCCTATACATAGCAAGCTAAAACAAATATATTACGTTTTAGTGTATTATTCCTCATAAATATAACAACTCAATGAAGTTCTTACCCAAACATTAAATAATACCCTATTGTATTGCTGCTACTTGGTTTCGATGACTTCTCTCCAACCTTGCAATAATGTATCTGACCCCTTCCATAATCTTGTGGGGTTGTTCAGGTGTCAAATAGAAAAATTTTGGGTTAAAGTAGTAACCTAAAAAATATATAGGTAGAAAAATGTCATTTACAATTTCATAAAAAAATGATTTAAATTGAAACATTGTAATGATATAAATATATATTTACCAGCATAGTGAATTGGACTTCCAAATTTGGTGTTCCACCTCTTTTCTATAATCTCGATCACTTTGCTAGCAAAATTACACTTTTCCCCAATAGCTGATTTCGCCCTCTCAATACCTTCATAAAGGATACCCATGGTAGCTTTCTTGTCAGCATCCACCATTCTTAACACCGTGACCAAAGGGGCAGTGGCCTCTACAACACTGGAACATCGAGACCAGAACCGCCTATTTGAGACTATGTTGTCCACTTTTATACCGGTGCTGGACTTCGAGAGGCGGTCATTTAACCACTATTCACAGGTAAACAATCTCTTTAATGCACCTTCAGATTCTCGAATGGAGTCCACAGCTAAGTAATCGGTCGCAAAGCGGGTTATGGGAGACCTGATTATCTCTTTTTTCTTAGAGTGTTCTCTAAACAGAAATAAAATTTTAGAGTGGTTATATATAAATCTTGACACCAACCTTGCTTCCTCTAGAGTCTCCTTCACAATTTTGATCTCACTGATCTCCTCTAACGTAAGATCGATGCTGTGTGCAGCACACGAGGTCCATACTAGATGCTTCCTCTTATCCATCAACTTGCTGCCCGCAGAAACACATGCACGCGCGTTGTCCGTAATAAAATGGACTACATGCTTATCTCCCACCTCCTCCACTATCTGATCATATAGTCGTACGTAGAAGTTTGCATCCTTCTTCGTCCCTGATACGTCTTTGCTAGACAAAAAAGCTCTACCTTTTGGGGAATAGGCCAAGAAGTTTAAAAACTCATTTTTGCTAACTTTATTCAACCAACCATCACTCATGAGAGTAATGCCTGTCCTTGGCCAACTCTGTTTATATTCTTCAATCCACTTTTTAACTTCCTCCACCTCTTCATCTAATATTAGCCCACTAAGATCGTATGCCGGCGGGGGTTTTACCCCGGGCCCGACTCTCTAGATTACACTGACCATAGGTGGAAAATATGGGCTATTGGCTGCATCAAAGGGAATCCCTTTATCGTAGAACCATTTACCAACATATCTCCCTAACATGTTTCTTGTACCTTTAACCATGTCTTTTAGGGTCATTTGTTGTGACTTAGGCTTTGAGAGAAATGGGTCTTTACGACCATAACCTGCAATGCTGGCACTCCTAGGTAACCTAAAAACAATTTCTTCAACAACTGATTCTCCTTGATATATATTGCCACCAACCCCTCCATACATATTTGAGCTGGGCCCGCCATACATGCTCAAGCTGGGCCCGGCCATGCATATCTGAGCTAGGCCCACCATGCATATCTGAGCTAGGCCCACCATGCATGTCTGAGCTAGACCCACTGGGCATTCTAAACGCACGTTCCCTCTGATATTGTTCATGTAAACTGAATCTTGTGGCCATGTCCAGCTCATTATTATATTGCTCTTCTAAGTCATTATTATATTGCTCTTCTGTATCATTCCTGCTTGATGGTGTATATAAACTAGCTATCTCCTCATTCATCCTATGTTTGACAATTTTTTTACCTTTGTTAGCATTAAGAATTGCGCCATCTGTTTTTTTTACATTACTAGGGACACTAGTGCATGCAGAAACTTCTCCCTTAACCCCTGCCAAGTGTTGTTTGAACCTATGTACCCCACTACTTATCACTCTTTGACAGTAATTACAAATAATTTTGTCTTTCTTGTTGGGATCAAGTCTGACCCCATGTTGCCATGCAGGGTCTTCTGTAGATCTTGACATGATTCAACTGTTTTAAGATGTAAAAAGTATAAAATTAACCTGACAGTTCAAAAAGAAAAATAATCACCATGTGTAGTGATAATATGTTGCGGTAGTTTATGTAGTCATATTTGTTGTTATTTGTTATTGTAAAATACCTTTATTGACAATAATATTTTCGTACATATCAATTACAAACATTCAGGATAATATAATACAAAATGCAGGCTCCAAACATGGCTACAACTCAATTATCAAGAACATACATTTTTTACATTAAACAATTAATAATAAAAACAATGCTTCACAGAGCCAGCTAACATCAGTCATTCCAACTAAAAAATCCATGAACAACAGATAAAAAAAATACAGTTTTGCATTAAAAATATAATAACATGCATTTTTTTGCATAAATATTCTATCAACATACAATTTTTTCAACAAAAACTTTAACAATAAAAATTTAAAATATGGTTTAATACCTCATGATCATTAAAACCTTGTCACGATTTTCACAAATTTTCGGAAAATCATCATTTTTTAAAAATTCGATCATAGAAAAAAAAAAAAAAAAAGTACAGCAAACTCAAACAATAAAAATTAAAAATTGGGTTTAATACATCATGATAATCAAAACCTTATCACGATTTTCATATCTTTTCGGAAAATCATCATTTTTCAAAAAATTCGATCATGGATAAAAAGAAATAAAAAAAAAAGTACAGCAAATTTTCAAAAAATTCGATCATGGATTACAAACAAAAATTCGATCATGGATTAAAAAAACAAATTAACAAATTTTCAAAAAGTTCGATCATGGATTAAAAAAAAAAAATCACAAATTTGCAAAAAATTCGATCATGGATTACAAAAAAAAATTCGATCATGGATTAAAAGAAAGAAATCACAAATTTTCAAAAAATTCAATCATGGATTACAAAAAATTCGATCATGGATTACAAAAAATTCGATCATGGATTACATAAAATTCGATCATGGATTACAAAAAAAAACAAACATAAAAAAAACAAAAAATTCGATCGTGGATTACAAAAACAGAAAAAAACAATTCGATCATAGATTACAAAAAATTCAATCATGGGTTACAAAAAAAAAAAAAACCAAAAAATTCGATCATGGATTACAAGAAAAAAAAACAAACATTTCGATCATGGATTACAAAAATTTCGATCATGGATTACAGAAAATTTTATCATGGATTACAAAAAATTCGATCATGGATTACATAAAATTCGATCATGGATTAAAAAAAACAAAAACAAAAAAAAACAAAAAATTCGATCGTGGATTACAAAAAAAGAAAAAAACAATTCGATCATGGATTACAAAAAATTCAATCATGGATTACAAAAAACTCTATCATGGGTTACAAAAAAAACAAAAACAAAAAATTCGATCATGGATTACAAAAAAAAAAAACAAACATTTCGATCATGGATTACAAAAAAAACAAACAAACATTTCGATAGTGGATTACGAAACATTCGATCATGGATTACAAAAAATTCTATCTTGGGTTACAAAAAAAAACAAAAAATTCGATCATGGATTACAAGAAAAAAAAACAAACATTTCGATCATGGATTACAAAAAATTCGATCATGGATTACAAAAAATTCCTATTATGGGTTACAAAAAGAAAAAAAAACAAAAAATTCGATCATGGATTACAAAAAAAAAAAAGTAACAATTCGATCATGGATTACAAAAAAATCAATCAAGTATTAGAAAATATTCGATCATGGATTACAAAAAAAAAAAAAAAAAAAAAAAAAAAAAAAAAAAAAAAAAAAAAAAAAAAAAAAAAAAAAAAAAACAAGAAAAGAAAAATTCCGTTCTTCACGGAGCCATTTTACATAAGCCATTTTAACTCAAACATCCACCTCTAAGTGAATAAATTATATCCAATTGAGTACATTTTCTGATAAACAACAATATAAGGAATCAAAACCCTAAATTTTTAACACATTATTTCTAATATATCATGAAAAAAAAATCAAAAGGCGGAAAAAAAAAAAAAAAAAAACAGTGGAATTTTGGTTCCGCAGACATCTCTGTGTTCATCTCAAATTTCATGCTATAATTGACCAAATTACATAAAATTGAAAATTTTAAATCATAATAGACACAATAAAGGTTAAAAACCCTACAAATTGAACTCATTATCTTCAAAATATGTCGTGAAATAAATCATATGGTGGAAAAAAAAAAAACCCAAACTTCTTACCTGATTTTATGAACCGAAGCCTTCAATCTCCAAAAAACTCTGTTTTTCTCAACGATTATCACAAATTAGTAACAAAAGGTTTTGATGCACAGCTTTACGATCAAAATGCCTACAAATTTTGAAAGATTCATGCCCTATTTGACATGAAACACAAGGAAAGGCGGAAACCCTAAAAATGCAAGTTTCGTGATCCAAAAACACCAAAATTTTCAACCATTTAATCCATGTAAAAGATGAATAAAGCTGTTTACAGCCTGCAAATTAGATCACATGCCAAAAAAAACAAGAAAAAAGATAAAAAAAATACAAATTTAGAAGAATCCCGTGAAGAACACTGTGCAACCCGTGTTCTTCACAGACTCGCCAATTTCGTATAGTGAATCGCCGAGTCACTGTGCAGAATCGTCCGGTTCTCTCTAGAACCGGACGATTCCCGTTTGTTTAACCGATTCGATCCCCCCATGGCGATTCCCAAGTCGAACCGGGCGAGTCCGGTTTGACTCGACGTTTTTTTAAACACTGGTAACAAGTATCAAGCTATCAAATTTCGTGTTTGATAGCTAAGAGGTGATTTTGACCTCTTTATATGTATAAAAAAAATTCAATTAATTGGAAAAAAAGGTTATGATGATGATAACAAATACAAAAAAGATCTTAGGCGTGTCACAAAACTCGAGAAAATTTCTTAAGACAACCCAATGTCAAATTCTTACAACCATACAATGTCGTCATTTATTTTTGATATAAGGAGGTTACAATTACTTATAACCATCAGATGTGAAATTCGATAGCATAGGTGTGTTACAAGGTTCGAAAAAATTTATTTTGAAGTTTGAGCTTACTCAATGGAATAAATCCAGTGACCCAATTTTACATCCAATGATCCAGATTAATTGTGACTACCTTGTAACAAAAGTAAACGGTCTCATTCCATACTTTTCCATATTGTAGAAACAAAATATTTTTTCTCTTTTTTCTTCAAGAGTTATGCATGTTTGGCAGCTTATTTTTCATACATACCATAAAGAGGGACGCATTGGTGAATACTGGAGGGGAATAAGTTGCTCTTATTCTCTCCTAAATGGGAAGGGAGGAAAAGACCATTTATTATTAACTTTTACTACTAAATGTCACTTAAGTTTCTATGACACCACTAAAGAAATGTATATTCTTAAAAAGAAAATTAATTCCACTAATTTTAGGGCCCACTTGATCCTTAAAATTAATTTCCAGGATATTCTTCCTTGGAAATGTGATGCCTCCAATGATTTCCAATTAATGATGCCTAAATTAGGGGAAAAATCTTCCTATCATTATTTTTTTACCTCATTTTTGTGATAAATATCTTCTAATTAAAAAAATTAAAATATTTATTTTTTGTCAATAAATCTTCTTCATCGTGAATCATCCCAAGAGAGCTCTAAAACCCGAAGAGTTGATTTTTTGTCAAATAAAGAGCGATAAAAAAACACAATTGACAATAAAAAAAGAAATAAAACAAGAAAGAAAAAATACAAGAAGAATATCAATATTTTATATGGCTCATCATAGATGTGACTACATCATGAAAAACAAATTTTCACAAATCAATGGAAAGAAAACTACAAGATTATTCTTACCTGAGAGAACTATAGACAAATTCAATATCTCACAAAACGTCTTTCTCTCTCTCTCTACACTTTTCTCTATCTACACAATCGACACAAACCCTTAACCAATTCTCTTTCTCTATAATATCCATCTATAGAGAAAAAATAGAAAATCCAAAAGAGATTCAATGTAGGACTCCTAAATGATCTTGCGATTTAAAGTGATAAAGTTAATCTCGTGAATTTCTATTTCTTAATGAGTTCTTCATATGGGAAATATAGACTTCCTAAATGCTAAGGATTTTCTCCCTCCAAAATAGGAAAGAATCTCTCACAAAATTAGGAAATAAAAAAATATCCATTTAAACTAGAAAATCTATCCCCTATCATTAGAGATTCATGAGATTTCTCAACAAATCGTCGGTTTGCCTTACACTTTAAAAGAAATATGATTTGATCGTATTGTCCACATGTACCCCTTAGGTGCTCACCTTAACAACACATTAATCAAGTTCAAGCACAAGTTGAACTTCTGTAATAGAACCGGCTTTATCAGCATATATGCAACATTCTTCTTGTTTGTTAATCTTTAGTAAAAAGAGATCATCTTCAATTATTATATCACAAATAATATGGTAAACGACATCAATGTACTTCATCCTTGCAAGGTATACCTAGGTCTTCATCAGGTGTATTGCGCTTTGACTGTCACAATATATAATTATCACATCTTGTTGTAAGCCCAAACACCAGATCCACGTCTGATGTGCCCCATATGTAAGGCACAATCCATTTCACTACATGTCAGTGCTTGTGCCCTAAATTAGCTATATACTTACTAATAACCTAACATGATGACAAATATCTAGATGAGTGTAGATCATTACATACATGAGGCTTCTAATTGCACTCGCATAGGAAATATGAGACGTATACTTCCTTTTTGCCATCTGTAATTGAAGATAATGCTATTGATGATCTAAATTGCGCAACAAGAGAAGTGCCCATTGACTTTGAATTTTCCATCCCAAATCTATTATAGACTTTTTCTATGCACTCCTTCTGAGATGGCCTCGATTTGCCCGACTTTTTATTTCTATGTATCTCATACTCAAAATTTTCTTTGCTGAACTTAAATTTAACAGTTGATATTCTCTTCAAGCAGAGTCTTCAATATAGTGATCTCCAAATAATTCTTTGTAGCAACAAGTGTATCATCCTCATAGAGCAACAAATAGATGAACGAACTATTAGTGAATATCTCAAAATGGACACAATTATCATATTTATTTCTGACATACCCATGTCCAATCATGAATTTATCAAAGTGTTTGTACCACTACCTAGGAGATTGCTTTGGGTATACAATGACTTTTTCAGCTTGTATAAGTAGTCCTCTTTGCCTTTAACTATAAATCCTTCATATAAATTTGTTCATCAACGCTCCATGCGAGAATGCGGTCTTGATATCATATTGCTCCAACTCCAAATCAAACAATGCAATCATCACTAGTAATACCCTAACAGAAGTGTTTTTCATTGCCAGAGAGACAATTTCATTATAGTCAATACTTTTCTTCTGTGCTTAGCCTTTTGCAACCCAGCACACCTTAAATTGATAACCACCGGACTCAAGAGACCCTACTTTTTTCTTATAAATCTATTTTACATCCAATGACTCTCTTACATTTAGGTCACTTTACAAGATCTCATGTACGATTCTTTTGAAGAGATTTCATTTCTTCATTCATGGCTTCACTCTATTTACTACAGTCAATATCTTGTATAGCTTCATTAAAAGTGCATAGCTCTTGGCTTGTGTTAGCCAAATGTATAAACCAGCATGTCCTCAAAATGTTTCGCACCACTGGTTGTTTAGTTTCCTTTTCCCTTCCAAGATGAGGCTATTCCTCATGTGGAGTAGGCTCAACAGCTATCTCATGGTCAACATTCACCTTCACTCTTTCACAAGAACTTTCTAATATATAGTTTTCTCCGGAGTTAACTCCACCTCAATTGCATCACCGCCACTATGACTTTTATTTTCCACACCCTTCTAAACGTGCCTCAACATGACAGACTCATCAAACTTAGCATCAAAACTAATAAATTTGGATGACTTAGGATCTGGGTATCACAATCTAAAGCTCTTCACTCCATCTGCATAACCAAGGAAAATGCATGTTTTTTATCTTGGAGTTAACTTATCATCCTTCACATGAACATAAGCAGGATAAGTAAAAATTCTAAATTCTTAAATAAGGATAATCAACAAGTTTATTGACACATACCTCGTACAAAGTTTTGGACTTTATTGGCATAGATTGTGATCTGTTGGTGAGGTAACACAATGTATTGATCGCCTCTATCTAGAAGTCTTTAACAAACCGACATTACTTAACACGTTGCAACCCTGTTTTAGAAATGTCATATTCATGCACTCAACAATGCTACTTTGTTATGGCATCTTTAGAGTGGTGTAGTAACAAACAATACCTTCATTTTTGCAAAAATACAAAAACTCTCACTAAAATGTAATCTGTATCGTTATTAGTCCTCAAGCACTTAACCTTCTTCCTAGTTTGTCTTTCGATCTTAGCTTTTTAATGCTTAAATGTGTTAAATATATTTACCTTCTTTTTTAGAATGTAAATATATACCTTATTTGAGAAATCATCTATGTAGGAAACAAAGTACAAAGATCCACCTTTTGAGATAATCGATGTAGGGCTACATCTAAATGAACATAGTCAAGAATGCCTTTGTGACATGATCTGACATGGTACACCCTACACTGCTTCCCATAAACAAAGTACTCATAGAAGTCTAACTTGCACTTCTTTATGCTATTGATCAATTGACATTTGCTTAGCTCTGCCAAAGCTATCTGACTCATGGCCCAACCACATATGCAACAAATGAGTCAAATCAGAAATACCTCCATTATATATGGAAACTGTTGCTCTATTATATGTGACAATATTCCCAAAGCACCATATATAGATTTGGTATTATCTTTTTACCTTTCATGACAACTAGGACAACTTTTAAAACTTTCAAGACCCCACCTTCTCCAATAAATTTGTAGTCATTGGCATCTAAGGAACCCAAAGAGATGATATTATTTTTTAAGATCTGGAACATGTCTTACATTAATCAAGTTTCTCATTATTCCATTATACATCTTGATAGTAATTGTCCCAATACCAATGGTTTATAAGCTACATCATTACCCATCAAAATTGATCCATCATCAAGGTGTTTGTATGTGGTGAACTAATCCCGACAAGGGCACATATGATAGGATCATCCCTAATCTAGGACTCACAAGTTTTTAGAATAATCACTATTTGTCAAGACTAACAACACATTTTCTATTCCGCTTTATGAGCTGCCATCCAAAAAAATTGGCTGCATCAGAGGCTCTTTTTTCCTTCTCTTTAGGCTTATGACAATCCTTCTTGACATGCCCATTTTTCTTATAGTACCCATTCCTGATATGGATTTAGATACGGAACTGCCCTAACCTTTATGTCCCTTGTCATTTATGTCAACGGATCTCCCCCTAGCCACTAAACCATCTGCACACAAATGAGCATTACCTTGTCTATTCCTTAGATTATTCGATAATAGAGTCGTAGTTACATCCTCTATCTCTATAGAATCTATTCCATAAAGTAATGTTATGAAATGATGCTCATACGAATGAGAGAGTGAGGAGAAAAAAAATATAGATTTATCATTGTCATCCATCTTAACACCAATGCTCAATAGTTCACAAATAACTTTATTAAATTGCTCAGGTGATATCTGTAACTTCATTCAACTGTAAGATGTATAGTTGTAGCTTCAAAAACAACTGATTTGTGAGGGACTTTATCATATACAGACTCTCAAGCTTCGACCAAAGGCATGATGTGAAATCCTCATTGATGATGGTGAACAACACTTTGCTAGATAGATATAATGAGATAGTGCTCATAGCCCTCAAATTTATGTCCTCCTAGTCTTCATCAAACATGGACTTCGATTTCGTCAACTTTCCCTTCAATGCTTTATGTAAACCTTGTTGAACTAGTGAAAATATTGATTTGCTAAATTCTAAAATTATCTTTTCTACCAAATTTCTCCACCTCAAACTATGCTTTCAAAACCTTTATCACCATACTAAAAACCTTTAAATAGGCTATGGTAGCACTTATGTGCAGAAGCTCTAAAACCCAATGGGTTGATTTTCGATAAATAAAAAGAGAAGAAAAATAGAATTGGCCACAAGCAGACATCAAGCAAGAAAAATAAAGTTGGAAAGAAATAACACAAAAAGCACATCATTTTACGTGATTAGTACATATGTAACTACATCCACAAGTGAATGCGATTAATATTTTTTTATTAATCAAATGAAAAAAAATTACAAGATGTCTCTTAACTGAGAGAACCAAATATACAAATTTAATCTCTCGTAATCCCATTCATTATACTCTCTCTTTACACCTAAGAGCTCTACACAACTCCTTTTTATTTTATATGTTTCTCGTTCGACAAAAATAATATAAACGGAGTAAAGAACACCCCAAATACCTATGTAAGTACTATTTTATCATTTTACTTAAAAACGTTACTAAGGATTTCATATATGTTGTGGTATACCTTTTTGTTAGTTATGCGTCGAGCATAGGATGCAATACAATTAGGGCTCCCAATAGGCTGGCTTGGCTCGGTCCGAAGCCCGATAGGGATTTTATTGATTTGGGCATGAGTACAACCCAGACTAGCGCATTAAGAAGCCTTGGTTTTTTTTTTTATCTATTTCACTCTTCAAACTTTTTTTGTTTGTAGTAACTACTAAGCCCAAAATAAAAAGGCAAGCTATCTATACTTCCCTTACTGCATAAAACAAATATACTTCCCCTATTCATCCATCCATTCTGAATGGACGGCTGAGATGTCCCCAATCACAATATCACGTCTCTACACTATTTCATTTTTAAATTTTTTATAAACGGAGTAAAGAACACCTCAAATACCTATGTAAGTACTATTTTATCATTTTACTTAAAAACGTTACTAAGGATTTCATATATGTTGTGGTATACCTTTTTGTTAGTTATGCGTCGAGCATAGGATGCAATACAATTAGGGCTCCCAATGGGCTGGCTTGGCTCGGTCCGAAGCCCGATAGGGATTTTATTGATTTGGGCATGAGTACAACCCAGACTAGCGCATTAAGAAGCCTTGGTTTTTTTTTTTATCTATTTCACTCTTCAAGCTTTTCTTGTTTGTAGTAACTACTAAGCCCAAACTAAAAAGGCAAGCTATCTATACTTCCCTTACTGCATAAAACATATATACTTCCCCTATTCATCCATCCATTCTGAATGGACGGCTGAGATGTCCCCAATCACAATATCACGTCTCTACACTATTTCATTTTTAAATTTTTTATACAAAATATTTTGACACCAAATTTTGGGCGTCCACTCCTCTCTTAAACTTGCAATTGTAAAAAATATAAAAAACATATTTTCAATAAAATAAAATAACTAAGATACCGTTGAAAGTTTTAAGAGGTATTTTGGTTATTATATTTTATCAAAAAATTCTTTTTTAGGTGCACCCTATTGAGAAGACGGCATGTACCATATTTCATACTCACACAATTTGTAAATAAAAACTAAGAATAAAATACTCGGAGGCATCGGATCTAAATTAAATGGTCAGTGGCTCACGGGATCTAAATTGGACGGCTGGATGGGAAAGGGGAGTATATATCTTCTGTAAGGGAAGTATTGAAACCTTTTAGAAAAAACATATGTTACAATATCTTTTAGAAACTTTTCTTGGGTTTTTAGAGAGAGAAAAAGGGATTGGGTTTTTAGATAGAGATATAGATTGTGTTTTTAGAGAGAGAATGAGTTTTTAGAGAGAAATGGATTAGGTTTCTAGAGAGAGAATGGGTTTTTAAAAAGAAAGAGAAATTAGATTTATAAAAAGAGTGGATTTTTAAAAAGAGAAAGATATATTGGATTTCTAGAGAAAGATTGAATTTTTAGAGAGAGAATGAGATGTTTCTATAGAGATAATAGATTTTTAGAGAGAGAGAGAGATTGGGTTATTAGAGAGAGAATGAGTTTTTATAGATAGAAAGAGAGATTTTGAATCAGAGAGCGAAAGGGATATTGGGTTTCTAGGAAGAGAGAGGTTGGGTTTTCAGAAAGAGAAAGATATTAGGGTTTTAGAGAGAGAGACGTTGGGTTTTTTAAAAGAGAAAGAGATATTGGGTTTTTAGAGAGAGAAAATGAGGGTTAGAGAGAGATTAAGTTTCTAGAGAGAGAAATAAGGTTTTAGAGAGAGATTGGGTTTCTATAGAGAGAGAATGGGTTTTTAGAGAAAAAAAAGGAGATTGAGTTTTAGAGATAGGAAGAGATATTGATTTTCTAGAGAGAAAATGAGTTTTTATAAAGAGAGATTGGGTTTCTAGAGAGAGAGAGTGGGTTTTTAGAGAAAAACATGAGATTGCGTTTTTAGAAAAAGAAAGAGATATTGAGTTTTTAGAGAGAGATTGAATCTTAAGAAAGAGAAAGAGATATTGGGTTTCTAGGGATAGAATGGGTTTTAGAGAGAGAATAGATTTCTAGAGAGAGAGAGTGACCTTTTAGAGAGAAGAGACATTGGGTTTCTACAAAGAGAGAAAATGGGTTTTAAATTTTCTTAAAAATATTTTAACATGTATTATTTTATTATTATTTATTTACTACAAACAATAAAATTTTGAAGAGTGAGGATTTACAAGTGAGATAGATTGTTAAATGAGCCGGGCTTGGGGCTTTATTTGGGTTAGCTTGAGACATTTTTCAGGCTTATCGGGCCAGGCAGGCCAATTGGCAAAAATTTTGGGCTTTTTCAGCCCAGCTCACTAAAGGCCCGGTCCACCTTGACAAGCATTTTATGATTATAGTGTCTCAGGCCTGCCCCGAAACTTGGCTCGTCAGTGACCTGGTAACATGCCTCGCCTGGTTCTTTAACAGCCCTAAATATTGTGCATCTACTCCCTTTCTCCAAAGATCTACTTTGGAAGGATTTTTTTTAATGTGAAATTTTGGGAATCAGACAAAAATCACTAGATAATTATTATCAATTTTGAGTTTTATGATGCTCAGATCTTGCTCTTAAAAAATATAAGGTCTATGCTCAATCTTAAGATATTACTTTTTTCTAGTACATAGAGAGTTCAATCGGAATTTTTTTTCCTTTCCCACTAAGGTTAGTCCATGGGTTATAGATCTTATCAAGAGTCCGTTACTCCTATGATGGATTTTACCCAAGTAAATGAACAATATACGCTCAAGGGAGTATAAAATCTTCTGGCTATTCCTAATGCACCGGATACTTTTACCCTTAAAAGTGTAGTTAGAGAAGGGATCCCGTACCCACAGGAACTAGGAATGGAGCTCAAGACTAACTTCTGAGACCCTACCACCCTAATTTGTTTTGGTTAAGTCCCTGGGAAGATAGCCCCTACCCTTTTTTCCCCTACCCATTTTTTCAATAGGTTAGGGACTTATATTTGGTAAGTGTTAATTATGAGTGTGGAATGGATACCACGATGTGGTAACTAGATGTGGGGAGGCTACCACTACAACCCCAACCCCTTTCACCCTAATTACCCAGCCTTAAGCCCATTTCCCACTCGATACTTCCTTCGGTCCATTGAGCTCATTCAATATCTTACTTAGGATTTTAGATTAGCTCTGTAATCTACTATCCATTCATGTTTTCTGATTCATCACAGACCGGTTGATAAGCATGGCGACTGAGAAAGGGATTGTATATTATATGATCATTTGTCTTTAGTATAAGAAGGTCAAAACTAATCCTAACTATCGCATGTCCAATTGGATGGCTCCATTATGTAGTTCAAAAAAAAAATTGTTGGGTTTTGAATATAGTCATAAGTATATTTAAAATTTTAATTTAAAATTTGATAGACAGAAATGATTGTGACCTCTTTCTACTAAAAGTGAATGATCTTCCTATATACTTTTTCAAAAAAAAAAATTCAACAAATTCCCCAGCAGGTAATCTCCTACCATAACTTTACACCAACCTACCTACCGTTGTATCAGCGGGAAGGGAGATCCCACCATTCATTGAGCGAAAACGAAAAAGCACAAAGAAGTGCAGATTCAATTTCTTGGGGAGAAGTTATAACCACCACAAAATCATTACATAACTTTTGATTTTACAAAGCCCCCAGCAAATGATGAATCCTTTTGAGCATAGATGCTCGCTACATTTTATGGGGTCCCCATAAGATCAAATGCATCACTCTCTCAACCCTTTCCTCTTCTCTCCACCTGCCAGTTTCATTTGCCCTTTCCCTCTCTAGACCACCGTCACCATTTGAGAAAGCTCCAGACTTCGTTGAATAACCAGAGTCTGCCTTTCTTGAAGCTGGCTTCCATGACTTGAGGTAGGTCACATCCCATTTGGGTGCCTGCTCCCTCACCCCCTGTGTTGCTCTCACTCCTGCTGCATATAAGATCCTACCCATTTCCCTCAAACTCATTTTCTTTCTCTCTCTAAAATTGGGAATGAAATTAAATGGTTCCACCCTTAAGATGAAGACAGCCTAAAGCACTAAAAACTTGTACATTTCCAATGTTGAAAGTAAGGGCTATATACAGTGGGGAGACAAAACAATGCGCTCCATTTAAACCAAGCAAGTTTTGACAGAACCGCTTTTCGATTAGATGGTTATTAAAATATCTGAAGTATAAACAATGGGCTCCCCAGGTTAATGGCCAGATGTTTTGGGTGCACTATGATCCACACGACAGTAAGAGGATATGCGGTCACCCGCGTTATCACTGTTGGACGGTGATCGAGCTAATAAACTGAAGCAACAAACTCCAGTCATGCAGCTAGCGATTTCCACTCCCTCTCCATTTTCAGTCCAACCCATTCACTTTTGGATATTTTGGTGGGTGAAATGGGGTTGAAGTATTAAATAAAAAAATAATACAAGAATACAATTATGGTATACTTTTTTTTTATTTTTGTTGTTTATAGCTACGCTAACCCTTCCGGGACTTTATTTTTCCCATTTCCTTATATAATTCAACTCTAAAAAGGTAACCGGAGCAAAACAGTCCTTAGGATATAGAAACATGATTTTATTATAAAACATGCCTATTATTGCACGGCACATAGTCAACACAATAGAGTAACCTCGTCACCAAAACATGAAGAGCTGAGGGTTCGTTTTTGTTTTAGAGGGAACATAAATAAATAAAATATTAAGAAAGAGAATATCGAATAAAAAAAAAAATTATATACAATAAGACCATTTATAAAGTGGTCACAATTCCTTACAACTATTTGATGTGAAATTTGATAGCTTGAATGTGTCAAAGAGCTCGAGAAAATTTCTTTTGAAGTTTGAGCTTGGTCAATAGAATAATTACAGACACTCAATTTCACATCCAATGGTCATGATTATTGTGATTATCTTGTATCAAAAGTAAATAGTCATATTCTATACTTTTCTTTTAAAAAAAAAAAAAAAATCAAAATGGGGTGTTTAAAACCTTTTTGATAGGTGAAATAATGCCGTATTTGATAAAAATATAAAATAAAAAATCAAGAGAAATGATCCTATAGGACTCTCCTCCGCTTATGTGTGTAGGATCCCAAATGATCACCATTAAATTTGACATGGGTCTATAAAACTCTCTCCCACTCTGTGCCAACTTTAATGATGATCCTTTGGAGTCCTACGCATAAATGGGGAAGGATCCTATATGATCATTACTCAAAAATCAATTAAAAATAATAGATTTTTGCCCCCTTCATTTATCTCTCATACCCATTTCATTTCTATTTGCTAGGTAGTGGCGCTTTCTCTCTCCAACCATGTTACTCTCCCCCTTTTCTCTTTATCCTTCCCTCTCTCTTTGTCCTCTCCCTCTCTCTCTTCCTCCCTCCATCCCTCTCCTCCTCTCTTTACAAAAGGGGCAGAAAATATGGCCCCCTTTGTCATGGAGAAATAGATGTCATGGAGAAATAGAAAATCATAGATTAAGAGAAGGCATGGTCGGAGAGAGAAAAATTAACGTGTGATGGAGTAAGACCGATGTGTTGTCTCGTGAGTCTCTTTGGCCATATGCCATTTTTTCTTTTTCGTTTTTTTTAATGAGTTATTTGAACTTTTTTTTCTTCCTTTTTTTTTTTTCAAAGAGTTATTTGAAGTTGCCCGAGTAACTTGCCTCGGGAAAAGGTACATTGTTTGAAAGGTTGGGGGTTCAAATCAGCACCATGGGGTTTTCTATTTTTATTTCATCCTTCACATAAAGAGTATGTAAATCTTCTAACGGATGAGTCCATCCTGATCTTTACGGATATTAGATGTAAAACATAGTGTACGTTACTATAAATCCAGTTCATGCACAGATCTATCTTTTTTAAAATTCCTAGATGCAGTGCAATCTCATGGCTTGTGGAGAAGTACAATGAACATTATAAAGAAATATTCAAAGCGAGAATGGCATGGGGCCTTGGCTGTTTTATTGCTGAGTTTTATGGGGAGGTCTCTGACTCCATTCTCAACAAAAGGTAGGGCTCAAACCCCCATTTACATACCACTTTTTTGAGAATGGGGTTGGGGTCAAGATGGTAGCACAACTTTTGCCCCAGCTAAGATTTTTAGGCTTCAATTCTCATGTTCCAGCTAAGATTTTTAGGCTTCAATTCTCACGTAAACCACTGACGATTTCAAAAAAACGGGTAGGGGCTCCTCATCCCCACTCATAGGATAGGGGCTTCTCATCCGCACTCATCCCCATTGAATTACAAAAAAAGGGTAGGGGTTCCTCATCCCCACTCATCGAGTAGGGGCTCCTCATCCCCACTCATCCCCATTGAATTACACAAAAGGCTTCAATTCTCACATAAACCATTGACGATTTCAAAAAATAGGTAGGGGCTCCATATCCCCATTGAATTACACAAAAAGAAGAAGAAATATTTGAAGAATACTATTTCTAAATGGGCTTCAAACCACTGACGATTTCAAAAAACGGGTAGGGGATCCTCATCCCCATTGAATTCAAAAATCGGGTAGGGGCTCCTCATCCCCACCCATCCCCATTGAATTACACAAAGGGTTCAATTCTCACGTAAACCACTGACGATTTCAAAAAATAGGTAGGGGCTCCATATCCCCATTAAATTACACAAAAAGAAGAAGAAGAAATATTTGAAGAATACTATTTCTAAATGGGCTTCAAATCGCTGACGATTTCAAAAAACGACTAGGGGCTCCTCATCCCTATTGAATTACACAAAGGCTTCAATTCTCACGTAAACCACTGATGATTTCAAAAAACGGGTCCCCATTGAATTACACAAAAGAAGAAGAAGAAATATTTGAAGAATACTATTTCTAAATGGGCTTCAATTCTCACGTAACTCATTAAAAAACCACTGACGATTTCAAAAAACAGGTAGGGGCTCCTCATCCCCATCGAATTACACAAAAAGAAGAAGAAGAAATATTTGAAGAATGCTATTTCTAAATGAAAAATTCATCTACATTTGTAAACTTACGATCGCATGGAGTTGGGGTCATGATGGTAGCACAACTTTGGGGTTGGGGTGCTGATGGTAGCACAACTTTTGCCCTAGCTAAGATTTTTAGGCTTCATCTCTCATGTAAACTCATTTAAAAACCACTTACGATTTCAAAAAAACGGATAAGGGCTCCTCATCCCCATTGAATTACACAAAAAGAAGAAAAAAAAATATTTAAAGAATACTATTTCTAAATGAAAAATTCATTTACAATTGTAAATTTATGATCGCAATGGCCAAGATTATGGAAATAAAAATTTTGGATCCGGATTTTGGTGGGGGACATGCGTAAACTGGAGGACTTGCGCTCCAATGAAAATGACGTATTGTTATCATCATCTTCATAGGTTTTTTTCTAGCTAATTGGTACTTCATTCTACTTGTCGTACCCTTACCGAAGATGGAGTAAGACAAACCATTATACCTTGTTGTTGACTCTATGCACGGCTTTGAAAATTGTAATTTATAAAAGTAAGTATGGATGTTTAAAATGAAATGTCTTTCAATATCTTGAAGTAATCATATCCAGTACGCTGTGGAGTGCTTTTATTTTGAAATTATTATTTAGAAATTCTATACAAAATCAAACCCATTTGGTACAAATTTCTTGTGTTAATTAATTATTCTTTCTAGTTCCCGAATTTGAAGGGGACAAAAAAAGAAATTTACCAGTACATCCCTTATAAATACTAAAATTATGAAATTCCCTAATTTTTGTATATTATGTGTTCAGACTTTTAAAGTAGATTTTTCTTTTTTTATTTTTATTTTTTCATTTTATCCCTTGGTCGAGATATTGAAAATTTGATGTCCCATCATGACTTCAAATTTTCAATATCTAAAGTCATCTTGTGTTTTAAAAATGATTTTTAGAAAAATATCGAATCTATTGAAAATCCGAAGTCGCGTGACTTTAGATTTTTAGTATCCAAAGTCACTCTTAATATATGAAATAACTGCAATTTCAGATATTAAAAGTCCAAAATCAAAAGTGACTTTCGTTTTTTTTTTTTTTCTTCTAAAAATACCTTTAAAAAATCAAGATGACTTTGGATATTGAAAATTTTGAAGTCATTAACTAGTGTTGACTTTCGATTTTCAATCTGTCTAGTATGGGTAACATGGAAATAAAAAAGAGAAAATTACAAAAAACACCCTAAAATGGACTATTTATGCAACTTACCCCACAAAACATCTGGGCTGGACCAAGGCCCGAGTCCCAAGCCCGAGCCGAATTTTGGAACTTTGTTTTGTATACTATGAGACTCTCTCACATCCATGTGAGTCGGACGCAAAAAGATCACCATTAAATTTTGACATAAATATCTAAAAAAGTTATGACATTGGTGTGGGATTTGGATAAATGGATTTATTGATATCTTTTCTAGAGATCTATATCAAAGTCCTACTTACATAGATATGGGAGGGTCTCGTACTATCATTACTCTAATTCAAAATCTTCAAATGTTATCACCCTAGAGACAAATACCGCTCTTTTTGTAACGGACATTGTGTTTTCAGATATGGATAACAATCGTGGCTACCCTATAGTCTTGCCTAATGAAAATTGAAAAAGGCCCGTATTTTTCGACTTAGGGCATCTATAACAAGGATCATATCCCCACTCTAGATAATTATTCACATAAATTTCACATGAATGAGTTGACTCAAATGCTCACTTGGGAAACACAAAATAATATTCACTTTGGGAAATTTATGTCCGGATCAGTTTAAATTAATGGAATCACCCTTCAGTTCATACTTTTTGAAAATTTGCCATGAGTTTTTTTTTTTTTTTTTCCATGTTTGGTGTTGTAAACACCGACCAATATTTTTATTAGTTTTTACTTTTTGTGGTTTTTGAGGAAATCGGATACCCGCGTTATAGACCAGCCCATTTATGGGGGCGATCCAGTATTGGAAACATTAACTACCCTATCTTTCCACATGGTGGCTTTGAATGGAGCAGCTTGATGTTTTAAGAGTTGGACTGCTTTTAAATAAAAAAATTTTTTGGGTGGTAACAACCTACCGCCGGATACCATCCAATTGGGGCGTATGGCTTTTGCGTGGTTCAATGAATGTCCAAAATATCTATATAATAATACATGTATTTTGCTTGAAAAACGTTTATATAAGTGTAAGGCTCTAAACAATCAAATGAGAGCGCACATCAGAAATTTCACTAAAAGAGGTTGTTTTGATGCTCAAATATCCGCAAATTGATCATCTCGACATCACAATACATGAACATGAGTAAAAAATAGATTTCAATTTTTGAAAATAGAGCATCTTGTAATAAATTTTTGGACCGTCAATTTTCAAGATTTTCAAGTTTTCATCGATCTGCTCGATCCACACTATTTTTTAAGCTTGAAATTTTATAATCAGATATACAAATAGATCTTAGAACTATCACAAAGATTTTCAGTATTCAAACTACATTTCTAGACACTATTTGAAGGTGCACTTTATTTTAATCGTTTAGAGCCTTGTCTCTAAACAAACCGCACCCATTTTGCTTTGGAAAATATACTAAGAAAATATGTAGTGTTATTTTAAAATACATATCCTTTTTGTTCCACAGTATTTTGGAAAGTGTAATGTGTTAGAAAATGTGTCATGTCTTATTTGTAGAAAGAAAAGTGATGGATTATTTATCCCACATTGAAGATATAGATGAGGTAAGCCTTGCTTAAATAAGAGTTTATGATCTTCACTTTTAGCCTAATAACCAAGAGAATAGAAAGCCTAAATGGAGAAGATGCATCATATGTGCTAGGCAACAACGCAAAGGTGCTTGATGGCGTACATTGCCCTTCACACGCATCAGCGCCCCTCACCTAAACATATGTGTGGATCTGGTTTGTGGCCCGTCTAACTTTTTGCCGCTACATATGATACCTCTGGTAGAATACTTTTTGGCGCTACATATGATACCTCTGGTGTGTCATTGAGCTTGCATCAGCGCCCTGCACCGAAGCACGTGTAACATTCAGGCTTGGGGCCCGTCTAACTTTTTGCCGCTACATATGATACCTCTGGTGTGTCATTGAGCTTGCATCAGCGCCCCGCACCTAAGCACGTGTAACATTCAGGCTTGTGGCCCGTCTAACTTTTTGCTGCTACATACGATACCTCTAGTAGAATGTGCCTTCCAGTGGATTGTGGTTAAGGGTGTTCCAATAATTTTGGCTCCGGTGTTTTGGGTACACTAGTGAATAGTACCCTGCCGAAGAAGACTTGTATATGAAGAGTGTTCTCCGGCAAATAGGTGTGCTTCGATGATTTTCGCCCCACCAATGGAGATGCATGTCATTTGGTTTACCTGAGGCGAGCAGATACGGCACATGCAAATTGCAGCGATTAGTTTCCCAGAACCCGAGAGGTTACCGTGTGCTTGTTGCACATTATCGAAGCAAATGCGTCATTCTTATTGTTGAAATTTGAGAGATACAATTCTTGACCTAATACGTATTTCAAACAATCACGTGTAGTACGTGAAATGATATTTTATCTCTCTATAAATAGGAACTTTTTTCCTTCGGGTTAGATACATTTTTTATATACAGTTATTTTTTACTTTCGCTCTAAAAGATGCAACTCCGGTGGTTTATATCTTGCAGTACTTGTGCATTTGTGGTGGCAAACTAGTTTTCTCAATCCTATGCATTCATGTATCCTAAAGACAAATTTATCCGGTAAAAACTTCGATACACACTGATTTTTATTAGTAAAAAGCAAATATTGTTTTGAAAAAACGATATGTCACGCTTGGAGCATAGGTTTTGAACCTTCTTTTATTTCCTACATCTTTTATTTTTCCCAGTTTCATCCTCTCATTTCCAATAATACATGTGATCACAAACGTTGTTATTACTGGCCCTAAGCTCAGATGAGGAAAATGTGTTAAGTTGGTAGCTAGCAGAAAACTTTTGCGACATACTTATTAAAAAATCTGGTTATGTATGGCGTCGAACTAGAACAACACCAGATAGGAAGGGTAATTTGGTTCAAATAGAAGACTCTTAAAGGATTAGAAGAAAGCACATAGATAGAAGTAGTGAGACTCAAAATAGAAAAACACTTCCCATATTTATCATTAAAAATAATTTTATTAAAAAATCACAATTTTATAAAAATTAATTGTATTAAGAAAAATGGAAAAACACTTCCCATATTCATCATAAAACATAATTATATTAAAAAACCATAATTTTATCAAAAACAATAGTTTTGTTAAACAAAATAGAAAAACACTTCCCATATTCAACATAAAACATAATTATATTAAAAAACCATAATTTTATCAACAATAATAGTTTTGTTAAGCAAAATAGAAAAACACTTTCCATATTCATCATAAAACGTAATTTTTTTATTAAAAATACAATTTTATATAGTGACTTATTGTCTCATTGAAGGCGTGGCCCTCGATAGTACGAAATGAAAAAACAAGATTTGTATAGCCAACCTTTAATAGTTGTAATAAAATTCAGATGATAATGACGAAATATGATCCTACAAGCAGATAATCATGAAAAGCAAGTGGTCATAAGTATCATCATCATCCAATCCATAGACAAATGGTGATGAAGATATGGCACCCACCCACTACAACATGTCTTCATGTAAGTGGTCTCTCTCTCCCTCTCTCTAACGTCCAGCGATTTGCCCCTTTGACAGCCAAAAGTTGTAGATTTTTAGAACTTCCCGACTATACTTAGGCACTCCTAAGAAATCTAGGCCATGCAATGATGCAAATGTCACAAGGTGGTGGGGAACACACTAAACTAGAAAATTTGGGCAGTCGTCGCAGCACCCAATACCAGTGGATCGTACTATACACCCAAACTGGTATTGGGCTATTGAGTGTTAGTGACATGGGAAATCTATATATGGATCGGGTAAGTTTACATAATTCCATAGTTTTTAAAATTTACAATGACATTCATTTTTTATTTTTTTTATTTCACAAAGGTTGAAGTAAATTTTTTGGTGTTTGTGGTTTTAAGGGTAGTGTGCTAACCCATATATTGGACCAACTTGTATCTCGAACAGTCCGCTTTTGGAATAATCAGGTGTCCCTATCATTCCATATGGTAAGTTTAAATGGACAATCTAATGATTGAAATATCGGACTGATTTTAAATTATAAAAATAAAAAATTCAGCTGTCCGATGTTACTAGAAAAAATTATGCGGCATTGTAAAATTTTTGTATTATTATAGTATAGTCCAATTTTTCTACACCTATGTTCTTTTCTCTCAATTTTTATTTTTTATTTTTTATTTTTTCTCATTTGACGACCATCCAATCCAATGTTTACAATATCATCCTACTTTTTTTTCTTGAATTGGTTTGTACGGCTTTCTTATGGATTAAATATATATTAGAGGTTGATGTTCCTAACATCAAACTTCCCTAAAATCGGACCGCTCTAGACTTAGAAATTTTTTAAAGTCTCGAGCAGTTTGATATTCATGGCACATTACCACAAAGACATCGGATTTCTATAACATCAGACCCTTGCTCATTAGGACATTGGATTTCTATAACATCAGACCCCTCCTCTAATGAGCAGTCTGATATCTACAATACCATATTGCTTTTTTAAAACTTTCATGCAGCCCTCATCAAAGGTGACAAGATATTCAAAAAATTGGACCAACACTGAGTGTATCTTCAAGCCAATATCTCCAAGCCAACAGATATCCCTATAAAAAAAATAAAAATAAAAAATCATTCTCACGTTGTAAATATCAAATCGGTGGAAAATTTGAGACATGAAAGAGTAGGAACTCTATGTACAGTACCAAAAAAAAGAGTACCATACCATAATACCGCAAAAATATTCTGGAATGGGCAAATCACGAAAATACATAAGAAGTGAATATTGTTTTCTTAGTGTACAAGCACTTTTCTTTTACTTAGGTAGGTCAGCGGAGAGATAACAATAGCATTATAGTATTCATGTTGCCATAACTCCCTTAAATCTCAGTGACAAAATTAAGAAGATTATGGGATATTTTAAGCACAAAATTTTATCAAGTTATGACGTTAGTGGAAATTTTATCAAGTTATGACGTTATTTCAATTAAGAGGAATGGTTACTTAACAGTGGTGATATACTCTTTTGATATAGTGGAATGAGCTTTAATGGTATGTTTTATTGTTTATGTGAATTGAAATCTCATTGGATTATCATTATTAAGTGTATGATGTGTTTAAGACATTGTGATATATGATAAAGCTAATCAGGTCTCTATTAGTAGAGCATGCATGAGTCATTTGAAAATATTATTTGTTAGCCCATGAGGCCTTGTGTAAGGCTGCATATTTATGCGTGGATTATGATATAATCTTGTGATGATAAGGGTACTGGGTTAGTCACACTGATACTAACTATCTATGGATGGACAATATGCATATGACCTAATACAATTAGTTATTTGCAACGAGATGACTAATGAGATTAAATGTAAGAGATATCCAATAGACTTTGATAAGTCCCATATTGTATAAGATTTAGTCCTTATTGATTCAAACTTATAATGTGTTTGGTTACTCAGACATATATAAATGAACCACTGTTGATCATCGAATTGGATCTAAAGAATAGGATCATGATGGCACCTGCTAGCCGTCTAATCCGAGTGTATTATCAACAAAAGATTGAATGTATTGAATGGTGAAATAATTGTAAGTCCAAGCACTACTCTCACACATTGGTTTTAAATGAACTAGGTACCAGTCCGTGACGAAAGAAGGTTTGCGAACAATGCGTGAGGATGAAATGTAATATCAATGAACTTTTGTACGAGAGCAAATATGCACTACTTGAGAATTGATATGAGTATAGTATTGTGAACATTTGAATACATGAACGGGCATTGAGAGAGCGTATAAGAAGGAAAAATAAATAAGAACATATATGAGATAGAAGATTGTATTGCATGGGCATATATTAGATATTTTATGAAACACTAGCATAAGTATAACATGGTATGGTGGCATATAAACAACATATAACTTGATTCATTAGTTATCATAGTGTATGCATGATGGAGATCTAAAATGAAATTTAGATTATAGTTTACGATCTATGTACAATTAGTTTGGCATAAGTATGACGTGAGATTGATATAATGCATAGACCCACCAAAGCCATGCTAGACAAAAATACTCAATGCATAGTTTGTTTATGTGACATGTATCGGACATGGATAGAGTAAATGATAATTTGCTCTTGCGTGGGCATATGTTTGACTGCATTTGCTTTTATTGGTTCATGGCTATTGATCATACTATTGGACTATATTGATTGTGCTTATGGAGTATATTATGGTTCATATTTATGCATGATGAGAGATTGAGAAGTAAACTTCGTTATTTATACTTGCTTCTTGGTTGATATGAGTATTACTTTTATGGTTGAGAATGGATACTTAAATTGTTCCATTGAGAATGTTAATGAGAATACGATTGGATTTAGGCCTCAAAAGGCTAAATGGGGGAATGTGGGGTATATGGCCTTTCAAGGTTTGAATACAAATAGTCTCTCATTTAGTGAGAGTGTTTGAGAGATAGACTATGGGTGCTTTGCGAAATGGGATCCAAATTTTTATACCCCGAGTATTTGAGGCTATGAGAATTTTATGTTCAAGAAAGAAATTTCTCAAGGAGGTGTGAGGGTCACCTCCTAGTATTCATCTTATTTATATTAGCCTCATGATTATTATGATTAGCCAGAGCTTGGAGTTTCAAATAGAGTACAATAGAATGCAAGTATTTTTATGAGTAACGGCCTTGTATGAGATGATCATAACTTATGGGATATAAGTTTGTATCTTGACACGAGACCATTCTATGGCATGTGTACTAACGTTCACATGAGAACACACTTCCAAATCCATTATCCGAGTTTGGAAGAGCTAGTGCACATGTTCTTTGAGAGGACCCATGTACTTGTATTGGAATATGTCCCACAGGGGTGTGCCTGTAATCCATTGAGAACCGAATGACGAGAAGCTCTAGCTCAATGACTTTGATATAATCAATTATGTGTCTCTACCGTAAACTGTGAAACAGAAGTCTATTGGGTCAGCTTGAGAATATCACTCGGAACTAGCCCAATGGGGTACTTTAATACCTAGAGTCGAGGCCATGAGATCTCACTTACCATTTTTCCAATTAATTATGATGATAAATGATGAATATTCATAAATATTTTAAATATTTATTGTGAATTTTAGAGAATTTTTTGAATTTTTTTAATGTTTTGAATTTTTTTATTGACAAAAATTGTACTTTTAATATTTGTTTAACCTAATTCCATTTGAGAACTGCCACATGGCACACCCGAGTGGTCATAGGGTGGCCATGTGGCACCCTTGGCCCCACGTGCCAATCCCAAGGTGGGGGATGTGGATGGAATATATTATTTTGTTATGTATTGTTACTTGACTTGTTATAATATGTTATAACTTAACATATATTTTTGTCACATGTTTATTTGATTCGCACAAGTGCCTTTATTGGCATGTGTGAGGTCTTTTTTAATTTAATTTAAGTATTGAATCCAAAGTAAAATTAAATTTTGAATTTGAATTTTGAAAATATCTTCCCACATGTGTGAAGGGGATATTAGCCTCATTGTGGTTAGTTTGAAATATTAGATTTATAAAGTGATTGGCTTTCATAAAGGTGTACTTTTTCACATGTGTGAGTTTTACCATTTACTTTGTTGCCCATTGCTCTTGATGGATCTCTATACTTTTTTATTATTTAAAACTAAAGGCTTTTGTGTAAGGGCAAGTTGGATTCATTTGGAATAAAAATATGGATATAAATACAAAAGGGTAACGTAGTCTTACTTAGGGTTTAATGTAGGTGATAATGGTATTAAATCTCATCCATTCATCATAGTGGTTGGTTGGGAATGGGTCGCTAGGGTATATTAGTCTCTCATGTGCCATTGGATATGTATATTAAGGGTATTGATGATATCCAATCTTACACACTATGTATATATACTTCTTTGAGTCTCAAACCCTACCCACTTGGAAAAATGGGCCTTGCTTGAATTTAAGAGAGAGAGAAAGAGAAAGCAAACCTTGTGACCTCCATATACCACCCATTTCTCTTTGAAAGTTCCCATCTTCCATTGATGATCTTTGAAGCTTGATGGTGGTCTTTCACTCCATAAGATCAAGCTTATCTCATTTCGTGATCAAGATATTATCTCTCTAAGTTATTTTATGTCAAAGATCATTTCATCATTGATCAAACGTTCCTGAAAATTTCATTTACTCTCATGTTTTAGCTTCTTTAGACCTCCATTTTGATATTATCTTTGTATCATTCTTACATAGTACGATCCCTCACTTACTCTATGTGTTTTATACATTGATAAAACTTTCATCATACATACTTTCCTTTGATCTACCTTGCACGAATTCTCTTGAAAATTTTAAAGTCTTGTTACTCAAATCCCAAAGATATTTAGATCCCCTTAGAAATGTATTTTCCCATTTAGAGTTGGAAATCTTGCATGAAAAGTTGTTGTGGTGGGCCGGCGGACCACCACCAGTAGTTTTGCTCTATCTTGCTCTATATTGATGTGATTTGTTACATTCTTCTTGCATACTATTTTAAACTGATTTTGTGGAATCTAAGAAGTAGTTTTAAAAGTATAAGAGTTTCCTAATTACATTAGACACCCTTGAGATTATAAACTACTCTTGCACTACTCATTGAGACAAAATTAAGTCTTTAAAAGCCTCGAATTTGTGGCCCAGGCACAAGGGATTCGAACCATGACTTCCCACATGTTTGTATGAATGTTTATTTATTGTATTTACAATCATTAAATTATTCATGGTTGAAAAGATTGTATATGTTAATTGAAAAATAGAATTGTGCTATTGATCTTGTGGAATGAGTTTTAACGGTATGTTTTATTGTTTATGTAAATTAAAATCGCATTGGATTATTATAATCAAGTGTATGATGTGTATGAGACATTGTCATATATGAAGAGGACGAAGATGGATTTATCATAAAATTTTGATATAATGAAGAATTATAAGTGCAAGTCATATAATATGTCATCTAGATGTATATTATCGTCTAGATGTATATTATGAGTATTTGGACCTTGTATTGAGTTTAATTGCAGTTTTGAGCAAGGGATTTGTAAGAGACCAATTAGGGTTAAATTTTTATTATTCAAATGTGTATAAACCAAGCTTGTAAGTTGGATTTTATGTATGATGGTTTTGTATTGAGATATTCATGTATTTAATCCCTTGAGTTTTAATACAATTGAAATTTTTTAAAGATTCTGTACCTAGCCACTTGCTCTTATACCACCAACGGCTCTTTTACTGGTCGGCCCATCAACTTCCTCCTCTTTCTTGTATTTGCTTCTTTGGGATGTCTTACTTCTCTTCCTTGTTACTTCATGGGTAATGGGTCATTGCTCCCTCTTTTTCTAGGTATATTCGTAGTATTGATGACTGTGAAAATCTATAGTGTGTAAGTCAGGGAGAGCAAGTAGCTATGAGCTATTGAATTCATATGAAGGACAAAGGAAATGAACTTTTTGAAAAGCATAGGTAGTGATATCGTTGCTTCTTAAGACGTCATTTGTTATATTTTTATAATTCAAATTTCAAAGGAAAACATTGGTTCCATAGATCGTCATTTCACAATCAATGATGTAAAAAACTCCACAAATTTGTATAGTTTTTTGTCAACATCATAGAAAGTGATTGTAAATGAAATCATTTGAGATCACTATAGGAAAAATCAAACCGGAATGATTAACAGGATATTGGGCTGGAAACAGTTTAACCGGCGTAACTAGGCAAGTCCCACGAGGTCAACAAAGTGTTTGAGAGAGAGAGAGAGATTTAGTATAAAACAAGAGGGAGAATCAGATATTGATTTTCAGGCAGAGAGAGAGAGAGATTTAGTATAAAACAAGAGGGAGAATCAGATATTGATTTTCAGGAGGAGAGAGAGAGAGATTTACTATAAAACAAGAGGGAGAATCAGATATTGATTTCCAGGCAGAGAGAGAGAGAGGGAGAGAAATTTCTAGGTACTCACTAATCACAAGGAGAAGGCATCTCATTAATCTAATGATGGAAAACATTTAGGCACTCTGGAAAGAGAGAGACTTCCAAGCGGAAAGAGATTGATTTTTAGGCACTCACAGAGAGTACTCGCATGCAGAGAGAAAGAAAAATAATTTCATAAAAAACTAAATCAACCAAAATACCTCTATAAGTTTTAGAGGTATTAATTTATTTTTTACAAATTATTTTTTAATATTGTTATTAGATTCTTCTATTTTTCAAGAGTAGATGCTCAAAATTTCATTTAAATTGAAATTATAAAAATAAAAATAAAAAATACAAATTCGAAATGGAATTGTGACCATTGGATCGACCCGCATGGCTTTGAAAAACAAAATACCACCCTTTCCTTAAAAGGCTACAACTTTGAAAAAAAATGAAAATAGAAATCAATGAAAACCAAACTAAACCATAAAGAGTACTAAAGTCTAAAAATGATAAAATAAAAAATATTGGAAAATTTACAAATTTCTCATGAGAGATGGAGAATAAAATTTTGCTTATATATTATGATTTTATTTCAAAATTCCCATAAAAAATAGATGGTCTTGATTGTAATAGTTGCAAATGGACAAAATGTTAAATACTTTATCTTTAATGGACATTTTGATAATTATCTTGAAAATATGAAATGGAATTTATAAAATATTATTTATAACTGAAAATAATACCGAAAATTCCAATTGGTGTAAAAAAACTCCGCCATCTAATCACATGAGGGAGTTTTTATGTGAGAATACTTTCACATGAATATTTTCTCATGTACCAAATGTGTCCTAAATGTAATAAAAAGAAGTGCTGACAAGCGTTTATTGTCACTCAAAACCACATACTATTAAATACATTAAGTATTGAAAAAAAACTCCCCATATAATTACATGGGGGAGTTTTTCATGTGAAAATAGTTTCACATGAGTATTTTCACATGTACCAAACATGTCCTAAACATAATAAAAGAAGTGTCAATAAGCGTATGTTGGCACTCACAAGCACACATTTTTGCATGTGCATTAAATACTTTAAGCATAAAAAATATAAAACTAACCCAAATTAGAATTACAAAGATCAATAAATAAATATATTTAGAGCATAATGATTAGTGGAATTCATGAGGCATAAAATTAGTCCTTTAGAACAGTCAAGCACAAAAATATAATTGCATTATTAAGAAAAAAGAAAAATAACGATAAATCAAACTATCTAAATCAAACTATCATAAAATTATGTAATTCAAGATTTAACAAAACAACAATGTTGATTTCTCTTTAGCTAATTTTAAATTTACTTAGACAATTGGAAAAAAGAATTGAATTGAAACAATTACACCATAATGTGAGAATTAAAAAAAATTACACTAACATAATCATAATAATATGTTAATAAAAAAATTACCTAATTTAATGTATCTCTTCGGTCTACTCCAATGCCCTAACATTTTTCTTCCAATGTACGACAAGCATTCTAGTTTACTAACCAAAATTTATGTAGAGAGATGCCTAAAATTCATTTATAATAGAAAAATAAAAAAAACAAGACTTGTCACAATGGGCGCATATTATTCTATACAATTATGATGTTGTTGAAAGCATGTGATTCATGAACATGCAAAACGTATGGTTAGTTAGTCATGTGGTTCACAATAATACTTTGTTTCATATGCCAAACTTGAAGACTTGTTGATTTTAGAACTTTTTGAATGGTCTTTGACTTACGTTCTTACTAGTGTTATGCGGAGTACTTGTATCACGTTTGAGCAAACAATTAAGTATGGTACACAAACTCATAAAATTAAGAAACACTAATGAAAATATACATGAGAAAAGATATATTCAACATCACACTCTTAACTTTTGATTTAATTTTAAAAATATCATCCAAATCAAATAAGCATGTTTTAAAATTGGAAAAATTACACATGGACACACAATAAACCCGAAAATATAGAATCTAAAATTTGAAATGACCAAAATACCACTAAAAAAGATGGGGGTAATTTGGTCATTTCAAACTCTTGGAAATATTATTTTTATATTTTTATATGGTGTACATTTGTATTACGTATAATTTCATGCCGATCTTCTATATTGGAAAAGCATTGCAATTTAAATGGGCTACTTTTTTATAGCATTTTCAATGCTACATTATTAACCTATAGTTAAGGGATGGACATATGTTGCAAGAATACAAATGGATCCTATTGGTAGAAGAATATAGGGTAAGTGACCTTTGAAGAGATGTAGTTTAGGGTAATCTACAAGGTATTTGGATTCTCATCTTTCCTAAGATTCTTAGGTTAGAGAGGTAAGAGAATTTTTTTAAAAAAAAATTATAGAATGAGATATGTAGAGACTGAGAGATCTATTGAGCCACAGTTATGAGTTGGAAATATGTTGCAAGAATAAAATAGGACCCTATTAATAGATAGAATGTAGGGTAACTTACCTTTAAAAAAATGTAGTTTTGGGTAATCGGTAAGATAATTGGATTATCTTTTTTCTTATGATTCTTAGGCCAGGGAGATAAGAGAAAAATATGGCACATTTTGAGTTTTTGAAAAATTACGGAAAGAGATGTAGAGATTGAGAGAGAATTGGATTCTCTTCGTAGATTTCTTAGAATAGATAGAAGAGAAAAATATGGCATGTCTTAGTTTTTTGAAAACTAATGGGAAGAGATATGTAAATATTGAGAGATTTGGTGAGAGAGAAAAACAAAAAGTAGTTTAGGGCAATATGTAAGGCTCAAGTATTATAATCTTTCTTAGGATTTCTTACGCTAGATAGATAAGAGAAATATAGAGCACGTTTTATGTTTATGAGAAATTATAGAAATAGATATGTAGAGATTGAGAGATTTTATAAGAGATATATTGGGTTGAATTTTTATTATTCAAATGTGTGTAAACCAAGTTGTGGGCTGGATTTTATGTAAGATGATTTTGTATTAAGATGGTTTTGTATTGAGATATTTATATATTTAAACCCTTGAGTTTTAATAAAATGGAAATTTTTTAAAGATTGAATACCTAGCCACTTGGTATTATACCATCGACAGTTACTCGGCTGGTTGGCCCCTCGACTTCTTCCTCTTTCTTGCATTGGCTCCTTGTTGGGTTGTCTCACTTCTCTTCATTGTTACTTCATGGGTATCGGGTCATTGCTCCCTCTTGGTCTTCTTCCGAGTTGTAGGGTATTCGTAGTATAGATGACTTTGAAGGTTATTGGGTCATTGCTACCTCTTGGTCTTCTTCCGAGTTGTAGGGTATTCGTGGTATAGATGACTCTGAAAATCTATGGTGGGTAAGGCAGGGGGAGCAAGTAGCTACGAGCTATTGAATTCATATGAAGGGCAAAAAGAAACGAACGTTTCAAAAAGCATAGGAAGGAGTATCGTCGCTTCCTAAGAAGCCATTTTTTATATTTTTATAATTCCAATTTCAAAGGGAAAACACTAATTCCATAGAATGGCATTTCAATCAATGATGTAAAAATCTCCACAAATTTGTATTGCTTTTTGCCAACATCACAGAAAGCAATTTTAAATTAAATTAGAACTGATGTAGAGAGAGAGACATGATAGAATTAGAACTGAAGAGGTTTTTTATTTTTGTGCATTACCGGTTGACATGATCACTAGGTATCATTGGTATTAACTTGACAGCTCATTGACATCCAACGTTTGCAGATTGGGGTCTCATGCTATCGGCGTGTGTAACGGTCCTATAGGATCATTGTTCATTAGAAAAAGAATCGTATCTTATAAGTAAAAAAGTAATACATACCAAAATAGGAATTTTAGTCAAACACTCTTTTGTCAACAAAATAGTTGTCTATGTTAGAAAAAGGAAGGGAAAATATCTCCCTATCTTTTATTTTTAGGTTTTATTTCTTGATAAACCCAAGATTTCAAAAGATACCTTGTAATCCCCTGGCCACTTTGAACCTATTTTTTAACCTAAACAAATGTGAGAAATACATGTCCTTTCTAAACCCAATCATTTCTCTTTTTTCACTCATATATCCCAAACTTCTCTCTTTCTCTCTCTTCTTGCGTTTCAATCTCTCTCTCCTCCTGTTTTTCTCCAAACACCCCTCTCTCCTCCCGGTAACCTCTCAGCTCCATGAAGCCCTTCTCATTCTCTAGAAGTTTGGGAGGATGACTTTTAGAAAAGGTATGTCTTTTTAGATTTGTTTGGCCTAAAAAAAACAGGTTTAAATTAGCACATAGGGTTAGAAGAAATAAAATCTATAATTTTTATACTCCGAGATATCTTTTAAAACTTTGGGTTTATTGTGAAATGAAACCTAAAAATAAGGGGTACGGAGATATTTTCCCTAGAAAGAAATCAAAAAATAATTGAGACTTAACAAATAAAATTAAATGTTAAAAAACAAAATTTACATATGAAATAATAAATAATTATATAAAATAAATTAAAAGTACGAAGCTGGAATTTACATTAATGCTTGCTTCATAACTTAATGAGGCTAGTTATTTTAATTTTGAAGCCAGGCTAAAGCCGTCCTTGGGTATATGATCTGGAACATAATGATAATGACCCTTTGATGGTAAGACAAAACTTTGATAGGATAGGAACAGATCATAAAGCATCATACAATGCCTCATGTGAATGGAGACATACAGTAGATTTTGTGTCGATTCATCCGTCAATGACAGATTGCTTAGTGTTAATTCTAATTAAATAATTTGCATTTGGCATCAAATGAGTGTTTTTAACTCAACATTGGTGAAGCCGGCACATAGGCTTATGTGAAGCAAGAACCATTGTCTACTATAAAAAGCAGTGATTTAGAGAACAGAACTCAGAGAGGAGTTGATGTGTTGGTAGAAGGAAGTAAGAATGGAAAAGGCAGTCACAAATGGTGCAGTGCTTTTGCATTCAATTTTCATTCTCACTCTTCTTCTCGCCGTCTCAATGGCAAATGCCAGATCCTTTAAAGGTATACATGTAACATATTTTTTTTCGGAGACTATATGATAAATACATATCCTCCATTTATCTTGGTTCTTCTTTGGCTGATAGAGAGATTACAGCAATGAAGATCTCAAACACTCCAATTCACTATTGAAAACCCACTAAAACTTATTTGAAACTAACGTCTCTTTGGATTTCAAAAACTTGTAACAGGATTTGAGGCCCTAGCTACAAAGACACCGGACTGCTTTTCTGTTTATGGAGTGATTCAAGGCGACACGTGCTTTGCGGTCACTCAACAATTCAACATAACCCAACCTTGTTTCGAAGGACTCAATCCCAATCTCAACTGTAGCGCACTCTTCATCGGTCAGTGGCTGTGTGTTGCTGGAAGTTTTTGAGTGTGTGCTTCTGTGAGCAGTGTATTACTGTTATCAATAAAGCTGAGTTCCACTTGGCTGATCATGTATCACGTTTCCTCCTCCGCATCTTCCATTACTACTAGATGAGGTTTTTGTACGCAGTTAATCTTCATTTCAATTCCGATGTAATAGCCTCACATCATCTCCAAGTATCAAGATTGAGGCTTGCGGCTGTTACTTTTAAGACTAGGAAGAAATACTATTTATGCAAGTCATGATATTGGCGTCTTATGTAAGAGCCCTTTAGTCCATTTGCTTGCACGTTTAAAGATCAAGTCATATTGGTTTAAGGCGTGTGGGTGTGATATATACTTGTTTTCTATTTAAGCAAATTACGTACGGGCACACGGGGGTGGGTCAATTATTAAATGGGTGTTATTTGTCCGAAATTATGGGCACCACCCCCCCTTCCGTGAAGATTAAGTCATATTGGTTTAGGACGTGTGGATATAGCAGTGTTCGCAAAATCGGCCGGTTAGAACCGGAATTGGCTGGTTAGATCGAAACTGCTAGGGTTTCGAGTCCGGTTAAGGCCGGTTTCATGTGTCTAGTAGCCTAGGTGATAACCTCAAAACATTTCGAGCCCAAAACCGACCATTTAGGGGCCGAACCGGCTATGTTTTTGTCAAACCGGCTGGTTTTCAACTAACCAGACCAAGTCGCCGATATAACGACATTTTTTAGTAAATAACGATAATGTACAAATAACCGCGTTATTTTGAATTATCGACCGTTATATGTAGTAAGAAAATGATGAATCCAAAATTTCACCTTTTTTTATTCATTTTGTGGCCATGTTTTGGTTTTTTTCATGTTTTAATGTTTTAAATCACTATATAATGAATATTAAACAAGTAATTTGGATTTAAACATCGAAAAAAAGAAGAAGAGTTTATTAGATTGAAATGGCGGATTTTTTAGGTTTTTGAAAATTTCCGCCATTCTTTCAATAATTTCCTAAATTCCTAATTGTTCTTAAAGAAATTTGAGGGGTTCGATTTCTTAAGTGCTCAGAAAACCAAAGAAAGGGTTGATTTTTGCCCGAAAAGCTGCTGCTTAGAGAACTTGTGTTCGATTCAAAACGCATATTGTTTATCTATTTATTGGTCGTTTTTTATCAAATTGAGTAGTGGATTTTGATCATTGAAGCTTCATATCTCAAATAAAATTAGTATGTTTATTTATGATTGAGTAAATTTTTTTATATGAATTTTTTTATACACAAGGTCATGAAAATTGTATAGATCTGAAATGTCTGCCATTTTTATCAATCAAATCCAAAATACCGAATAATTTTTTATGAGATTTGGTGCATTTGAAAGACAAACAAAGCCTTTACAATGCATGTGTGTTGATTTGTTCGATTAACCGAACATTGAGGGTCGTTTCTCGCTTGAAATGTTGCTCGATTTTAGGGGTTTTTGAGAAATTGATTTTCTAAAAAAAAAAATTCATTTTTCTTACTAAAAATATGTTTTTTTTATCAATATGAAAAAGAAATTCTATATTGCTTAATAAAATTATATTTTTAATAAGAAAAAAGTTTATATAAGGATGATACCTTATAATGTAGAACTATAGATGCCCCCTCAAAAATCCATCGGAAAATGTAGTTTTAATGTTGGAAAAATCTTTGATTGATCATCTCGACATCGATATGTATGACTATGAAAAATAAAAAGATTTTAAGTCTCAGAAATAGTGCATTTTACAACATATTATCTACACCATCCATTTTCAAGATTTTCATATGTTTATAGATCTACTTGATTTTAACCATTTTTGAAATTGAAAATTTTATAATTATATATAAAAATAGATTTTGAGATAATCCTAAGAACATTTTACATCAAAATTATATACCATGATAAAATTGAAGGTGCACCTTACCTCTACACCTATGGATGCATCCATATGCCAATTGCACGTTTTTAATAAAATTATGTTTTTAATAAAAAAATTACGTTTTTTGATGAATATGGGAAGTGTTTTTCTATTTTGCTTAACAAAACTATTATTTTTTATAAAATTATGGTTTTTTAATATAATTATGTTTTATGATAAATATGGGAAGTGTTTTTCTATTTTGCTTAACAAAACTATTATTTTTGATAAAATTATGGTTTTTTAATATAATTATGTTTTATGATGAATATGGGAAGTGTTTTTTCATTTTTCTTAATACAATTAATTTTTATAAAATATGATTTTTTAATAAAATTATTTTTAATGATAAATATGGGAAGTGTTTTTCTATTTTGCTCGGTAAATTTTTTTTTGATAAAATTATTTGTTCTACCATTATTATTTTTTGAAAAAGTCAGTGCACAACACACTGATATAGATATGGTAGATACATATAAGAACAGTAGAACATATCAATGTGTTGTGCATTGATTTTTCGTTTTGTTGGATATCATGAGATGTAGTTTTTGTGAAGTATGCTTTATTTAACTTCATCGAAAAAGTATTGTATGAATTATGATTTATCTAACTATATGGAAGAGGTCCTTTCCGTTTCATGTCTTAATTAGTTGACGCTTTTATTTGATTTAATAGCATGAAGCTACCTTCGTTATTTGCAAAAAAGTGCATAAACTGTCATTCTTAATGTCCGATTTTTGTACAAAAGAAACTAGAAAGTTTTTCATGTAAGGTTTGGGATGAATATGTTAATTCTTGGAAAAAAATGTTATATGAAAAAAATATCTTCAAATAATATCCTACTCTAGGAAACAAAAAGATTTATGCCACATGTATAAGACCATAATATTCAAATATTAATTTATAAAAAGTTGTTTCAATTTTTTTTTTTTTAAAAATATATGTAATAAAATATTATACACTTAATCTAAATAGTCTATTTTTTTAGTTTTTTTGGGGTTTTTTACCCATTTTTTAAAAAAAATCTACTTGACCGATTAGTCCAGTTAACTACCCCGGTTAATCATATTCCGATTCAAACCGCCGTTCTGATTCGATTTTACGAACACTGCTCCAAACAGAGTTCCGATAAGTATTCAATTATTACTCATTGTAATACACTGCTAGAAACCCAGGTGCTGCTCACACCATCCATCGTGTAAACAGACGGTGGAAATGAAGTGGCTCAAGAGAGGAGTATTCGACAATGACCGATACCAAAATTCCGCCTTGTTCCATTGAAGTTCATCTCCACCTTTCATTTTCCATTTTCCAAACAAACAGTGGATACTTAACATGAGTAGCTAACATAACACATTATGGGTACACAGGCTGCCAATGTAGTAGACACAGAGTTTGGGGGACTCCAATCATAGAGCTGTAAAATAACCCCATCCTACACATGTATATTAAGCAGGAATTGTATGCCATAAAACCATTAGTATAACGAAGTTACAATTAACTGTAGCTATCAAATATGAAAGCCGTCAACTTAAATTGTATTACATAGTTCCAGAAACTATATTTTTAACCTTATGCACAATTAATGACATGTCCCAACAGCCCAATTTTACAGTTAACAATAATGATTTGCGATTGCAATATTACACTGCATATGTTTTCTATTACAAAAAGTAAATGGTCTCACTGTATACATTTTGGTTTGATAGCATCACCAGCATTTACTTATCAGGTCGTTTGCTTGCCTATGAAGGAAAAGGGGAAAATTTGATAGAAATCGAGTAAGCTCAACTCAATTAGGTCCCCAACAACTCAAGTACATGACCGTCCTCAACGATTCTTCTGCTTCTTTTCGCTTCTCTTCACTGGCCCTCCTCTCTGCTGAATCCAATGCAGTTTTTGAGAGTTTTCTGATTTGGGTCTGGGTCAGGTTGGACGGTCCAGATTCTTTCATTCCCCTCGCGCTCGCCACCAACCATGCCCTGCCCATGTCTTTCAAACTCATGATCAGAGATATGAATTTATCGAGAGAAAAAGTGATGAGATATCAAAGGCAAGTGTGCTTTGGTCTTTTGGATATGGAAGACAGGAAAGAGGAGGAATATATATATATACAACGGACTGGGAAAATGATAAGAGCGAATAAGGGGCATGAAGACAGAAAAGACAGTCCGGAGGTGGGTTACAAAACCAGGTGGAGGTTAGAGAAATGTAACGATGGGTGCCACAGCCCTCGGTTTTTTTAGATTGGAGTCTTTTTTTTTTTTTTCAGATGTTTTCTTAGATTGCAAAAATATTATTATTAAGGGTTATGTCAGGGTACTCATAATCTGGTGTTGGATATGGCCATATCTAAAAATCACTATCATAAGGAAATTTTATACTAGGTGGGATTGAGAGTGATATTGTTTAGTTTCCTAAATAAAATAGGGATGGATTTTTGAGATATATGTAACACTTAAAAGAAATTTTCTATTTAGTGCAGACTCCTAACCTTATATATATGGGATGAAATACTATGTATATCCTATTCGGGTCATTGTATGTTACCATATGGGAAATGTAGCTTCCTCTCTGAGAGGCATGACCTCCTCTACATCAGAGGCAATGCCTCCCATTAGAGAGAAGAAAGCTTCCTATAGAGAGAAATACTATGGATGAGAGAGAACACCATAGATATGCCTCATGTAGATTGAAAAGCTGGTTTCTTGTAGAGAAACGGTTCCCATGAAGACTTGGATTGTTTCCTGTTTTAGTGAAAGAAAATCCCGATTGCTCTCAAGGGTCTCTTCTTGGATAACGGTTTAGGGTGGTTTTCCCTTTTAGTGAGAGAAATTCTTGGTTGCTCTCAAGAGACTCTTATTGGATAGTGGTTTAGCTTGTAGAATATAGATGAGAGATCGACGGGTGGGTCGAGATAACAAGTTTTAATTTGCTCGACTAGTTTTTGTAAAGGGTTAAGTAACTCTATATCCTAAAATCTATGACGTAAATTTCATTAGTATAGTGGAGTTCAGTTGATCGTGCCCTGGATATAGCCTACTTGGGATAAATCACGTAAATCTTTGTATTCTTGTGGCGTGTGTGTATGTGTTTCATGCTTTATTTATCATAGTATAGCTCGTGTTCTCTCCTATTTTATTTATGGCTGCATAAGTACACGATCTTAGTGGATCCAACTTTTGGAATTCCTTTTTCCGTCTCTAAGAGGGTTCTTAAATCCTAACATATATAGCATTTTAAATTCATACTTAACAAATTTCGAATACTTATATATCATTGTTTTGTATATTGATTATTGTTTTTAGTAATGGTATTTTTAATCATTAAGAAGGGTATCACATCATCTACATAGGAGTGTCACATCACCCACATGCATATGGAACACACCATGTGGGTGATGCCACAACCCATATGGGTGATGTTATACTCCTTCTGATAACAAAAAATGTTTTTATTAAAAAAAAATTATATTACATGCTTTATAGTATGAGTACTCTAACATAACCCTATTATAATAACATGTATAAAAGCGATGTTAATCAGATAGGGTACCAAGAAAAAAAAGAAGGAATTCTCTGCTGTAAGGCCATCCATCTTTTGAATAAGGAGGTCCTAATCCATCAAGTGTCAAATCGGACATTTTAAAGTATGTGAGACAAAAATTTCTATACACTTTTAACCTAAATCAATAACATACTCTCCCCATTCCGATTTTAAATCTAAAGACCAAAAATAACTGTGACCCTCTTATATAAAAGATAAGTGTCTTTTTTACATAATGAAGTATCAGTAACTCTCTCACTAGCTTCATAGAATTGGAAACCATGTTGGCTCCATGTCACGTCTTAGTCTATGTCAGTGCTTGAAAGATGGGGCCAAAACTCATTCCTTCATTTTGAGGATGAGGATGAGGATGAGGATGAAAAGGAATCGATGCTTATGGGCCACTTTTATGTCTCCATCATAAATGTGTGATTCATTGAACTACGAGTAGGGGCCATTCTAGTGAGGGATGGGTTGATGCACACATCAGTGATGGAGACAGTGTTAGGATTCCTTAAATATAAGTGCTTTTTAATTGGGTGACTTTTGAAGTTACATTTTATTTATGAGGATGTTTGGAGTTACATTGTGGGCGGATTAATATGTTTAAGAGAATGGTGCAGTTGGCATACGGACGCCTTCGTAAGTGTAGAGGGGTGGTGCATTTCAAATTTTATCATGATATATAATTTTAATGTAAAATATTATATGATTATTTTAAAATTTATTTTTATATTTAATTATAAAAATTAAAATTTTAAAAATAGTTAAAATCAAATAGATCTATAAACATATGAAAATCTTAAAAATGAACGGTGCAGATAATATGTTTTAAAATGCACTATTTTATAGACTTACAATTTTTTTATTTTTATAGTCATACATCTTGATGTCGAGTTGATCAATGAAAGGGTTTTTCAACATTAAATCTATCTTTTTCGATGGATTTTTGAAGGGCATCCGTAGTTCTATATTATAAGGTAGCATCCTTATAGAAACTTTTTTCCTTAGAGAAAAGGTGAGATTTTAGAGACTTCCATTAAAAGTTGCGGTATGTGGCCCTTCTCTCCATGTAATATTTCTTCTTTAATATTTTTTAAAAGAAAAAGTTTATACAAGGTTGCAACTTAAAATGTAGAACAACGGATGTACCTCAAAAATCCATCGAAAAAGGTTGTTTTAACGTTGAAAAACCTTCTAATTGAGCATCTCGACATCGTGACATATGATTATGAAAGAAAAAAAGATTTTGAGTTTCGAAAATAGTGCATCTTACAATACATTATCTAGACCGTCCATTTTCAAAATTTCATATATTTATAAATCTACTTGATTTTAACCATTTTTGTAGTTTTAAATTTTATAATTAGATATGAAACTAGATTTTGAGATAATCTTAAGAATATTTTACATCAAAATTATATGTTATGATCAAATTTGAAGGTGCGTCTTAATTGGATTGTTTAAGGTTGTACCTTTATAAAAATCACACCCTTTTTTAAATGTTTATTGAGAGTTTCATCATTTTTAGTTAAAGTACGTTTTGTCATTTACACAAGTGAATGAAGAACTCTCTATAAAAAAAAAAAAAAGCTGGAGCTTAATTGGTTATCGTTTGACAATTTACAATGCTACATCCTAAGTTCTCTTCCTACAAAGGGTGGAGGCCCTCTCCCCACTAACTCAACCAACCAAAAAAAAAAAACTCTCTACTTTTTATGAATTAGCTCCTCACTCTGTCTCTCTCTCAACCTTTTTGGGTATTTGGCTTATTCTTGACTCCTTTAGTATGTACGTCCCATGGTTTCTCCTTCCCGAGGTTTTAGCAAAAGAGCGGGTATGTTATGTTTTTCCATAGCAGCAGTCCCAGAGGAGAGAACCAATTGGGAAGTTTCTTTCAATCAGAAGTAGGAAACACCAGATGACTCATCATAGATCAAAATTTACAAAAAGTTGCAGCAAAATTTTACATTAGTTGTTTACCCAACACAACCTTTTGCTTTTACCTGGGCTTGGGGCCGACATTTGTTGGAAATTCTTGGGTTAAAAAAGGGGCAAAAAAATAAGATTAAATTGGTCAAACTCTATACCAATCTTAAACTTTCAAAAAACAAAAAAAATAAAAAAATAAAAAAAGAAGAAAAAAAAGAAACTTTTAATAAGTGATGGTCGATATGAGCATGATGGTTCTTAGAGACCATCACTACTTTCAAAAGCTTTTACTTTCATTTGGTTTGAGCTTTTGCTGCCTTGCCACGTCCTTTAGTGGACGTCGTTTTCAGGTGTTAAAGGTGGTCAATTACGCGACACCTCATACATGAGATGGAGGCATTTTAAAGAAATTAATAGGACGAAAGACAAGACGTCGCTAATTACGCCTTTCTCGCTTTCCCTCTTACAAACATAGTGAGCTCCTCTCTCTAGCCGAATTTTTATTGTAAGCTCCTTCTCAAATATTTTAGGTGAGTGACTTCATTATCTTGAAAAATAATCCGTTCTTTTTAAAAAAATGAAATGAAATAATTACTTCTACTTGTTATCATGAATTTTAGGCGCGATAAATTTTATGCACAAGCTACTTCATTATTTTGAAAAAATTCTTTTTAAAAAAAATCGTGATATTTTATCTATGTTAGAAATTTTAAATGGGGTAAATTCTTAGAAATAAATTTATTTATTTTTCTTGTCTATTGTTAGAGAATTTTAGATACTGTAAAATTATTAAAAATAAATGTGATATTTCTGCTTTTATTAAAATTGTGAGATTTCTTTCTACTGTTTTTGAATATTTAGACATTGTAAAATCCATGTGCAAATAATTGCCTTATTATTTGAAAACTGATACTTTTGCATTTGATTATAGCATTGTCTGCAAAATGTTTATTTACAAATTGACATCCCATAAATTGTGATAATTCCGTATTCTTGGATTTCTATAAGAGTTCTCTATACATACTAGATTGGCAATTATGCTAGAATGTCCTTACGAACTGCTACCCTTCTAAATTTGAGCCCAAAATATTTGACTGGTTATTTTTGAAATGTTATTGAAAGCGACTGTTATTAATGGTTTCAGTGAAATTCATATTAATAATTTCAGTGATATATTTAGTACATGATATTGCTGCTTTCGAATGTTTAAAGAGATTTAGAAATACTTTAAGTATGCAAGTGGACTCATCCGGTTAGCCGGTGAGGTATAAGTGGACCTATCCGGTACGTCGATAGGGATTAAGTGGGCTCATCTGGTACGTCGTTGAGGTATAAGTGGAACTGCAGAGATTAAGTAGACCTATCTGGGATGCCAATAGGGATTAAGTGGACCCATCAAGACGCTGATGGGGTATATAGGTGACTTAATTAAGACGCCAGTAGGGTAATTATGCACTGCCGTTAAAATGTTATATGCATTTCAATTATTCGGATTATACTTAATTATGCATTTTTTAAAGTGAAACTGTTAATGCATTTTTGTTAATAGATCTCCTTTTTGAAAATATTGATATCTTTCAACCATGATTATTTTTAGGATTATGATGATGACTTAATGAGTAGCCAAACTCATCAAATTATGGTAAACATTTTTTTTCAGGATAACTGCGGTTTCATTTTGAGTGCTCGTCAGGATCAACTCTGGAAGATATTATAGTTATGCTTAAACTTTCTTTTGTTACTTTGTAAAAAATCGCCACTGTAAATTTGTCTTATCAAGAGATGTACATATGTTTTGACTGTCACATCTCAGGAATATCAGTATTGTAAATTCTTGGGGCATGACAAACTCCCCTACTGTTTTTGGGCACGTAGATGAAATATGCTCTGATATGATGTGAAAGCATGAGTAACACATGCTCAGTTATGATAGGAATGCGCAATATCAAAATGAATGCAAGATAATGTGATAAGCTTTGTTATGATAAAGACACATATACTAAGACATGTTCAATTATGACATGATATGCACATGCTCTGATATGATATGCATGCGCTCTGCTATGAAAATAAAGGCATGCTTTGATATGAGGCACTACGCAACGGGCCATCCGTTCGTAGTGTAATGTGATATGATAGTAGTTTGATATGATAAGACTGTAATATGAGGCACTGCACAACGGGTCATCCGTTGGTAGTGTAATGTAATATGATAGTAATATGATATGATAAGAATGTAACATGTGATAAAACCTGTGTGGTCAGCTATATGATATGATATGTGATTTGTTGATCTTCTTAAGCGGATTTTATGGCCCTTGATATGTGATTTGTTGGCAGGCTTTGAACATATTGCATGACCATTGATATGTGAATTATCGGGATGATTTGAGCATATTGCATAGCAAGACCTCCCCCACTCCCGATGAAAGGAAATGAGTAAGGGAAGGAGATGGAATTGGATTTGGGTGATCGCTCCCCCTTCATAGTGTTTGGCACTATGCATTGAGTCATCCTTTGGTAGTGTAACGCTCTCTCGCTAAAAGAGCACAAGGAGAGGGTCGTGTCTTGCAAGGCCACAACATATCGAAAGCCCCAAAGCGCGTTAGGAATTGTGTGTGTGGGTTTGTGAAGGCATTAAGAAATGGGTCGTCCATTTGTCATTGTCTTCCCTCCCGGGTTATGGTAGAAGTCCTAAGCAATAGGATCTGCTAGGCCTGATAGATAGAACTTCTACTTCGAGTGTAGGTGAATTAGGAAGGTAATTGTTGATCTTGTTATGATTGCTTGATTATATCGATCCGCTAAGATTTACATGCTTGAATGATATGATATGTACTTTGTTATTGTTGGTGTTATGATGCTCAGGACGGAAAGATTTGATAAACCACTAGTTTATATAATATCTGATACATTAATTGGGCTTGATCCATCATGAAAAGAATCATTGACGACATGTTGTTATACGTAATTGTAATATATGACCATATGTTTGATACTTGCATGAATCTTTGGTATGGTCTTTGAGATACTGTGTGTAGGTTGGAACGCTTGCCACATTGATCTACTTACTGGGCTTTATAACTCATTCATTTAACTTTCATCTGTATAAAGTGATAGCTCGCAAGAGGAGGACAAGCGGTTTGGTCATTGCGGCTGATGGTTGGAGCCCCGTATTGCTTGTGGAAGCTTTGTTTTGATTGAAGGTTTTAGATGGCTGTTTGGCCATATAACTGTTTTTTGTTTTATATTTTTGTTGGGCCTCTAGTGCCTTGGACATAATTGTAATGCTTGGAGCCTTTATATAAAATTTAGAATCAGCCAGCTCTTATTGTGTGTGTGATTGGAGTTCTATATTTTCTTTCGTGGTTTGCTCTATTCCTCCTTTTCAAAGCGTTAAGCGCACTTCAACCTAAGTGACACTCTCTACCTTTGGTGTGGTCCTGCAACCTATTCCCCTCCGGCAAGTACGGTAGGGGGTAGGGGGTAGGGGGCTGGGTCGTGACAGCATAGCACTTTCTTGCAACGATATTTGCCCCCTTTGATGTTGTAATAGGCATGCATAAGAAGACATCATTGGGATACAAGGATGCGGTTAACACGCAACCAACCTACATATTGTAGAAATGCGGGCTTGACAATAAATATAATATTTAAATATAATTTGATCCTAATTTTTAAAGTATATATAATCTTTAATATGGAGCTCATTAATATGAAAAAAAAAAAAAAATGAAAACTAAAATTAATGATTATATTAAGAAAACATTTGGATCGTTAGTTACACTTGTTTTTAGATGGAGCACCTATTTGCATCCATTCAAGGTTTAAAAAAACAGATCGGTGACTTGAATCGGTCATACCCATACTGTGTCAAATCAAAGAATCGATGGATCGGATCAGATAATCGGTGAAATCGACAAATTTTGTCCTAATTTTTTTTAAAAAAAAATCGCTATAAATCTATAAAAATAGTGTTCTTTTAGTTTTTATAAAAACTTAGGAGTGGTGCATTATGTACCTTCATTACTTTATAAAAATCAGTGAATACTGAGACATTGTTTTCCTGTCTAGGTGTCTATACAAGTAATCACAATATAATATTATAATATTATAATATTGCATCAGTGTAATTTAAAAATATTAGAAAAAAATTCAATATAATAAGATTAAAAAATACTTTCTCATATAAAATGAAATTAGTATCACATCAAAATATCTCATATTTAGTAATTCGCTTTACTATCCAAAATTATTACAACCTAATTATATATATTTGAAATATATATTTTTGAATATTTTTTTAAATTTTTTTGTTTGGTTCTAGACTCAGACCCAAGTCAGGTCTAAGTCGAGTCAAAGTCCAAGTCGACCCAGACCCCGACCCAACCCATTGCCACTCCTACATCGAATGAGCTTTGAATATAGAATAATGATGTTTTCTAAACCTTGATATTATCTACCATGGTATAACCATTGGATAAATTCTACATTAATTCAAAATGTGGATGTTAGATATTTATTGGGCGGGAATTGACCCAAAGAAACAAAGAGGAGGTCGTGTATGTCATAAGAGAAATTATAGTGGCTACTTTTCATAACTACCACACCTATGTTTTCACCTCAAAGAATGTTCAAAAGGGTGTGAAACCCACACCGTGGGTTTTTAGAAGTGAGCATGGATATAAATGGGAGTGAAGCCACTTTCAAGACGGAATTGGATATAAAAAAAGCATGGCGATACTAAAAAGTTGAGCCTATGAAAATTGGTGGCCACGAGCATATCGATTGTGTACCAAAAAATTATGTCGGATCTGCCAGATCCGGAGCGGGCTGGTCAAAAATTTCATCGGATCTGCCAGATCCGGAGCTGGCATGTCATTCAACTTGTGGTGGCACCTCCAGCATAGAGTTAGTGAGAGAACCACCTTAAGAATGGGCTAACTAAAAGCTTCGTAGCATCCTCTTGAAATTCAAGTCATCAAAGCTATCGAGTCTAGCAAAGTCTTGGCCTCAATGGTCATAGAAGCCTTATTAAGCCAAAATATTATCATGTATCGTTGGAAATTGGTGGGTGAAACAGGGCCAAAAATTATGATATCTAAAACGTTTTGCTGAAAATAATGATATCTCAAAAACTTTTGAAGTACTTACAAAATGTACTCGTAATTTTTCAATTTCCAGGCATGAAAATTAACTAACACTGAATAATATTTTCCCAAAAAAGTTGTCCTCGGGATGCAAATGCTCAATTACAGCAAAATCTAGAGCACTACAGAAAAAGTGCCTTTTCCACTTCACCCTATATGGCCATTCAATGTTGTTGAACGGTGAAGAGTAGTAGGTCCTCGATTCAGACTTTAACTATCATAAAATGAACGATCAATTACAACTTTTAATGCAACTGGATACCTAATAGTAACATTGTTTCATGGAGGCCTTTTGGGGTTCTAAAACATGAATAGTTGTACCCAAAATCTCAACCAAATTGCCAAATTGTTAATGGTGAAATGCAAAGTGCACCTCAAGCACCCAAATGCCTAAAATGCCTATATACGTACTCTGCATAAACCTTCTCTCCTATTAGTTACATAAACATAATGGACGAGGACAATTGCATATTGACTCCAATTTGCAAAATATACATATAGGCAAATTGTTCATGTGTCAGGGGACACTCCTACATGGGCATCCCTTTACTCATCCTACATCCATCTTAAAGATGGATGTGGGAAAATGGTGGCCCCATCTAAACTCAATACTAATGGTGTAAATAAAACATCACAAAAATTTATATTTTATGTTTAAGTTTTATCCTTTTTTATATTCATATTCACCAAAGATTCTCAATTCACAAATTTTTGGACTCAAGATTTATACCTAAGAGGATTTTGGAGAGAGGACTCATATTAGATGAGTAAGGTGCACTCTACAAAAATTTGTCCATATATATATAAACACCTTCTAAAACCTCAAATTTTTTAAAAGATATTATTTGAAAGAACATTTAGTATTTTTCAAAGCAAAAGTACTAACACTTTACAATGATTCTGAATAATTGTGACCGTTCGGATGATTATGAATAATTGTGACCACTCTATACTAAAGATAAATGATCTCATTGTATACAATCCCATGTCGAAATCTCGTTCAAACAACAAACCATCCATAATAAATTATATAAAAAGCATGCTTAATTACACAATTAGTTAGGGACCTTCTTACTTTCCCATGCCTATTTTTTGTTGGGGTATTTTCAATTAGGACCCCAACAGCTCAAATACATTACAGTCCTCAACGATTCTTCAGCCTTTCTTCGCTTCTCTTCCCCCACTTTTCTCTTTGCCGATTCTAAACCAGCAGACCATCTCCTCATATGCGGAGCGGACAGTGCCGATTCTTTCCCGACATTCGACTGCAAAGATCTGGAGGCCAATTCCTTCCATTTGGGGCCCTGATCCTTCATTCCCCTTAAACTTGCAGCCATCCACATCCTACCCATTTCGCTCAAACTCATAGTGATGTGATAGAGAGAGAAACCCTTTCGCCTGAAACCTTAGAGAGAAGAAGTAATAGAGAGAGAAACACCTTTCTTCTGTGATGTGCTGAAGAGAGAGGATGTTATAGGTTAGAGAAACTGTTGTCTGATAAGAGAAAAGATGTGAGATGATGTCGTCTTGAAGAGAGGAAGAGGAGGGGCCACTCAATTTTATAGGGAGAGGATAAAGGTGGTTTTCATTTCCAGGAGGTGGTTTTGGGAAACAGGAGCTGGTCAAGGGGACAAAAGAAAAATGGGATGAGAGCAATGACACGGCATTCGTATTGGAAGGAATAAAGGGCTCAATGCTTACGTCAGTAGAAACCGGGTAGGAGCCACTGCCTCTCTCTGGTTTATCAGAAAACCGAGGGAGAGAATTATGGGTGAACGAAAATCCGGCGCCAGCTCGTACTTGTCCGTCAACCAGCGGCGCGGCCCACCTGTTTGCCAAAGGGCCCGACTGGCATTTGGATAAAGATGAGATTTTTATAGGGCTTGGGCTTTATAAAAACAAAATAAAACTTCACTTCATATGCTCATCCGAAAAGCACTTTTGGCATCAGAAATTTTCACGATAATGGCTTTAAAACTAATTCTCAATACCAATACTAAAATTTAAAACTAAAAAAATGATACAAGTCATGTGAATATATAAATATTTATTTTTAAGGCGATATAGATGGTATAGATGACTTGTTGTAATACACTATTTTTAGAATTTGAAATCCTAATTTTTTGTACAACCATAATGTTCATGTTGAGATGATCAATTTCAAGGTTTTTCAATAGTTGAATTACAACGTTTGATGCGTTATGATGTGAGGCTTTATTTATTTTGATAGGAATGAAGCCCTATCAAACCATTTTCATTTGGACAAACATGGATAGGAATGAAAAACAGTTTGATGGGGCTATAGCACTACCGAAATAAGTTCAAAGACTCACCTCATAACTCCCTGTGAATTGCAATCCGGTGTTGGAAAACTTTTGAATCGATCATCTCAGCTTCAATATTACGATTGTGAAAAAAAATATATTAAGATTTTAAGCTCCAAAATTAGAACTTGTGTATATTACAAGAAAATATCTAGAGTCTCTAGTGTTAGTTTCATACTAAAAATAAGCATTCACATATCCATAAGCTCTGTACCATTTATTGAGTTTTGAATTTCATTGTTAGTGTTGAAAATTGAGTTTAGAGCCATCATGGAGATTTATGTTGCCGAAAATACTTTTCAGATGAGGGTTTGAAGTGAGGATTTATTTTGTTTACGTCAATGGTTTAAAAAACGGATCGGTGACCCGGATCGGGCTTCCAAAAAACCGATCCGGATCGGGAATCGGGTGAATCGGTCAGAATAAAGCTTAAAAAAAATCCGAAAAAATTATTAAAATTCATTATAAATATTGTTTTTTAGGAATTCAATAAGAAATGAGGGTACTCCATTAAGAATTTTCATGTTTTTGAATGAATATGCGAATATTGATATGTTCTTTCCCTGCATGAACAGTCATTCAGCATTTAATTTACATCACACAAAAGGATAAATATAGAATTATCATGGAATAAGTATATCAACATACATGGACTACAATAAAGCATAAAATTAGTAACATATGATCTAAAAATAAAATGATAGACGGCGTTATTGTTCTTCTTGGTCACGTTGGTGCCATTAATTGAATTTGTTTAACAATTCATTGATTCGATCTAAAAACGAATCATTGATATTAGCAGGCGTCTGACTATTCCCAAATCCCTGAGTGTTAGTGTTTTGTTGTGTTCCCAATCTAAAATCCCCAAAGATTGTCCATCCTTCATGCTCACCTGCACTGTTGCTGTTGGGACTCGATATGTGAATAATATGGCTGGGATAGGATGGCCTTAGAATCATCATCTCTCTCATTTTCTCTTTGAATAATATGGATTAAAAAATAATAATAACAAATTTTCATAAAAATCGATAATAGATTAAAAAAAAAAATCACAAATTTTCAAAAAATTCTATCATGGATTACAAAAAAAAATTCGATCATGGATTAAAAAAAAAAAATCACAAAGTTTCAAAAAATTATATCAAGGATTGCAAAAACAAATTCGAACATGGATTAAAAAAAAAAATTCACAAATTTTCAAAAAATTCAATCATGGATTACAAAAAATTCGATCATGGATTACATAAAATTCGATCATGGATTACAAAAAAAAACAAACAAAAAAAAAACAAAAAATTCAATCGTGGATTACAAAAAAGAAAAAAACAATTCGATCATGGATTACAAAAAATTCAATCATGGATTACAAAAAACTCTATCATGGGTTACAAAAAAAACAAAAAACAAAAAATTCGATCATGGATTGCAAAAAAAAAAACAAACATTTCGATCATGGATTACAAAAAAAAAACAAACATTTCGATCATGTATTACAAAACATTCGATCATGGATTACAAAAAATTCTATCATGGGTTACAAAAAAAACAAAAAATTCGATCATGGATTACAAGAAAAAAAAAACAAACATTTCGATCATGGATTACAAAAAATTCGATCATGGATTACAAAAAATTCTATCATTGGTTACAAAAAAAAAAAAAATTTGATCATGGATTACAAAAAAAAACAAAAAACAATTCGATCATGGATTACAAAAAAATCGATCAAGTATTACAAAAAAATCTATAATGGATTTAAAAAATAAAAGTTCCGTACAGTGACTCGCCAATTCACTGTATGGACTCGCCGATTCCGAGTGAATCGGCGAGTCACTGTACAGAATCGTCCGATTCTCTCTAGAACCGGACGATTCCCGTTTTTTTCGCCGATTCGATTCGTCCATGGCGATTCCCAAGTCGAACCGGGCGAGTCCGGTTCGACTCGGCGTTTTTTTAAACACTGGTTTACGTGAAGCCTAAGCCTCAGAGAAACTTCATAAAAAACAGTAAAAAATAAAAAAAGGGAACATTTTTAGGTTTTGGTTAAAATTAAGAAATTCATAAAATCATATATTTTTAGATTGAATCTTTTTAAGTCTACTTGTCGGATGTAAATCATGCAAGACTCAAATCTACACCTGTTTTTAATAAATCTGAGCACGGTTTTCAAAAGTGCCAATTTTCTAACGCAAAATTATGACCAAAAGTGGTCTCAATTTGAAAAAAAAATAATTGTGCAGTTTCTGTAAAGGGATTAGGGATTTTGGAACAAAATTTACACAAAACATATGAAAATAAGGAAAACGTGCTTAAAAAAATGCATATTTCTTTAACAGTTGTTAGAACTTTTCTGCAAAATAACAACCCAGCACGAAAAATTCAAATCCTTACAAATGTTATATGAAATGATGAAATAGTTAATGTAGATCTAAAGCAGGCTCCATAAAGAAGAAAAGGGGGGCAGAAAATCAAGAGAAGGTTGCTAGAGGGTTTCAGGTTAAAGAATGATGAGTTCTTTTTCTAATCGGTCTTGCTCAAAATATATTTTGATCCAAAAAAATCTTTTACAGTTATTTTAGTTCAATTAGAGATGAATAATTCAGTGAAAGAATTTAGTGAAGAAACATAGGACAAATAAAAAAGCTTACATTTTGGTTTCTAAAGCCCCGAAAAAACGGGAGACTCGGGCACAATTTGTTAGTAACTCGAACTGATTATTAGATAGAATAACCCGTTCACTTTTTGGCCAAAATATTAGGTTAATGACGTCATCTTCTGAAAAATGCATATGGAAAGAGTTCTGCACAGCCATCCACGGGGTGCATTTTTTGAAAAATTTCACTATATAACTCGCTAGCCTACTTAAAATGCCTATTGTACAACCAATTTCCAATGAGAATTTTACCCAAAAAATAAAAAATTCCGATGAGAATGCATTGATATATGGACACAATTTCAAGATGAAAATGAGCACATTTGGATAATAATTTATCTAAGTGAGCACAATAAAAGAAGGAATGCCTTCAAATTGCTCTACGGTAACCCCAAAGATACTGAGGCACATGCCAATTTGATTATAACACTAGTAGCATGTCATCAATAGTTTTTCCACAAAAAGTTATATCACTACACATTCTCATCAACAGTTTGTTCATCGGTTGCCAACTGGGACTACAACCACATTTTTAGAAAGAGAAGGAATGGATCTAAAGAAATCACTAGAAAAAAAAAGAGACAAAGTGATACAAGTCCACCCTTTCGTTTCTGCTTCTAAAACCTCCTAGATCTTCCTTTCTAAGCATATACCGCTACACCTCTTTGTTAAAAAGATAAACCTCCTTAGACTAATTGATTTTTTATTTAAAAAGATTAGCCTCCTTCTAATACATCCTTCATTATATATATAGGGAAAAGTTTCTATAGAGCCGAGGCTCTAAACAATTAAATTTGAGCCTACCTCAAAAATTTTTCTAAAAGAGGTTGTTTTGATGCCTAAATATCTTCAAATTGATCATCTCGACATCAAGATGCATGCACATGAGAAAAAAATGGATTGCAAGTTTTGGAAATAGTGTATTTTGTAATGCATTTTTGGACTGTCAATTTTCAAGATTTTAAAGTTTCTATAGATATGTCGATCTACACTATTTTTGAAGCTTTAAACTTTATAAATAAATATGAAAATATAATTTAAGACTATCACAAAGATTTTTATTATTGAAATCACATTTCGCGACACTATTTGAAGGTAGGCTCTAATTTGATTGTTTGGAGCCTAGGCATTATATGAAGATACTAGAAAACGCCTATAAGCGGAAATGAATAGAGATTTCGCATACCCTCATCACCATCTAAATTTCATCTTACGGTCACAATTGCCCGGTAGTGTTTCAATTTTTCATTTTTTTTTTAACTAATTAGACTTATCTGAAATTTGGAACGTGTGCACATCTTAATGAGACGCACCTAATAAAAATATGAAAAAATAATTCGTAAAATATAAATTGACAAAAATACCCCCAAAAATTTTGGGGCTATTTTGGTCAATTTATATTTTACGAATTATTTTTTCATATTTTTATTAGGTGCCCCTCACGAACATGTACACACGCTTCAAATTTCAATTAATTTGGATTTGTAAAAAAAAATACTGAAAAATTGCAACACTATCGGACAACGGTGACTATGTGATGAAGTTTGGACGATGATGAAAGTAGGCGAAATCACTGTTCATTTTCGCCTATAGGAGTTGGGAAGAGTTTTCCATATATATATATATATATATATATATATGGATTTGTCTAGATAAAACAACCCCTAAAAATACAAAGGTTCAAGTTAGAAAGAGTTGTGATGGGAGTATTTATCAAAATAATCATTATTTTTTAATTAAAAATTATTTAAATAGGTAATTTTACCATTAAGCAAAGGCAAATTTGATTTTTTTATAAAAATACAATGGCATTTTGGAAGTTAGTATCCTGGAACTTTGTTTGTAGAATGTCATTGTCTTTTAAATAAAATTTCAACGTTACCCCTTATGGAGATGACAAAAGTACCATTGTCTTGTAGTAATATTTACAAAATTGCCTCACAAAAGTAACTTTTTTAAAAAAATAGACTACAAAATTAATAAATCCACCTTTCACAACTCTCTCTATCTTGAACCTTTGTAATTTGAAGGGTTGTGAAGTTTTAGAATATCCCTATATATATATATATATATATATATATATATATATATATATATATATATATATATATATATATATATATATATATATATATATATATATATATATATATATATATATATATATATATAAGTTTGTTAGGCTATACCACTTGGTGGTGTAGACTCTTAAAGTGCTCAATATTTTTCGACACTAAAAGACCTTTAAATTATAATACAAAATTTTTTAAGTAGGAGCATTTTTTGTCATTTAGAATGGTAGAATAGATATTTTTATTAAAAAATAGTGACATTCTATTAGTAGTTAAAAACAATTAATGCATCTTGTGGGTGATGTCACATATCATATCAATGATATCATAGTCTACTATTGTTAATAAATGTTTTTTTTTTTATTAAAAATATATAGTTTACCCTTGACTAATTACTTAAAATACCTCTAAACAAAAAGTTATTATACTATAGGATAAGGTATCTAAATGTCTAAAAATGTTGAGCACTTTAAAGGTCTATACCACAAGTGGCGTAGCCTAACAAAACCTTATATATATATATATATATATATATATATATATATATATATATATATATATATATATATATGGGAGTCACTGCTGTATGCATCATATGCGAATGGCCTAGATTAAATCTAGGTCATTTTGTGGCCGATCTAACACTCACAGATATCCGATAGTGTTTAAATTTTTTTTTTTCTACTAATCCAAATCATTTGAAATTTTACGTCTTCTCATCAAGGTGCACCTAATAAAAATATAAAAAAAATAATTTGTGAAAAACCAATTGCCAAAATACCCCATGAAACTTTTTGGGGGTATTTTGGTCAATAAATTTTATGTCAAATTTTGTTTTAATATTTTTCATAGATTCACCTATTTTTTAAAATAACACACCTAAAATTTCAAGTAATTTGGATTTGTAGAAAAAACAAATAACAAACACTATCGAACAATTGTGATCGTCAGATCGGCACATATTCAATCTGGGCCGTGTCCTTAACTGTAGTAGTACGCACCTGGGTTGATCTAACAATTACGACTTCATTTCGTATTTCAATTTTAATTTTTTTTTTCTACAAATCCAAATAACTTGAAATTTTAGCTCATTCTTCTCTTCAAGATGTACATAATAAAAATATATATAAAAAAAATCGTAAAATATAAATTGAACAAAATACCTCCCAAAAGAATATAAAAATAATTATTCGTAAAATATAAATCGACCAAAATACCCTCGAAATGTTTTGGGAGTATTTTGATCAATTTATATTTTGAGAACTATTTTTTTTATATTTTTGATAGATTTTCCTATTTTTGAAAAATAAACGCTCAAAATTTTAAGTAATTCGGATTTGTAGCAAAAAATTGAAAATTCAAATACAAAATGAGGTTGTGACCATTGGATCGAATCCAGATTCAATCTGGGCCGTTGGCTGACATATATATATATATATATATATATATATATATATATATATAGGGAAAAGATGAGATTAGCCCACTAGCTCATATGAACATATGAGCCCAACGTCTAGGCCGATCTGACAATCACGGATATCCAGTAGTGTTTGAATTTTAGTTTTTTTTTCTACAAATCCAAATCACTTGAAAGTTTAGACGTGTGTTCATAAAAAATAGATGAATATTTGAAAAATATCAAAAAACTATTTTACAAGAAATAAATTGACCAAAATACCCCGAAAAGATTTGGAAGGTCTTTTGTTTATTTTATTTTTCAAGAATAAATTTTTTTTATATTTTTATTAGGTGCGCCTTGATGAGAAGAACACACATCTAAAATTTTAAGTGATTCGGATTTGCAAAAAAAAAAAATTCAAGCACTGTTGGACATCTGTGATCGTCAAATCGGCCTAGATTCAATTTGAGCCGTTGGGCTCATATGTTCATATGAGCTAGTGGGCTAATCCCATCTTTTCCCATATATATATATATATATATATATATATATATATATATATATATATATATATATATATATATATGAAAAACATTGCGCAACGCCTATGGGCGAAAATGACCAGTGATTTCGCCTACCCCCATCACCGTCCAAAGTTCATCATGCGGTCACGATTATCCGGTAGTATTTCATTTTTCGTTTTGTTTCTACACATCTGAATACTTGAATTTTGGAGCTGTATTCATCAAAAATATGGGAATCTTTGAAAAATATAAAAAAATATTTTACATGAAAACATTGACCAAAATACCCTCAAAATATTTTAGGGGTATTTTGGTCAATATTGTTCATGCGAAAAAAAAATTTATATTTTTATTAGATGTGTCTCAGTAAGATGTACACACCCTCCAAATTTTAGGTTATTCCGATTTGTAGAAAAGCAATGAATAATAAAACACTACTGGACAATAGTGACTGCGCGTTGAAATTTCGACGGTGATGAGGATAGACGAAATCACTATTCATTTTCGCCTATAGGTGTTGGGAAGACTTTTCCTATATATATATATATATATATATATATATATATATATATTGTATTTACTGTCATTACAGGATTACCTCGAAGTTTCCATTATTATGCTTATAGTCATTTTTCACTATCCTAACAATCTACAAAACAAAAATAAATATCTATTTTCAGTTTTTCAAATATTAAAATGGGACCTAATTTTTTTTTTCAAAAACCAAATTTCTGTTTGACACGTTTAACCCTTTTCTCCTTGCCTTTAAGCTTGGATGTTTTGCTCTCCTCTCTGTGCTCTCAGGAATTTTTTCTCCTTTGTGAGAGAAGTAGAAGAGAGAGAGGCATGGGGTAAAATTTCAAAGAGCAGATAAAGGGATACAAAATCCCACAAAAGATTGAAACCTTCGAAATACTCCAAACACACAAAATCCCTCTAAAAATTAATAATAGTTTACGAGAAGAATTGTTTGCTAGAGAGAAAGTGAGAGAGGGAGAATGCTCGCCTTTTTCTTTCTGCTGCGACTGAATGAAGAGAGACAGATACCTAGATAAAATGAGGGAGAGGTACTGAAAGAGAAAAAATAGTAGAGAGAGAGAAAGTGAGCTCCTATCCCACCCACTTTCATTGTTTATATATATATATATATATATATATATATATATATATATATATATATATATATATATAGAAGATACTACAAAACGCCTATAGGCCAAAATGAATAGTGATTTCACCCACCCTCATCACCGTCCAAAGTTCATCGCACGTTCATGATTGTCCGGTAGTGTTTTGTTTTTAAATTTTTTCTACAAATTGGAATGACGTAAAATTTGGAGTGTGTGTTCATAAAAAATAAACGTATCTACGAAAATTATCAAAAATATATTTTACATGAAAGCACTTGACCAAAATATCCATGATGAGAAAAACTACATAACAAGTTTAAGATGCTTGAGATAGAGAAAGAGAGAGGTATTTCAAGCCAAAAAAATTTGAGTGCACATGATTTTGTGGGCAAAGCGATTTTTTTTTTAATGAGATAGAAATTCTTCTGAGATTATCCAAACTGTGTTCCTAACTTCTATCTTAATCCTTTTATCTTGCGATCCAAAAATATTTGAGACTTGGGTACATCCAAACTGATACTAAAAGATTCTCCAATTTGGTTGCTTGATATTATTAATTATGGATAGCTGAAGAGGTTCTCTTGGGGTTGGGGTAGAAAGAGGTAAAAGAGAGAGGAGATTCTCCAATTTGGTTGCTTGATATTGTTAGCTACAAATAGCATAAGAGGTTGAAGAGGTTCTTTTGGGGTTGGGTAGAGAGGGGTAAAAGAGAGAGGCATGAAAAAAATTCCAGAGAGATGAGAGAGGTAAATGTCTAAAATTAAGAGAAAGGCAGGGAAAAAGGGATTAAAGGAACAAAAAAGAAATTTGATTGTTGAAAAAATGAATTCATACTCATTTTGAGTTTTGAAAAATCGAAAATGAGTATTTCTGTATTTTAAATTAAAAAATATTTAGATGGTGAAAATAAGAGATATAGGTGTAATAACATAAACTTAAAAGTAAACCCGTAATAATGGTAAATATAACAGATATATACGTTATTTTTTCTAAAAAACATATTTCTAAAAGATGACCCTTGAAAGATATCTCTAAACGATAAACCATGCAGTCCACGTTCCTATTTAATATTATCTAGAAAAATCTTCTCTAAAAACAAATTTGTAACCTACTAATTAAAAGATAAATCTTCCTAATAAAATCTAACTCTAAATTCCATGTCTATAATAATAAGGTAATTACAACCATGTACCTGAAATTCAAGTGAAAAATAAAAGTATGGATCAGCCACCCCTTGATTTGTATCATTCTCCCTTGGTTGGAGAAAATTCACCCACGACTTTTAAAATTGGATAATACAAATCCTCCTCCAAACACAAGGTCTCTATCAACCCGAATATTGTACATTGACATTACAGCTTGATCCCTTAATGGGCCTAATTAAAATATCCTTGAACCAATTACTGAAAGTTTTGGCACAACCAACTACTGCAGTGTGATATGTAAGGTAGAATCTTCAAATTGAAAATATGAAGAGTTAGCACTACTATTGAGAGAAAAGTGATATTTACCATCATTGCCCCTAATTGCCTTCTCTATGATCTCTTCACCGTCACTATCACTTCATTACCATCATTGCCACCATCACCAATAACTTGTCCTTCGTCATAGATAGCAACTCCAAGTTCTTTGCCTACACCATCAAAGATAAGATGGCCTAATTCTTTATCATAAATAAAAATATTATCAAATATAGGAGCATTATCAAATATATAAGCATCCATTATTTCAAATACATTAAACTTAATTGAAGATTGGATCATTCTTGTTCTTCAAAATTAGGTAGATCAACTTTAATGTTGAAATCTCACGATCTACTTTCCTACACATGATCCTCTCGATGCAAGGAGTGTGCCAAGAATAGAGTTCTCAAATGTAGCTTCCAACTCACTTTTTTTATTATTGCATGTCAAGTCTAGTTTTATGCAAAGTATTGGGTTAACTCCTCAACTTACCTTTTTAAGTTTTTAATCGTGACGTTTCAAAGGTCCCATCCTCACTGGATGGACTCGCTTCCAATACCCTATAGTAGAGCATGTCCACCAGCCACAATGCCTTTACGAACAACACTACAATCCCATAAGAAATGAATTTTTATACCAAATAACGTGGCTATAGTCATAGGCAACCAACAATTGGGACTACAACTACATTTTTAGTGAAAGAAAGAATGAACAGAGAAGAAACAGTAAAAAAAAAGGGACAAACAAGAGAAATCAAGACGTCCATCACACAACACCACCAAAAAAAAGAAAAGAAAAAAGAGCCAATCTCTCTCTCTCTCTCTCTCTCTCTCTCTCTACCTTCTACACAAAGACCTCTTTTCTTTTTTTTTCTTTCCTTTCCTTTTCCCAATTCGTTACAATACAAGCCCATCCTTTTATTACTACGTCTAAAACCTTATAGACATTATTTTCTAAAGATAAACTTCTCTAGATTAACATATTTTTTAGTCTAAGAGACAAGCTTCTTTCTAAAGGATACCGTTTCTATGAGTCCATACAGTCACCTCTTAAAAATCTATTTTTGGGATAGATTTTTAGACTTAATTTTTAAGGACATATAATCTCTGATATGGAGATCATGAATGTGCAAAAATAAATAAATTTTAATTAGAAATAATAATTTAGTAACAAAAACATTTGGACCATTAGTCAAGTATTTTAGATGGACCGCCTATTTGCATCTATCTTAAAGATGGATGCTTTATACCTTGGTACTACATATTGTAAAAATGTGTTCTAATCTGCATGAAACAATTTTCCCTTTCTAAACTATCCTTTCTAATCTAAAAGAAAAAAAAGATGATTCTAAAAGATAACCCATGAAAGATATCTCTAAAAGATAATCCATGTAGTCGACGTTCCTATCTAATCCTATCTAAAAAAAGCTTCCCTAAAGATTAAAACATATACTCCTAATTAAAAGATACACCTTCCTAAATAATCTATCTCCAAATTCCCTGTCTATAATAATAGGGTGCGGTTTGTATAGAGTTGAGGCTCTAAACAATCAAATTAGAGCCCAGATTCAAATAATGCCAAAAAATATGGTTTCAATACATGAATGTTTTGTGATAGCCTTAAATTATATTTCCATCTTTAGTTATAAAATTTAACGCTTAAAAAATAGTGTAGATCAAGCAGATCTATGAAAATCTTGAAAATTGACGGTCCAAAAATGCGTTACAAGATGCACTATTTCCAAAACTTGAAATCCTTTTTTTTCTCATGTGCATGCATCATAATGTCGTGATGATCAATTTGATGATATTTGGGCATTAAAACAACCTATTCTAGTGAAAGTTTTGAGATAAGCTCTAATTTGATTGTTTAGAGGCTAGGCTCCATATAAACTTTTCCCATAATAATAAGGTAACTACAAGTATATCCCTAAAATTCAAGTAAATTAAAAATATGAATCAGCTATCCCCTCATTTATCACTATATATTAGTAAAAAAAAACATAGGCTAAAAACTCTTTAAAAGTATAATACAAACTGATCTATATGAGAATCATAGGTGAGGCAATCATAGATTCAAATATCATTCACATTATCACAAGGCTCACATTATCACAAGGCTATGTGATTTCAATGAGCTTAATGCAACGCAAAAGATGTGCTTTAAATGTGTAGCAAAACCTAGCAAGTATCACACTTTTTTCTTACTTAATTAGATCATTAAAAACCTTATTGAACCAGCAAGCTCAATACTTAGTTCAATTGAATATAATAAGCCAAGGGAGGATCACAAAAATTAGATCAAATGATCAAGCACCCCTAAAATTTCAACATCATACGCTTGACTAGATCTAACTATAGATCAAATCAGCATTACATGGACACCTAAGTAGGTGTCAAAATTTATTAGGTATTTAGAAATGCATTAGAATGGTGTAGTGGTTTGCTTTGACGTTTGGTTTTGTCTCAAAAAGGATATAGGAGGGAAAAAAAAAGACAAGAAAAAAATTTTCATTCCCACTTTACCGTTTAAAAAAATTGCTTATGCAGAATCTCGCCTCATGGGGTATTCTCAACCTTGGGGTACACCAAGAGATGACCCCTATTATTAATTTTTCAAATATGTGTCCATGCATATACTGGCAAGCTATGAGACATTAAAAAAATATATGTTAAAAGGAGAAGCTTAATTTGGTGGTTAGGGATCTGGAGAGAGGTGGGGGTCATCATTGGGGAACTGGGTCATTGGGTTTGAAAGTTAGGGTTAGGGATCTGTAAAGGGAAGGTGGGTTGGTTTCATGGAGGCCTAGTTTTATGGTTGGTGTTGCTGTTTCGTTTAAAGGATCTGAGAACAAGGAGGAGTGTTGAGGGATTTGGTGGGTTTGGGTGTTTGCTTTGTTTGTTATCGAAAATATGGGGTATTTTGGTTTGAATGAGCGTGAAGATTGTGGGTCTTGTTCAATTGGGAAATGGAGAGTTTCAGGCCTTTCCGGGGCTGGTTTCACGGGGTTAGGATTTGAAGGTCTGGTTTAAAGATATGCAATTTCTAAAAGAAAATCAAGGGCTTGTATGTTTATTGAATCTATCACATTCAATTTTTAGTGGTTTTTTTTGAAGTGGTATTAGTCTAAGGATTTCTATAATTGATTAGAAAGAAAGAGAAATTACAGCCTAGGCGATTGTGAAGATGTGATTTTAGTCCAATGACTCATGCAAAAGAGCCAAAATTTATTGTTCTAGCACTTGAAGAATGCTATAGTGCTGGTTAGTTAGAAAAAATCATGGGAATGAGCAGGCAAATCAATCATCTTTGTCGAAACATTCAATCGTTCAGTTGTTCCTACCCAAGTTAGAGAGAGAAAAAGAGAGAGGTGGCTTTCAATTGAGAGAGAGGAGGTGGTGTTGGAGAGATAGGGTTCAAGAGAGAGAAAGCTACTTTCTTATGAGGTTTCTGATGGATAAAGTAAAACTTAGGTAAGCAGGAGAAGAATGGAATTAGGTAGTGATGGTGAAGGTAGAGATGGTGTAGGTAGAGGTTTTGTTGATAGGTGTAGGTAGAGGTTTTGTTGATAAGTCTAATGGTGTTGTCTCTGAGATTCCTAAAATGCTGATTGATGGGATGAATGATGTTGTTAGGAAAGCTCGACAAATCATGGTAGGTTCTTTTTGTCCCCCTTTGGATGACACTTTTGGTCTTGAGTGATTGGGCTAGACGTGGGTGGGGGCTTCCGTATTTGCCAGAAGTTTTCTCCTTAAGTAAAGGTCGGCCCGCCTTTATTTTACGATCTGATAATGATGTTGCTCGTGCTTGAATGGAGAAATTTTACAGAGTTCGGGGTTCGTTGATGACCCTGTTGGAATGGAGCCCTATGATGCACTCGTCTTTCGTGCAAAAGGACTTTATCTGGGTACGCTTATGGGGTGTTCCCCTTCATGTTTGGAATGTATTAGTGTTCAAGAAAATCATCAATTCTTTTGGAGAATATTGTGATGTGGATCATGAGCTCTTAAGTGGTCCCAATGCTTCTTTTATCAGAGTTAAGATTAATAGATTCTTGGGTATCAAGTGCCCGAGGTAGATAAGACTACAAGTAGGTCGTGATCTGTTTATGATTACATGTGGTTCAGAATCACCGTTTACAACCTATTCACAAGCAACCTTCATCAAAGTAAGGTTTATGCTAATGAAGAGGGGTGGACTAAGGTGCACAATAGAGGTAAGAAGGTAATTCCAGTCAGGTTTCTGGTGATAATAGAATGGAAAAATTTGAATATGGATGGAAATCATTCAGGCCGTTACTATTGCAGGGTAAACGGCAAAGAGTTACAAAGTTTCTAACAACCCGAAAAATTTGGGTTCCCATTCGACGGTTTCCTGATTCTACAGTTACCTCGTATCCAGCTCAGATTATTCCAAAGGAAAATGTGAGTGGTGGTAACACGCGAGTGTTGATGGGCCTTGCAAGTTCACCAACTGCTATGAATTCTTTTTCCCGGGTTGAGGTGGCGCAATGTGACACTGAGGCAGGCTTCAATCAAGAAAATCTTAGGAAGGCAAGTTTTGGAAACTGCCTCTGTCGTGGGAATTGGAAGGTGAGGGTGGTGGGTCAGTTTCAACAAATGCCGGTGTCGGAAAATCTCAGCACTGTTGCATCCGAACAACTGGCCAGAATCCTCCTATGTATGCTTATGATGACTAGAAGATTTACGTTTCTCCCTTGTCGTAGAGCAGCGAAGAAGAGAACATCCCCAAGTGTGAGATCACACTTTGATCCTTTGCTGGTTGATCATACGGCGATGGTTTCGATGGCTGAGTCAGTGGAGGATGAAGGTGAATGGTCGGTGAAGATTGATGATCCTGAGGAAGGTGGAGAGAAGATTGAGAAGAGCGAAGCTTTTGACCCTATGATGCCAATGGTGGTTTCTGATACTGTGCCACACATTGCTGCCATTCCTCATTCTGTTGCTCAGAGGGGGGACATCGATGAAGACAATAAAGATGATGCTCGATATAGGGTTTTGCTTGATGACATGGGGCTTGACTATCGAGTTCCCATTATTGTGGTTATCTAGGCGATAAAGAATATGAAGAAGTCAGAGAAACGGGCTGAGAGGTCTGCTCAGAATAAGAGGGTTGAGAAGGCAATCCAAAAAGGGCGAGTGACTGATTCGAAGGTGGCTGAGAAGAAGGATGCTGAGGAGATAAAGATGTCTAAGGAGGATTGTGGTGTTCCCCTGTACTATACCCCATAGCAAAGGAAAGAAGTGGGCTCAATCCAGGGCCAAAGATAGGAAGGCGGCTGCTCTTTCCAAATTCTCGGCTAGGCTAAGGGCTTGTGGCCCTAATTTGGTCAGCACAGAGCCGATTGCGAATGCGGATGATCTACTATCTGTGAGCTCGATTGATGGTTCTAACATCAAGGTCAGTGGACTTTTGCTAGAACGCTTCTTCTCTAGAACTGATGTTGAAGGTCCATGTTCTTCTTCCAACTTTTTCTGGTGCTCGTTTTAAGTTGGAATGTTAGAGGGTTAGGGAATGTAAGTAGGAAAATGGATGTTTTATTTCTTGCTAACAAGTATAGACCTGATGTTCTTTTATTGTAAGAAGCTAAACTTCCCAACCCATCTGTCATGGGGGCTTGGGAAGTTTGGGGTCCTGGCTCGGTTTGTTTTATTGGTTTAGACATTGTTAGGGCCTCGGGTGAGCTTTGGGTGTTGTGGAATCCTCAAATTCTACAAAGTTTTGAGATTTGCAAAGCGTATGGGTGGTTAGTTGTTCTTTTCAATGGTCCTGAGCCCAACTTTCATGGGGTCTTGTGAATGTGTATGATCCAAACAATGTGGATCTTAAGGAAGGTTTTCTTAATGCTTTATCAGGGGTTTTATAGCAGTTTAATATACCTTTTGTATGGGGGGTGATTTCAATTTAATTAGATGGCCAGAGTAGTCATCCGTAAGAGGATGCATTAATTCCTCCACGAGACTGTTTAATGCTTTCATTCAGAACTATTATCTGGTGGATTTACTTATGTTAGGTACTTCTTATAATTGGACCAATAATGGTTCAGGGAATCTTATCATAACTAAGATTAATAAATTCCTAGTCTCTAATGAATTTTTGGAGTGCTTTCCATTAGCCATGGTGAAAACATTGCCAAGACTGTCCTCGGATCATACTCCATTGTTACTTGTTTCTAGTAACCCTCTGGGTGGTCTAAAACCTTTTAGACTTGAGATTGGGTGGCTGGATGAAGCAGGAGTGATGGATCTTATTAGAGTAACTTGGGAGAGCTCAATTACCTACGGATCCTTAAACTTTCAGTTGCATAAAAAGCTGCTCTTTATAAAGCACAAGTTGATAGAATGGAAAAAGAAAAATAAGTATCAATTAAGAGCTAAGATTGATGACCTGTTGGAGGAGATTAAGGGGATTGACCAAACTGTGCAGAGTGAAGGTGTATATTTTGAGATACATGCTAGTGCTAGAATCGAAAAACTTAAATTCTTTAAATGAATTTCGGCGATCTAAGGAAGTTTATTGGAGACAAATATCACGTGTCAAATGGCTTAAAGAGGGTGACTTGAACACTCAGTTCTTTCACTCTATAGCCAGTGTACGTAGAAGATAGAATGATATATCCAGTCTTATTATTCAAGGGGTTGCGCAGGATGATATAGATGGCCGAAATTTGGCAGTTATTGATCATTTTCGTAAGGCTTTTACATCAAAGGTATGTGTTACCCCTAGTATGGTTCGTATCCCCTTTAAAATCTTCCTGTGGAAACTGCAGCACAGTTAGAAATTGATGTGTCTATGGAGGAGTTAAAAGCTGCAATGTTCTCGTTGGCAGGGGATAAGGCACCAGGACCTAATGGTTTTTCTATGTGTTTCTTTCATAGACTTTGGTCTATGATTTCGATACAACTTTTAGGTATGGTTCGTAGTTTTTTGGAAAGGGGTGAACTGTTTAGAGGGATTAACTCTACTTTATTGTACTCATCTCAAAAAAATCAGGTATCAAAGAATTCACAGATATCAGACCTAGTTGCTTACTTACCAGCCTATACAAAATTGTTGCGAAAGTATTGGCTATGCGTTTGAAAAAAGTGCTAGGTTTGATGATTTCTGGACTTCAAGCGGTATTTATTCAGAATAGGTTGATAACTGATAGTATTTTACAAGCCCAAGAATGTATTCATTCCAGAATGGAAAGTAAGGAACCGAGGGTAATTATTACGTTGGACATGAAGAAGGCAGAGTAAAATAGAGCATACTGTGAGAAGTTTTAAAGTGTATGGGGTTTGGTAGAAAGTGGGGCAAATGGATTTATGGTTGTTTATTCTCAACACATTTCTATATTCTTATTGATGGGTGCCCCAAAGGTTTCTTTAAATCTACCAGGGGACCCTTTATCGCCTTCTTATTCACTGTCTATGAAGAATGCTTCAGTTTGATGACGTCGAATGTGGTGAATAGGGGCAATTTTGAGGGATTTTCTGTTTGTCAAAATGGTCCTATTATTGCACACCTTCAGTATGCTGATGACACTCTGATTTTTACATAGGCCAAGGAGTATATTGAAAATATTGGCATGTTTCAGAAGTGTTGTGAGGTGGAGTGGGTTTAAAGGTAAATACGATAACGTCCTTGGTTGGAGTTAATTGTAGTAGGGAACTGACTGAGGAGCTAGCTCTGATTCTTGGATGGACAATTTCCCCATTTCTTACTTAGGCCTTCCTATTTCTGATTCTAGATTACCTATTTCGGTTTGGGATTGAGTGATCCAACGTGCCCAAGTAAAGTTGGATTTATAAAAGCCTAAATATCTGTCTCTTGAGGGCCGAGTGACCTTGTTGAAATCCTATATGGCACATTTACCTATTTATCAAATGTCTCTACTGAAAATGCCAGCAAGTGTGGTTAAGAAGATTGAAAGGATGATGCGATGTTTCCTCTGAGGTTCTTTTGGAGATAATAAAAAATATCATTTGGTAAAATGAGATAGAGTTTGTACCCCAAAAAATGAAGGAGGTCTTGGTATCTGGAGAGTGGCATTGATGAATGAGGCCTTATTGACAAAATGGTGGTGGCATAGTTTATGTTTCAAGGACCAACTTTGGTGCAAGGTCCTGACTGCAGAATATGGTGTGGATAACTACAGTGTGTGGATTGGAGGTGGCAAAAGAAGTAAATTGATGTCTGTTTTTTGGAAAGATATCTTTCTGTTCAAAGCCTATCTCCATAGAGACATCCAATGGTGTGTGGGGAATGCAGCCCAAATTCTATTTTGGCATCATAAGTGGCTCGAGGATAGTCCTTTGAAGATCACTTTCTCTAAATTATTTGCTAAGACTTCTTATCCTAATGCTTTGATAAGTGATACTTATCAAGTGGTTGGGGAGCAGGTGGTATGGGATATTCAGTTTCCTTATAACCGTGTTAATGATAATATGGTGGCACAGATCATGGGCCTGTTATCATAGTTACAGGAAATGTGTATATTCAATTATATTGGTGATGAGTTGGTTTGGGAGCACAGTAAGGATGGTCTTTTTTTGGTAAAAGCCATGCACTCTCTCTTGTTTCATGATCACACTACAGATGGTCAGTACTCCAAATTTCCCAAATATGGAAGTGGTCTATTCTTCACCAAGTTCAATGTTTATATAGTTGGCTGGGCAAAATAAAGTTCTTACCATTGATAATCTAATTAAAAGAGGAAAGATCTTACCCAATGTATGCTTAATGTGTAAAGAGGATGGGGAGTTGATTTCACATCTATTTCTTCACTGTCGCCTTGTCACAGGTATTTGGAACTATTTCTTTTATTTGCTTGGCTTTAGGATGACTCTACCTCAAAGTGGTTTGGGTATCATCTCACAATTGATGTTTCTGGCTCTACCTAAAGTGGTGTCTGTGATTTGGAAAATTGTAAGAGGTACTATGTGTTGGGAAATTTGGAAAGAGCGCAATAGACATACTTTTGAAGGACAAATGCTTTCTGATGATGGCCTTCTACAACGTATACTTCATATTATATGGAGTTGGTTATCTGTCACCAAAGATGGGAGATGGATTACTAAGATCGATGTACATTTAAATTTAGCCAATCTTGCTTTTTCTAATAGGACAAGGCCGAGAATGAACAACAGATGGATACCCCATGTACTAGGTTGTTTGAAGCTAAACTTTGATGGTGGTTCTATGGGTAATTCTAGGAATGCAGGGGTTGGAGGTGTAGTGCGAGATTGGACTGGGTCAATTATTCTCTCTTATGCTGGACCTATTGGGTGGGCAATGGCTAACATGGCAGAATTCACAGCGTTGCTTAAAGGATTCATGTTTATTAAAGCCATGAATTTGGGCCATTTCATTGTTGTGGAAGGTGATTCTTTAAATGTGATAAAGTGGTGCAACAAGGAACTTCGTGTTGCTTGGATGTTGCGATCGATTTGGGGCCAAGTTTTGGACTTAGAAGGAGTATTATTGCTATCCTTCTAGCATGTGTTTAGAGAATCTAACGGTATTGCTGATGGATTAACTAAAAGAGGATTCCATTTCGATTTTGAATGATGTAAATACTAAGTGATGTGAATGCTGAGAGTTGTAATCATGGTTTAGTTGGTAATAAAATTTGATAACATTAAAAAAAAAATTATTAGGTACTTGGGTGTCCAGTATGTGGGGCAAAAAACCTAGTACTTCCCTGACATGTCCGTATAAATACCACTAAATAAGACAATCACAATTTCCTACATATTAAATACATCTATGCTTAGTGGCAAAGTGGAAGAGGTAGGCATCACATTTAGGAGCCATGATATCTCAATGTTTTATTGAAGAAAATAATGTTATTTGTATATATATTGTATTGTACGATTATGCTCATTTAAAGCTACTTCTTAGATGGAGTGATAGTGAGCTATTCATATTTAAGCAGTCCAAGGTTTAAATCCTAACCAAAACCAAGTGAAGCATTGACATGGTACTAAAAAAACATTGATGTCACTCGACCAGCACGGATAAGTGTTAGGGGATGTCTTAGCATTGACACGATTGAACTAAAGAAATATGAAGTGTTGGAGTAACACTGCAAACTGCACATTTGAGTATGAACGCTTTCAATTTTCAAAATCAAACCAAGGGAGAATTAGGAAGAAACATGACCTTGATTTTTTGCAGTTTGGGATCTTTTGGCTGCAAATGCGTGTGTGATGTGAAGTTTTAGTTTTAAGTAGTTTCCAAAGATCGCGGTAGGGAGTGTTATATTATTGTGAAAGGTTCATATAGAGCTAAGGCTCTAAACAATCAAATTTGAGCCTACCTCTAAAATTTCACTAGAAGAGGTTGTTTTGATCCTCAAATATCCTCAAATTAATCATCTCGACATCAAGATACATAAACATGAAAAAAAAATAGATTTCAAGTTTTGGAAATAGTGTATTTTGTAATGTATTTTTGGACCATCTATTTTCAAGATTTTCAAGTTTTCATAGATCTATTGATCTACACTATATTTGAAGCTTTAAACTTTATAAATAAAGATGAAAATATATTTTAAGGCTATCACAAATATTTTTAGTATTGAAACCTCATTTCTCCACACTATTTGAAGGTAGGCTCTAATTTGATTGTTTACAGCCTAGGCACTATAGAAACCTCACCTTATATTATTAGACAAAGAAATAAGTTTTTTATTGGATTTTTTTTCTGGCCACTCATCCTGGTTGTTTCCTAGTTCATACACAATTCTATAGGCAATGGCCGAGCATGAAATAATGCGCACAGGTGGCATCATTTTCCATATGGCTCATGCCATATTGAGGTGAAAATATGACAAATAAGTCTATACTAAAATCCAAAATATCTTACTAAATTAACCCTATTGCAAAATGAATAGTTTCACAGTTATAGTAAAGTGGCTGATATCACTTACAATACCTTAAAGCTACAGCCTTCAGTAATTGCACTCAACTAAATGAAAATAGATTTTACATTATCTCAAGATTCAAAATAGAATGAGTATATTTTGTGGAGATTATCTCTTGAATAGTAAAATTATCTCATAAAACTATTAACGTGGTCAAATCGTCCAATGTGGTAGTTATTCTACGAGGCCTTTAAGAAAATATTTAAAAATATCTAAGTTGACCTGATTTAGAATTTTGGATGCTAAAACAAAAGGGTGATTTTGGTAGTATTCCATCCTTAAGTAGCCCAAGCCATATGATATGAATGCCCCTGCTTGTTTCAATTTTTTAAATCTAGGACATGTTTTTTATAATAAAATATCTTGTTCAAGGTTCCTAAAACGGAATAAGTAGGAGAATTTGCATTATATAACTTAGTGAAGGCCGCATGAGCCAAATGACCAATTTACCTTTAGTTATTCAAGCTTAGGAACTCGAAACTCTTTTTCTTTTTTCTTTTTTTCATTGGATATGCTTGTTTTTGGTCGCTAGCCCTAAACATTGATAGGTAATACTTGAGTGTCACAAGAAAATTGATAGCTATACATGGCTTTTTTAGGGGCAGAAAATTGTCGTCCCATTTTTCTCACTTGAAATAATTATTTTGTGTTATTGATTCTGAACATTCAGCGATAGTTTTATTGTTTAGATTGAACTACCCCGTCTTGTTCGAATTTTAGAGCTTGGAATTACCCCCGCTTGTTCGAACATCATAACTTGGAATTTTCCTTTTCACTTGGAAGTCCTTTTCTCGAGTTACTAACTCTAAACAAGTAGAAATATCCACATATAAAAATATCCCTACTTGTTTAAAGTTATAAATGTTAATCAAGAACAATTTGGGCTTTTCCAAATAAATTTTTGATGAGTTATCAAAAGTGAAATTAATTCTTTATAGTAAGCCCTCCAATGTTTGATTGGTTGATTTGATCACTTTAATGATGGTAAAATGTAATTTGGCCATTTTAGTGACATTTTCATTGATCTCAATTTAGCCATTGAATTTCAGCTTATGTTTGTTTTTGTTTTTTTTTTTTTTGACAATAGCACTTAACCTTTATTGCAAAATGGTAACTTTCAACTTATGCTTGAGATGAATCATTTCCTCCATTATTCAGCTTTCAAGGGGGAAAAACGGTTCATCTCATGACCATTTGTTATTGATTACAAATCGCCTAGATTAAATATAGAATCCCATTTCTATAAAAGAAAACTAAACTATATAGTAGTTTTATTCATGTCCTCCCTTTTAGGGAAAAAGTTTGTATAAGGTTGCAACCTTATACTGTTGAGGTAAGGTGCATCTCAAAAATCCTACAGTGGAGAGTGTTTCTACATAGGAGAACCCTTCAACTGATCATCTCGACCTTGAGATGAATGAACATTAAGAAAAAAAAAATTTCCAAGTTAAAAAATAGTATATCTTGTAAAAAGTCATATGAATTGTCTGTTTTTCAAGATTTTTAAGTGTTTATTGAACTGCTCGATTTGTACCATTTTTAAAATTTTAAATTTTTTAATTGAAAATAAAAAAAGATTTTTAAACGATCATAAAATTTTCGACGTTGAAACGATATCTCTAAGTAAATTTTATAGATGCACCTGACTTCTACAATATAAGGAGACAACCTTATACAAACCTCACCACCCCCCTTTAGCCCGTTTAAATTAGACATGTAACTATCTTGTTCAGATTTTGAAATCCTCGTCTAAAAGGAAAACAACAGAGTCAAATGGATGGTCGGGATGATTGCCCTTTAGCAAGCTAGGGATACGAGTGATAACCTAGGTTATATTATTATTTAATCCTATTATATATTCCCCAATATGTTGAAAAGGAAAATATGATGAAAGAGTGAAAGCTATCTTACAAAATCATTAAAGGGCGCAAAAGATCACATTTACCACTGCAAGGTTCACTGCTTACGTCTTAGTTCGTAAAGATATCTCCTCAAAAAATTTGTTCAAAATTTCCCATATTATTTTTATTCTTATTCTTATTCTTATTCTTATTTTTATCCAGGGTTGAGAATTATAAACAACTTAGGGTAATTTAACCTATTTAAGTAGCTCAAGTTAAAATATAAATATATCATTGATTGTTCAGGATTGGGAACGCAAAATTACCATGTCACAAAAATGCCCTTGGTGCCATATTGCAAACAATGAGAGTATGTTTTAACAATTATGTAGTTCCCTTTCATAATTCTGAATAACCAAGGATATTTTTATAAGTATGCATACCAAATGCCCTAGTTATTAACTTTGGAAAAAAGTAATTTGTGAATTTTAAAACATTTTTTCTTGGGAAAGTAATTACTAAATGAATTCTAAAAAGTAAAACCTCCATTTATGAGATCTTTTGAGCCCTTTAGTAATTTTGTAAAATAATTCAGGCTCTTTAAAAATATATTAACAAAAAAAACTTTATCTAAATTTGGTAGTTTGAAAAAAAAAACAGGTTAATTTGTAAAAAAAGAAAGTGTTGAATGCAATTAGGCAGGTTTCTTGCATTTCACTAGAAACTCCCTAGTCAATTTGATGCGAGCAAGACACAGTTCCAATTGTAGTGTTCTGCATTACTCATCAAATCTTGTATTTTTTTTAACAAAGGAACAACACATCCCAAACGTTCCTTGCTCTCATTGCAGGCATCCACTTTTTTTTTTTTTTTTTTTGGTAATTCAGTAGGGACAGGAACCCTTGCGAGCCGTTGAAATAAAATTTCAAACGTTAAGTTGTGGCATCTGCCTCCCTAACCACCTAACCTTGCACCCATTGGCTCCATTTATGGAAATCGGAAGCAAACTCTAAGATATAAACTGCCTTGTATTGTATATCATCAAGCCTTTTATAAATGGAAAATGTGCACAACTAGAGAAATTAAAGTTATAATGGAAAATGAATATCACTCAAGCCGTCAGATGTTAAACCCGGCGGCTAGGGCGCCCCATTCCTTGGCCGCTCACACTAAAACCACCGTTACAGCGGCAATTGTCTAGACTTTGAAAGGAGGAGCGACACATCATAACCGTTCCTCTATAAATCGAACAGCCACAAAGTAATGTCAATTTACACAGAAGAATTAGTTGCGCTGATTATATGGATCAACAGCGGACCCACTTAGGCTGCAACGTGTCAAAATGCTACTGGTTCAGAGGCGACGGTGTGATCACTCTTTGTACCGTACACATTGGATAAGCTTTTCTCTCTCGTCTTGATCCGTTGATAAGCTTTTCTCTCTCGTCTTGATCCGTTGAGAAAACAAGTCCTTTGAAAGTTTATAAAACGCAAAAAGATAACTACTTCTCTCTCTTCTCTCTTATCGAAACACTTCTCTCCCTCTCTCTCTATTTTTCTGCATCTTCTTTTCTTCATTGCTTTTGCTGTATGAATAATGGCTGCCATTTCTTCTCTCTCTTTCGCTGCGGCCACTCCGGCCTCTGAAAGGAAGGGATTATGTCGCCCCACTCTCTCTAACAATCTCTTCAACATTGAACCCTTTCGCCTGCGATCCACCAATGGCTCCTACCTCGTCAATGCTCGCTCCATCGCCTCCTACTCTCCTTCGATTATTCGCTGTGTCAGCTCTGCAACTGGTGAGTTTTGCCGATATTGCTGTGATTTAGCCTCAATTTGTCATTTCTTGGTTTCCTCTTTACTGGTTCGGTGCTGCTTACTTACTGCTTAGGGGAACTAGGGCTCCACTGTAAGTGTATTGTTTTAGGGTTCTATAGGGCGCCATTCCCCGTGCTTCAACTACAGTAGTACAGTTGAGTGGTACCATGACTGATAATTTACTGACTATAGTGGGAATTGGAATTGTGAGCATGCTGAATAATTATTTCTTGGGAATTTCCTTTTCTGGAAAAATGGAAAAGGAAAGAAACCATTGGACATTATTCTCGAATTGCAACGAAACTTGTGATCCTGAACTGGTAGTTTTACAGCGAAGTTGAAATTTAGAAACCTTGATAGAGTGGGTCTATTTGTCTTCTATGTCAAAATTTATGGAAATTGACTTTGATTTTTCATTTGTTATGATATGCATGCTATGTATAACAAAATTATACATCGTCATCCTCATCAAAGCCTTTTCCCAACTAGTTGGCTAGACGAATCCTGATTTGCCGTTCTGCCTTAGAGGTCATACCCCCAATGAGGCCATAAGTCCCCATATTTATCCTTCCGGGCCTACCCCTTGCCCCTTGTGAGCCTTCCACTTGAACTAACCTGTAACTCCAAATAGGTGTTGTATTGGGGCTATGCCACATATGGCCAGCACACCTAAGTCTATCCACTTTCGTCTTATCGCCTATTGGTGTCACACATCAAATTTTTCAAATTTATTCATTTCGAATTCTATCCCTTCTTGTCTTGCCACCCATCCATCTCAACATCCTTAGCTCTACTACATTCATTTTATGAGTATATTATTTTTTGAACGCCTAACATTCCACTCCATAGAGCAAAGGTGGTCTCACAACTGTCCTATAGAACCTGCCCATCAACTTTATTGGCATGCGGCGATCACATATAAATCCGGTTGTACATCTCCATTTCTCACACCCATATCTAATTGTATATGCGACATGTTCCTCAATCTTTCCATTTCCTTGATTATCATCGCAAGATATCGAAAGTGCTCTCTTTTGATATTTACTGGTCGTAAATCTTAACTCCTTCCTCATCTCTACTCCTATTATTATTAAATTTTCATTCCATATACTTTGTCTTAGAACGGCTGATTTTAAAACCCTTAGATTCTAGAGCATCCCTCCAAAGTTCTAATTTTGTGTTGATGTCTTTTATCGATCAAAACTATGTCATCTACAAACAACATGCATCACGATACCTCATCTTGTAGGTGCCTAGTTAAGTCGTTCATAACTAAGACCGAGGTATGGGCTCAATGCTAACCCCTAATATAGACCTATTGTCACTAAAAACTCACTCGTCTCTCTACTAGTTGTTCGTATACTAGTTAGCGCCCCATTGTACATATCTCTCACCAAGTTGATGTAGTATCTGAAGACTCTTTTTTTTCTAACACCCGTCAAATCAAATCTCAAGAAACTCTATCATAAGCTTTTTCTGGATCAATAAAGACCATGTGGAGGGCTTTTTCCTTCGCCTTAAACTTTTCAATCAGTTGCTTAAGTAAGAAAATGGCCTCAATTGTTAACGCTTCCTGGCATAAAACTGAATTGGTTTTTTAATATTCTTGTTTCATGCCTTAGTTGTTGCTCAATCAATCTCTCTCAGAGTTTCATAGTGTGGCTCATAAGTTTGATCGCTCGATAATTTACACAATTATGTATGTCTCATTTGTTCTTATAAATAGGTACCACAATACTTTTCCTCCATTCGTCTGATATTTTTTTTGTTCTCAACACCTTGTTGAATAGCTTGGGCAGCTAGTCAATGCCAATCTCCTCCATGCATTTTTAAACCTCTATCGGGATACCATCTTTTCCTAGAGCCTTTCCTATCTTCATCCTTTTCAAAGCTTTTTATACCTATGATATCCTAATCCTATTTATGTATCTATGACCTTCGCTTTCATTTATGCCAAAGGTTCCTTCTACTACTATGTTCTCATTGTGTTCGTCATTTAATAATTTTTAAAAATAAACTCTCCACCTTTTGTTGACCTCGTCATCCTTCACCAAAACCATTTGATCCTTACTCTTAATGCATTTAATATGGTTAGATCCCTATACTTTTTCTGTCTCATTGTTGCTAATTTGAAGACAACTTTTTCACCTTTTTTTGTTCCCGGTTTATTGTATAGGTTATCATATGCCTTAAGTTTAGCCTTACTTACTAATCATTATAGCGTCTTTATTAGCATTTTTATATTCTTCTACGTTTTGATTATTTCTATTACACTGCCAAGTTTTATAGCATGATCGTTTTTCGCTAATGGCCTTCTAAACCTCATCACTTCACTACTAAGTTTCCTTATTGGAATTGTTTTTCCCTCTAGATTCTCCTAAAACTTCTTCTGCCACTTTCTTAATACAGTTAGCCATCTTATTCCACATAACATTGACCTCATGTTCAAAGTTCCATTTTCCTTCTTTAACTAATTTATCTCCGAACAATGTTCAAGAAGGCGAAGGCAGCCATCTAGGCGGTGAGGGGTCTGGGCCGCCTAGGCAGGCGCCTAGACCCAAAGGCCGCCGGTGCTTTTTTTTGTTTTTTTTTAAAAAAAATTTTGGATCCCCCAAACCTCCCCCCATTTATTTGTATGTAGAATTGTCTGCTTTTTTATTTAATAAGTTAGCTTTGTATATAATATATTGTTAAGATGTCGGAAGCTAGAAGCACTGATCAAACATAAACATTTATGATTTTAGACTGTAAATAAAACAATTATAATCGAGGATTTTGAAAAACATTGTGAACATTCGAGGATTTTGAAAAAAAAATCGATCTCTCAAAAAGTCTTCTAATCTAGGTTTTTTCAAGTTGTTTCTCACTCAAAAGTTTTCACTAAAATTGTTTTGGGGGGCAAGAATGGCGCCCCAAACCCTTATCCCCCCTTTTAAGGGGGGTAAAATTACATTCTTGCGCTCTCCTGGATTTTTTTCTGCCAAGTTTTAGGCAAAGCTGAGTTGCTTGCCATTTACACTGCCCAGGTGGGCGCTTTGCTTATTCCGTCTAATAGTGTCCACCTCGACTGTGCCTAGGCATTTTCCCAAAACGTCCGCTTAGGTGGCTAAGCAGCTGGCTTTTTGTTCATTGTCCCCAAATAAGTCTAATTTCACATTTTTTAAATTCCTCCACCTAATTCTTGGACACTTATTAATTTCACGTCTTCTCTTCCATGTCTCTATGCAGACGTCCATAACCACGAGCCTATGTTGGGTTGTCAAATTCTCTTCAGGGATAAACTTACAGTCTTTCCATGATGGTCGATCTACCTTCTTAATTGGGAATAAGTCTATCTGGTTTTTATGTGATCCACTTTTATCGGTTATTTAATGTTCATCTCGCTTTTTAGAGTAAGTGTTTGCTATTGTAAGTCGAAGGCCATAGAAATATCCAGAATAGCCTCCCCCATCTCATTTCTTTCACCAAACCCATATCACCTAATATCTTCTACTATCCTTCCCTACATGACCATTTAAGAGGTCCTCTTTCTCTTGGCAACTCTTGGACTATTCTATCCATGTCCTCAATCCTCCCAAAATTCTCTTAATTCTGTCCTCTAATCTTACTTGTGGTGCATAAGCACTAATTACGTTAATTATCTTTTCTCCTAATACAAGTTTAATTAATAGGATCCTATCACCTATTCTCTTGACATTAACTACTTTATCTTTTAAATCTTTGTCTACTGTTATGCTTACACTATTTCTATTATTATCCTTTATATCAAATTTTATGCACATCTATTTCTTTAGTTGTTTTTCATTTCCATTTAGTTTCTTATAGACAAGTTGTGTTTTTTCTCTTTCTTGTCATTGTATCTGCTAACTCCATACTCTTACATGTAAGCATTCCTACATTCCATGTGGCTAGACAAATCTTTTTCTCTTGGACTAGCTTCTTTACCTGTGCTCATCCAAAATGGTAGGAATCTTTGCCGATTTTTCACCCAATCGGACGCCGCTGCGGCACGTTGCTTCTGGGGAACGCTTTAGCTAACCGTTGCTCATTTCTCATTGTACCCAGGTTCCGGTACATTGCGTGGTTTCTAGGGAACACCCTAGCATAAGCAAATACTATAGGTTCAAGATTTATGATAAGTTTTGGTAAAGTTTTATGTTGGCTTCCTACCTAACATAACCCAGCTCTTTTACCCAGGCATGGAACAGGGTAAGGGAAAGTTTAAGGTTCTCACATTTCTTAAACCAACAATAACTATATATCATATCTAAAATAAATAAAACATAGGCCCATGTTGTTTCTTTTTTTTGATACGTCACAACATAGTTTTCTCTTTGTAGTTATAGCAAGAGATGCAATTTTGCTTGTGCCCATTTCATGATATCAACTGATCTCACTTATGAGCACTTAATCCTGGCCATGAGTGGGTATCATTTGGAAAATTGGTAAACCCTGACATGTATGTAAGGTTAAATTTTTAATCCAGAACTATCCAGAACTAATGATGAAATGCAACCCATCATTAATACATCCTTTGATAATTTACCTGAAAAAGAGTCACTTCAATCGACGCAATACTTATTAGGTTCCGGTCTACTACAAGAACTGGTTTCGATAATTAACAGAGGTGATGGTTTGTCTAGTGAGGTTAGATATTTGTAGTCAACAATTGTTAATTGTATGGTCTCTTAGAAGATCTCCTTCATTATCCCTTTATCACTAAGGAACTCAATAGTGTCAAGTGAAGGCTGGCTTGATGAAAAGCATGCTGTAATTAGATTCTTTTTTTTATTCTTCTTTGCCATGTTAGCCAGTTGGAAATGGAACCCTTGATGTCATGTTGTTGCCGCATCACCCTGACCACATGGTCCAAGGCTTAGTGTAGATATATATAGCATATCTACCTCTTGGAATATGAATTTACTTTTGTGATTGATTCCAAATGTTAGAAGCTTGAAGCTTTACTAGATTACTACATCTTTTGCCTATCTTAGCTTAGTAATCCACTAACACGATATATCATTCTAGTGGTGTGCTCTGTAGCTAAGCGTGTTTACTCAATTGTCATATGTTCAATACCAATATTGAATGATATTAACCGTGCTTATTTATTTCCTTTCCTGATAATCTGGACAAATAACCAATTTTGATTTTGATGATTTGTCTTACCTATATTTCATGATCACACTTCAATCAGATTTATAGTTATAAAATATTGATGATGGGAGAACTGACCTGTTCTGTTATTTACGGTTGATGTTTCTAGATGTGCCTACTGTTGCTGAAACAAAGGGCAATTTTTTGAGATCCTACAAGCGTCCTATTCCTAGCATATACAATACTGTATTGCAAGAACTCATTGTTCAGCAACATCTCTTGAGATACAAGAGGACTTATCAGTATGATGCTATATTGGCTCTTGGTTTTGTCACTGTTTATGATCAGCTCATGGAGGGTTTTCCAAGTAATGAAGACCGTGATGCCATTTTCAAAGCTTACGTAGAAGCACTGAAGGAAGATCCTGAACAATACAGGTATGCATCCTCGTAGAACTTTTGGGTGATGTTGATTATTAAACGTGCTATCCTAGGAGCTTTCAATGTATGTTTATTTGGGAAAATATTCCATGTTGTTCTTTTCTATATTTATGGGTTAGTTGTTTATGACACTTGCTTCTCATCCATAATTTTTTTGTTTGGAAGAAGATTGGTTGCCGATAATGGCTGCTAGCGACGCTGTTAGGATGTTTTATTATATTAAGGAGTACTGGCTAGGAAATTTGAGCAGCTAGTATATGGCATTGCTACTTCTTAGAATGCTTTCTCCTGGACTTAAGTGGTTCTGTAACTTTTCTCTGACTGGAAAATGTACAAATCTGAAACCCCAGGGACCTTGCTGGATGAAAATGAGGGTTTATATTTGAAATTATGTTGCAAAACAGGGTCCAAAAGGGACTTATGCAAGGACACTATTTGGTGGATGAAAATGAAGTGGTCAATAAATCAGATATGACTGAACAAAAAGAGGTTAAGATTGTCAATTGCTGAAAACTACATTTAGTTTTGTACTATATGGACCATAGATACTTTGCAGAAATGTTGTGCGGTGATGATAAATGTGAAGTACTTAAAGGAAATTCTGAAACATTGAATCATTAAGCATAATGTGACCTGTGAAGTACTGATTGATCATGATAGACAAACTTCACCTAGTGTTATCAGACAATTATTGAATAATCTACACTTCTATGCCACTAATTGGTGCATGAAATTGTTAATGGAAAATCAATGTGGTTTAACAAATCAATGTACTGGTGCCTCCATATGGGACAAGTCTTTTGGACTGTTTCTGTGGTTGTCACATAGGCTCCATGATTTGTTGAGTTCACAAATCAAAGCTTGACTCTCTTATTTTTCATTTAGAGAATTGCAATGCTCAAATTGACTTTTAGATTTGCATACTCTCATGGATTGACTTTCTTGGGTGACAAGGCATCATTCACAAACATATATACTTCCCATGTATGAGGTCTAACTGCAGTTAAGTGCGGGTGCATGTATTTAACTCATTTTTGGCTTGAGGATTCCTAGTTATTGTGTTCCTGATTAGTAAGCCTTATCATAGGTTCGATTCGCTTGTGTTACTTTCATTCAGAGTTATGTGGATTGCACAACCATGTGCATAATGAGGGTGCATGGATGTACGTTAGGATTCGAGTATATATTAAGTGTTATCACTGCATCACCAGTAAACAGAGATGAGGGAATGCTTCAGTGGTTTCAATGGAAGGGTTGACCCAGTGTTTATTGAATTTGATTAATAAAACAGGAGTGGTATTTATGAGATGAGCTGAGCACCAATGGTAGTGAACATCCCTTTTTAAGGGAAAATAATGAGAGGAAGTTTGTGGTCTCCACGGGTCATTCTCATTTTATTGAGTTCTATATTTGACATCAGGTATCATACAAAAATATATACATACACATGTTAAAGAAAAACACACTCCCCATTCCCACTCAGACTAGAGTGTGGATGTCTAACATGCCTAGCTTTTCCAATGTGTCATTCAACTGATTCTTTCCAAGAACTTCAGTAACCATGATAGCTGCTTGATTACCACAAGTAAAGATTAACGCTAGACATTCCTAGCTCTTGTTCACAGGTCATATTTCTCATTCTCTCCATCCTTGGAAAATTAATATATGTATATGTGTGTATGTGCCCACACGTGCGCATAAGGAAAGGTTGCACACTCCCATGAGCTAATGTCTACAGAATTAGCTCATGTTGCAGATACACTCCTGATCCCAGCAAACAATCTCAAAAAGGAAAATGAAGAAAGCTAGAAATAGGTTTCTCTAGCAGAGAGATAATTCAGCGAACACCACCTTCCATTTTAGATCTATGCCTCCAAAAACTAAAAGTTATATTTTTTTTCTCTTAAATAAATGCTCATCTAGTGATGATGAGGACAACCACAAATTTCGGTGTCAAACAAATCCATATAAGGGCTTGATCTAACACCTTTCTTTCCTTTCCTAAAATAGACAGCTTGTGTTCATTTTATTTTCTCTTTCTAAGAAAACCATTTTCTAAGGGTTTTTTTTTTTTGGATTTTTCATGGTCTTATTCATTGGCACAATTATGGATCATCTACAAAACTTCGCTCATACAAATGCTTGTAGGCATTTTAGGAGCTTTAGAGCCCAGAGCGTGTGTGCATGTATGTGTGTGTTTGTGTGTGTGTGTAGACACACACAAATGACAAACTTAAAACAATTTTTGTGTAGATTATGCACTCCTTTATACTGTTGTTAGGAGAATTAATGAAATTGTTGTGCTTAATATACATTCTTGACAACAAAGAAATTGAAAGGTGCTATAATTTAACATTGAGATTCTTCCACCTTTGGAGCTTCAAATGAAATGACATGACTACAAGTGCGATGGACAGTTGATAAGAACAAAAAGGTACATCCAAGTTCTACCCTTCAGACTAGTAAATGGAGATGGCATATAGGACACATGGACAGTTCTGTCTTTGAAATTGCAAGCAAATTAATTTACTATTTGAAAAGTACAATACAAGAACATGTACATAAACACTTTTGAGAAAAGGGAACAAGCATACAACTCTACTATTCTTGTCTGTAACAATTAATTGATGGATAAAATGAATTAATTGATGATATCATTCATAAATAGTTGTTAAAGATAAAAATAAAAAAAGGAGATGGATTTTCTAAACATGTTAGTGTTGAGATCATCTGTCCATTATAAGAAAGAGAATGAAAAAGATGGATATTGTATTTTTGTACGATGATTGTTTGGTGAATGGATTCTGTGTATAGAATAGAAGGTTGGATAGTATAAAAATCATAAAACTAGGGCCTGAGCCATAAAATGTGGCCCGAGGGCCGGGTCAAGGACGTTCCACCTGAAGGTGATATTTCATCAGAAACATCTTTTGTTTCTTCCTCGATTCTGATTATTGCTCCTATGAAAGGAACAACTGTGAGACTTGTTTCTTTAGAAAATTTTCTTCGAGAAAACATATCTGCCAAAATATTGTTTTTTCCAGAAATATGCTTATACTCAAAATTCCATTGAGAGAACCAATTTGCCCATCTAAGTAATTGAGGATTCGGAAGAATCTTATTTTTGAATTTCAGCATATTTGGAAAAGCAGATAAGTCCATTTCAACAAGGAAAGTATGTCCTGTCAGATGTGTGAGACAAAAAGGCCGTGAAAGGAGTTCATATCTTGTTAACTAGAAAAGGAAAGTTGGCCTTAACCTTTATTTCAAAAATTCACAGTCAACACAGTAGATTATTTCAATATGGTCGAAGAAAGTGTCTCAGATATCTCTTTAGATAGTGTTTCTTCTTCTAGTCCAGATTTAGGTCCCATGTTTTCTAAACAAGAACATCTTTTTGAAATAACCTGTACCCCTGAAAAGTTTTCTAAAACTAGTTCTCAATTAATTAACCCTTATCATATTTATGATAAATCTAGCTTAAATTGGACCAAAAGAATTAAAAAGCTTTGTGGAAAAAAGAACCCTGAAGCCATCAAAGAATATGTTCAAGCCTCCTCTTTTGATCAACACCAAATTCCTGCTACCCAAGCTGAACAATACATCACTATTACTTTGCCCAGAAACCTATTTTCCCAATGGCTTAAAGATGGGTATATGCATATTCATTTTGTTACCCATGTGGATGGAATCCATTCAAGCAACCGTTCTCGAGATATTTGTCTAGGTATGTAATGACAGACAAGTTGGGAATTATTGTCAACTTTGATGAACAAAGGCAGTATTTTCATGTTCAGGAAGTAAAGGGGTAACTATATCAAAAGCATGGTTCTGTAATCTATATACCATTTGATAATGGAGTGTAGCTACAGTGGCTGTTTCAATTTGCTTGGTTCTTGTAACTTGTAATTGGACTTTGAAAGCAGAACTCAAATGAGGGTCTTTGATTGGGATATTAAAGTTTGGGAAAAAGGTAACAAATATGGTGTCAGTGTTTAAGGTTGTTTGCACAGTTCCGATACAGGCATGCTGGTATTCTAAAAATCTGGAATTTAACAAAGCAATTCAAGAAATTGCATCCATATCTTTTCTTCCATGAAATGTAAACTTTCAGAAAGTATTGACAGTGGAATAACATCAACACTAGAAATTAACCTTTAATTCATATTATGTTTTTTGATGCGAGAGATCCTAGATCAACTAGGCAGACGCAGAGCATACTAGTCTCAGTATGAACTGCAGATTAACCCAGTCAACAAAGTAAATATTGGAAATAATCTCAGTAACAAGGCTCTGATACCAATAGAGATGTGCATAACAGCTTAGAAATAGTCAGTCCATTGTTGAATTCCTTAATTATTTAGTCTCTGAATTCTCGGGCCCTGTTAAACATGAACAAATTGCTGCCAGAGAAGAATTTTTTCAGCTTAAATATTGTTCTTTCAAGAGACAAGATCTTGAAAAACATTTTTCAGAAATGAACAAAAGATACCATAAAATAGGAGGAATTGATGATATCAATTTGAAACAATTTTATCTTGAATCCATACCTCCTACTCTTCGTAAAGAAGCAACAAAGACAATGGAAAATCAAGGACTTACTATTCAAAACACCAGTTTTGGTGAATTATATCAGTTTGTTCTCCATGCTCTGGAAAGACTCTGCAACCAAGTTGAATTTGTGAAACAAATGGAAAAAAATAAGTATTTGCTGGGAAAATCTTGTGATAAACCATATCTCAAGATTAAATGTGATACAGAAAAACAGTGTTCATGTCCACCTGCCTCGAAACGAAAAAAGAAGTTTGAGCAAAAGAGGAAAAAGAAGAAATTCAAAAGATTCAAATATCTTCGTAGATCAAGATTCAGAGGACACAAGAAAGGAGATAGATGCTATGTTTGTGGAAAGCAAGGACACTTTGCAAAAGATTGCCCAAACCAGAAAAAGAAAAGAAAGATAATTCATCTTTTGTCACGGTTTTAGAAGAAGAAATTGATGATGATTTAGAATCTGTGTTTTCTCTTAATGATGAACAGAGCCCTGAAACATTGATATCCATTTCTTATTCTAGCGATCATGAGCTAAATGAAATAAGCAACTCCCTTGTTCCAGAGATACTGTCTCCACAGGATGAAATTTCAGACATAAACAGTTTACCCTAGCAGCCTACCCCTATAGCTCTTGTTCAGATACTCCAAGAACACTATTCCAAGCCTTTGACCATACCAGCATTTTTTGATACAGGGGCATCAGCTAGTACTTTGAAACCTGATTTATTACCAAAATAGTTTTGGGAAACATGTAACCAGACTTTTAGAGCTGCTAATGGAGAAAAATTTACCATAACCCAAATTAGCAAACCTATTTTGATAAAACTGTTTCCAAAACTGGTTATCCAACATAAACTCTTTGGATCATATTTACCCAACAAAGAACTTTTACTTGGAGTTGATGTTTTGCACCAAGTAAAACTTCAATGGACTTTCAAATGATTACATTATAGGAACCTAACCTTGCCTTGGATAGCTTGTATAGACCAACTATACACCTTAGAATTAGTCAAACAAAAAATTATATCAGAAAAAATAAAGACATAAATCCTACAAAGACTTCTCATAGAGGTTTAAACCCAGATTTGTTGGAACAAGCTAAGCTAGATATACAAGATTTGATAAAGGAACAGTTAATTGAGCCTACCAATTCTCCTTGGGCTTGTGAAGTTTTTTATGTAAATAAAAGAGCTGAACAAATTCGAGGAAAACTCAGGTTAGTGATCAATTACCAACCTTTGAATACGTTCCTCTCTGATGATAAATTCCCTTTGCTTAATCAAATTGCACTATTTTCCTAGTTTTCTCATGCTCACATTTTTTCCAAATTTGATTTAAAATCAGGATTTTGGCAAATAGGAATTCACCCAGATGATCGTCCTAAAACAGCCTTTTGTTTACCAAATTACCATTTTCAATGGACGGTTATGCCTTTTGGTTTGAAAAATGCACCCACATATTTTCTAAAAGTTTTAACCACCATTTTCAAACCAATCTCAACACAGGCACTGATATATATAGATGACATACTCCTGTTTTGTCTTGATCTAGAAAGCCATGTTCTTTTGTTAGATAAATTCTACTCCCTATGTTGTAAGTATGGTATTATGCTTTCTGAAAAGAAATGTGTCTTTGCTACTACAGAAATAGACTTTCTTGGTATGCATTTTCACAATGGAATGTATAAACTTCAACCTCATATAGCTAAACACCTCCTAGAATTTCCTGATACTTTGTCTTCTATAAAGCAAATCCAGCAATTTTTAGGAATTGTAAATTATATGCCCCCTTTCATTCCCAACATTCCTTGTTCACTAGTCCTCTTTACCTTTTGCTAAAGAAAAAAGCACCGCCATGGACAAGAAAACAGACTGAGTGTGTTCTGGAGCTCCAAAGATTATCTCAAAACTTACCTTCTTTAAAAATTCCTTCTACTGGAAAAAGAATTTTGCAAACAGATGCTTCTGATGAATTTTGGGCTTGTATTTTACTTGAAGAAAAAGAAAAAGACAGAAGGATTTGTGGATACAAAAGTGGAAAGTTCAAAGACTCTGAACTTCATTACTATTCAACATTCAAAGAAATCCTTGCAGTAAAAAGAGGAATTGAAAATTTTCAATTTCATCTGATAGGACATACTTTCCTTGTTGAAATGGACTTATCTGCTTTTCCAAATATGTTGAAATTCAAAAATACGATTCTTCTGAATCCTCAATTACTCAGATGGTCAAATTGGTTTTCTCAATGGAATTTTGAGTATAAGCATATTTCTGGAAAGAACAATATTTTGGCAGATATGTTTTCTCGAAGAAAATTTTTTGAAGAAACAAGTCTGACAGTTGTTCCTTTTATAGGAGCAATAATCAGAATCGAGGAAGAAACAAAAGATGTTCCTCATGAAATATATGACATCATTCTCAGAAAAACAATGGAATCAAGAAATGAGGATATGCAACAAAAAATACATGAAATATTAAACAGAAATCATGGAGAAATTTTTCAAGGAATTCGATGCCACCCTACATATCTATTTTTATCCCTATTCCAAACCAGACATTATTATAATATGCCAAAAGAAGCTATTTGCTTCCTCTAGTATCTTACCCAAAACCACCATATATGTTTTAATTTTCATGTAAGGAAATTATTATCTTACCTCAGACACTGTCATTTCCTACAATAGAACAATTACATCCACCCCAATCCCAGAGCCTTCAATTTCTATAAATTCCTTTTAAAGCATTACCATTATAATCAATGGATTGAATCCTTTGGTTATCCTCACCGACCTTCTATCATTATAGCTTTCCATCAAGACCTTAGACCTCAAATCTATCCTGAACATACCTTTTTCACCCAACATCCCCTAATCCAAACCATTGGATGGTATGATTCTAATCTCCTGAATTTTTGGATATTTCAGACAGAACTATGGAAAGAATTAAAAATTCTCATGTACTACATTAACAGAATCCAGCCAGAATGGATTCCTTTGGATGTCTATACAGGAACCACAGTTTGGAATGATGAGACTCCTCGAGGAGCAGCACTGCTACACCAACTGCACATATGGCTTGCTGATCATCCTCCTCCTGCAGAAATACAAACAGATAGTTCTAGTGATGACACATACATTGGACCCTCACACAGCCCGTACAATCCTTCTTCACCAAGCTATGATTCTGATGGTTATCCCCTCAATTATGACACTGATTGAAAAACACTGTTCAACTCTATTGTGTCAGTAGCACTGTGCAACACTATTTTGTCGGCAGCACTGTTCAACACTATTGTGTCGGCAGCATTGTGCAACACTATTTTGTCGGCAGCACTGTTCAAGATAAGGCCACTTGTCCACTGTTCACTATTCATGTCGGTCACCTGTCAACTGTTTACTATTCATATCGACCACCTGTTCACTGTTCATGTCGGCCACCTGTCCACTGTACATCCACTTTTTACTGTTTATAATGGCCACCTGTCTAAGCCAGTTGTTTTATTTTATTATAGTTTGGAATCCAAATTTCAAGTCCGGCGCCTATATAAGGCCCCTTATGTCAGTTGTAACGGCAGAGTGCTACTTAGAGCCTCTCAGCCTAGTTTCTTTCTGTTGGTGTGCTTCTTCTTTCTTACTTCTGCATCTGCTTGTAAGCTTCTTACTTCTGCCTCTGTTTGTAAGCTTCTTGCTTCTGTCTCTGCTTGTAAGCTTCTTACTTTTGCTTGTTGCTTGTATGTGTAAGTTTGATCCTTATAGCTGTTACTGAGATTATTTTCAATATTTACTTTGTTGACTGGGTTAATCTGTAGTTCATACTAAGATTAGTATGCTCTGCGTCTGCCTAGTTGATCTAGGATCTCTCGCATCAGAAAACATAGTATGAATTAAAGGTTAATTTCTAATGTTGATGTTATTCCACTGGCAATACTTTCTGAAAGTTAACATAACAGCAGCTCTGTGTGAGGCAAAAAGGCCGTGAAAGGAGTTCATATCTTGTTAACTAGAAAAGGAAAGTTGACCTTAACCTTTATTTGAAAAATTCACAGTCCACACAGTAGATTATTTCAACATGGTCGAAGAAAGTGTCTCAGATATCTTTTTAGATAGTGTTTCTTCTTCTAGTCCAGATTTAGGTCCCATGTTTTCTAAACAAGAACATCTTTTTGAAATATCCTATACCCCTGAAAAGTTTTATGAAACTAGTTCTCAATTAATTAACCCTTATCATGTTTATGATAAATCTCGCTTAAATTGGACCAAGAGAATTAAAAAGCTTTGTGGAAAAAAGAACCCTAAAGCCACCTCCTCTTTTGATCAACACCAAATCCCTGCTACCCAAGCTGAACAGTACATCACTATTACTTTACCCAGAAACCTATTTTTCCAATGGCATAAAGATGGGTATACGCATATTCATTTCGGAGCCATCAAATTAGCCTTAACATTTCATGGAAGGAAAGGTATGGAAGTAGTTTCCTGAATTGCTTTGTTAAATTTCAGATTTTTAGAATACCAGCATGCCTGTATCGGAACTGTGCAAACAACCTTAAACGCTGGCACCATATTTGTTACCTTTTTCCCAAACGTTAATATCCCAATCAAAGACCCTCATTTGAGTTCTGCCTTCAAAGTCCAATTACAAATTACAGGAACCAAGCAAATTGAAACAGCCACTGTAGCTACACTCCATTATCAAATGGTGTATAGATTACAGAATCATGCTTTTGATATAGTTATCCCTTTACCTCCTGAATATGAAAATACTGGCTTGTTCATCAAAGTTGACAATAATTCCCAACCTGTCTGTCATTACATACCTAGACAAATATCTCGAGAATGGTTGCTTGAATTGATTCCATCGACATGAGTGACAAATTATGAAAATTTTCAAAATCAAAGTCAGCCAGTGATGCAATCAGATTCTAGAATGACAAGAATGCCTGATGGAATAGTACATATAAGTTTTCAGACACCAAGAGCTATTGAAAATCAAACCAGAAAAATATTTCCTACCCAATTTCAAGGGCTACTTGAAAAAGTTCCAATTGCTGCCTTTGACAAAGCAGGGAAACCAATTTATGAACAGAAAACTTCTGATGGTCATAATTGTTTGATATTTGCAATTGTTCCACTTGTCTCAGAGATGATTTTGGTGAAACACCAAAAAAGAAAAATAGAAAGAAAATTTCATCTCAACAAAAGCTTCATCAGAGATATCTTGACGGTGATCCAACAGTTGGATTACTTGGAGAGAGTTCAGGAAAATGGGATTATTATGTAACTTATGATAAGCAAAAACCCAAGCACACTGTTTCAGAGATCGTCCCTACAAGATGGGATGATCAGGATGATGAATCTAAAAGAAAAATTCACATTCCATGATGCTTAGCTTTCGACCCCCAAAGTTCAAGTTATGCCTCAAATTTTCCTCCATTACATGATTATGAAAAACTTCAGGAAAATGAAAAACATGTATGGAAGATAAAAAATCCCAGTACTAGAGATGTCACTGGAGCACAAAGGTCCATATCTCTAGCTAAAGCAAGCTGAAAATGCTAAATCACAGAATTTAGCTTTACTTCAAATTGAAGAAAAACATAATGTTATGTGTCTTCACAGTTACAGGGCTTAGTTGGCATAATTGTTCAATTGAAAGAAAAGATTCAACTGGTGCATGAAGAATTGATGCAGATCTTATATACAGTAGAGGATATTCTTGAGCAATCCTATTTACTGAATCATAAAGGAAAGGAAAAAGCTTTTTTAGAAAAATAATTACAAAGCCTTGAAAAAGATCTTTGGATGAAATCTCAATACCCTCAGCCACAATACCATTCCCAATTTCAACTCCTACTTGCAAACCCATACACTCAAAACTACCCTACATTAAGAAGTTCTGGCCCTTTCCCACCTACTAGAACACTTTACCCACCTACAGGTTCCCACCTACTAGAACACTTTACCCACCTACAGGTTTAATTCCACCAGGAAATTTTGGTTTTAGAGCTTTAAGTTCTGTCTAGGTTCCTTACAATCAACACTTTAACTATGTAATCAATTTAAGATTTCACATACTTACAACTTGTTTTTCACTGTAACTCAAAAAGGAAACCAATAAAGACTCAAATATTAATGACATTTAGGAAATTAACAACTCTATGGAGTCCCAAAGCTATAACAACAAACACAGAGCACATAGAGAAACAAACTATACCACTTCACTCACTTACATATACATGGACTGCACATACTCTTTTCTCATCAACATAAACCTTCCCAAAACATTACAGACTCAATTCTCCATGGCACGAGACATTTACTCAAAATTACAGCAAAGTAAGTCCAAGGAACCGAGGGAAGGCCAGTGGTCGAAGCCTTTGTGCCCGGGTCAGCAATCAGATCTTTTAGGGATTTAATTTTGTCCTATAGATGATAGCAAGGATGGTTTGTAAACACGAGTGCTGATCCCACTTAATTACTAGGAAGCTTAAGCACACTTTCTTACCACTTAATTGGCTCCAAAATATGAGAATGAGACAAATATTTAATGGTGAAAATGGTTGTTTAAAGCAAGGTATAGACTGCTCATGAAAGATGGGAATATATGGCCATGGTTTAGTCAATTTATGTGTAGTTTCTCAAACAAATGCTCTAGGACGATGATCTCACAATTTGATACTTAAATGAACATAAAATGTTTGCTGGTGTGCATCAAAAGTACTCCAAAATACTCAGAAATCTGGTGGTCACTTTGGGAAAATGGTGTCTAAATTACATGAATCTGATCTAGATTATGCATATGAGATAGTATGGATATATAGTTTCAAAAGGTGCTCAATACTCATGAAGAGTTAAGCATGGAGTCATGGAAAGGCTACTATAATCATCAATTTACAGCAAGAATAAGAGATGGAAATGAAGCCTTTCAATGTAGGAGAGGGAACTATGAAGGTCATCCCTTATGTGGATAATGAAGTAGACTAAGATGGCATGCATTATTTAAGTGGATGCAACTTCATATGGCCATAGAGTTACCTTGCCTCCATATGAAGGAGGAAGATGACCAAAAGAAGTGACACGTGGGGCTCATTTTTCTCTCTCTCTCTACAATGAATTAGGGTGGTTTGAAATGAGCCAAGTGGTATTTATAGACAAGTGGTTGTGACTTCATAAGTGGTGTGATCTTAGCCCTTGATGCTAATTATCCAGGGTACATGAGAGGGTCATGATCCTAGCCACACATTCCTATCTAGCGATCAAGATCTAGGAATGTGATTTCCCACTATTATCACTCCACTAAGCCCTAAATTTTGAAATCATCAATGAGTCATTTTAACATACCAAAATTGTCTCTCTTGAACTTTTGAAATTAAAGAAGAGTCAAAGTGAGAGGGGTGTGGCCCTCATGGTATTTTTAAATCCTCAGTTTGTTTAATACTCAAAAATAAAAATTTACATGGCTCATCCAATGAAATTTTGCCATTGTGTAAAAATCACATGGCTTGAACCAATGATATGATGGCACTTTAAAAGGTTAGTTAATCAAGGTTTCCATTAAAGAATAGGGTTTTAAGCCAAATTATCCAAGGCCTACACTTAAACCTAGGCACATGGGATCAATGCCACACATGTGGCAATTAAGCATGTGACTAATACTATTCACTTAAGTTAAAATAATATTTTATTTCAAATTTTATAAAACTCTATTAAAAACAATTAGCAATTACCACAATAGGACATCCACTAGGGCTCCACATCATGATGATGTCGGCACCTTGGGGCTGACATGGGGTGCCACATATCACCATATGGCCACTTGGTCCATTCTCTTGGACTGACCCAACAAGCCTATGCTCCACAGTTTCTGACAAAGACGCATAATATGACTATCAAAATCACCTCAATCCATGTCCCAAAACTCTCAGTTGTCAGTGAATTACAGGTGCACACCAGGGGGCATGAAATTCTCATATACATGTGTCCTTTCAAGGCACATGCACACAGCTCTTCGTAGTTAGGTCATTAACACATCAAAAGAGTGGCTTCCCGTGCGACTGTTTGTACACATGCTATAGGATGGTCTAGAATCAGGGTTCTGATTCATGTCTCTTGAGTCATGAACATCTTAAAATAGGATTGT